>NC_091448.1:1901827-2201827 GCF_964237555.1 Oryctolagus cuniculus | reverse complement strand
ACCGGCCTGTGACACTGCTAAAGGCACAGAGCGGCCACGGGTCTCCGAGGCCGGGCTCCCCAGGGCCTGCCCCTGGAAGCAGGCTCTCCCGGGGGCCCAGCCCTTGGCCGGGCGCTGTGCCCGCATGGCTCAGAACTGGAGCAGAGCAAACACAAACATTCCGGGACATGTCCGGTTGGGGCCACACCCAGGGAGCGGCCCAACAGGTGTGAAGTGCCCTTCCAGGTGGGGCCCCGAGGGGACCATGGCCCAAGGGGGGGGCACAAAGGCCCTGTCCTCCCGCGGGGCCGAGCCCTGGGGGTGCGACCACCCCTGTCTGAGGGTGAGCTGCCCTGTGCCCAGTTCAGCCTCCACTTGCCACGTGGCCAGCGCAGCTGCGCCTGGGAGGCTGCAGATGTAAATGCCGAAGCCCCTGAGCCCCAGCCTCCGCCTGTCTCCCCTCAGCCACCGTGGGGGCCTTGGCTCCCTTGTGACAGCTGGGCTAGGCTTCCAGGTGTGCGGGGGGGCAGGCCCCCAGGTGGACGGGGGTTCCTTTAACTGGCGCCACGCATGGTGCTGACGCCTCCTGTGCGGGGGAGATGCCAGTCTGTTGACGCCACAGGGCCTGGCCCCGTGGCACCCGCCCAGCTGGCCTCGGCAGGGCCACCTCTGGCATGTGGAGAGGGCATGGCAAGGCTCTCAGAGGCACGAGCCAGGGCCAGGTGGGTGGGAGGTGGGACACACACTCCAGACACTGCAGACCCCCATGGTGTCCACTCGGGGCGGCGGGTGTCCCACAACCTGCTGCCCGCAGGCAGCAGCTCCGGGGGGAGGGGGGCCGTGCCACCCACACCATCCCCGGGGCACAGGGCTCGGAGGGGCAGCAGGACATGAGAGTGAAGCCCGTATCTTCCTGTTGGCTGCCCCGACCTGGACGAGGTCACAGGCACCCGCTGGCCTCCCTGGGAAGTTCACGGATGAGAGACAGGCTCGGGCCAAGGCCGCAGCAGCAGCTTCTGAGTGCTGCCCCCATCCCCGCGGCAGGAGGCCAGTGGATCTTTCCTGAACTCTGCCCGGTCCGGATCTGCCTGTCCCCCGAGGCCCAGCAGGCAAGGTCTCCCCAGAGCAGGGACCTGCTGTGCCCCCAGCCAGCCTCTCGCCCCGTCCGGGAGCAGGAAGTCGGTGGGGGAAGGGGAGGTGGCCCCAGGCCTCGCCTGCCCTGCCATGGGGCCCCGTGTGCCCAGCCCGCCAGCCCCGCCAGCCCCGCCGAGGCGTGGAGCAGGCACACCGGTTGTCAAGATGATTTTATTTGCTTTGCAGTGGAATCCGTGAGAACCAGAAGTTCTGGGGGGCCAGCGAGCAGGGGTCGTGGTAACCAGCCCCAGGGCCTGACCAGTGGGCGGCTGTAGTTAAAAACAAAATAAAACAAAATGCCGAGAACAGATGGCGAGCCATGGACACCAGTGAGCGCCGGCGAGAATCCCGTGAAACTCTCCCTAGCGACAACGGCCCCTCACCCACAAGTGTGACCTGACCCCGCCCCCCCTTGATCCTAGAAGCTACCTTTCCACCCGGGACGACACACGCTGCTTCCGTGCCCGCCCCCTCCAGTCTCCAGGCTCCACTCCAGGGGCTGCGGCCCTCGGGGCTGTCACAGCGCGGGGCAGGGGCCGGCGGGCACCCACCCGCCTCCTGGACACGCGTCTCGCGGGACGGCCGAGGGTGCATCTCACGGCTGAGTTCTCGTGATGGGAGTGGGTGGCGTGGAGGGATCTCCACAGAAGAGGCACAGAGAGGTTGGCCCTCGGCAGGGCGCAGCTGGCTGTGTGTGCGGAAGCAGCCCGGTCGCCGATGCCACGCCGAGGGCTAGGGCCAGCCGGCTCTTCCCTGAGTGGCAGGCGAGGTTGTCTGGGGTACGGCAAAGAACTCTCGTGCCGGCGGCTTCAACGCCAGGGGCCCCACAGCCGTCCTGGGTGGGCGCTGGTGGTCCCATTTCACAGATGAAGAAGCTGAGGCCGGGTGGGTTGCAGGCAGACAAGCCCCAGGTGAGGGCTCCCCCCTGTGCACAGCACTGCTCCCCACCCCGTGGGGGAGCAGCCCACAGGCTGCACGAACCTTGGGGGTAACGAAGCTTTAGTTCAGGGTGTCCCTCCAAGCTGGGGACGCCCGACCCTGGCCGGTTTTTGATTCCAGGTCCCCAGCCTTGTGGCTGCCTCTGGCCCAGGCTGGAGCCCTTCCCCTTCCTCTGAGGGGCGAGACTTCCCTCTGCTGGGGGTGAGGGGGCCCCCCAAGCCGTCCCTGACCCGCTGGGGCCCCCAGCAGGGGGAGGGGAGCGATGTGGGACGAGGCCTCCCCAGGGTACAGCGCTGAGGATTCCTGGCCACACCCCCCATTATTTCTGCTCCGTAGGGAAACCCCTGCGCCAGGTCCCCAGTCCTGGCTGCCACCTCTGCCTCCATTCCCAGAGCCACCATGAAGGCCACAGCTGGCTGACCCCCGCCAGCCGCAACCACAGCCAGGGCAGCCCCTCCCCCAGCCCCTGCAGGGCTCCAGCCGGCTCCGTGCCACCTCTTGGCTGCTGATGGTGGCCCAGGCCCAGGTCTCGCACAGAGCTGCCCTCTGGACCTGGGACATCGTTGCTCCGAGCAGAAGGGGGCCAGTGGACCGTGACGTGCGGGCTCCCAGTCTCCCTGGCTGGACCTTGAGTCGGAACCTTCTGGAAGAGCGTGCTGCTTCCCTCTGCACCCTGGCGAGCAGACAGGTCCCTCCTCCCAGCCCGGGTGGCCCCAGCCCCCCGTCTCCCAGTTTGTGCGTCCCCTCTGCCCTGGCACCGCACGCGTCCATCAAGCTGCCTTCTGGTCCCAGAGGCCCTGAACTGCCCAGCACTGAGCTCACACATCGGCGCGGCAGCCTCTCAGCCCGCGTGCGCGGGGTGCTGGCCGGCCACGTCAGGCAACACGTGGAAGAACGGGGTGGGTACCTCAGCAGCGTGGCTGGGGGCGCACGGGCGGCGTCTGATGACCGAACTGGGAGGGCTCCGGGGCAGCAGCTGCTGGGGGGCAGGGGGGTGGGCTGCTTCCTCTAACTGCACCCGGATGCAGGGAGTGGGTGAGCCAGGGCTGTGGCTTCTCCATGCCCGGGTGAGCAGCAGCCGGCTCCGCCAGCTCTGGGCTCGGGAGCCTCCGGCCGGCCTCGGGGTACAGAGCTCACTGGGGCCTGGGCCAGCCCGGGGAGGCGGTGTGAGGTGGGAGCCGCGAAGGTGGGAGTAGGGGATTGGCACGCGGTGTGAGACGGGGCAGGTGGCTCTGAATCAGGCGTGGAGGGCAGGGATACAGAGGAATGCCCTCACCCGCGGGACCCTCTGCACGCCTGCGCCCCTGCTCACCCTGCCCCCAGAACGGCACAACACGGGGTCCCGGCCCCACCAGAGTGGCCAGGGTGCCTGCTCTTGCGAGTCCTAAAACGGTGCCACCTGGACCAAGGCTGCCTGGGGGCTGGGCCCAGGCCTCCACCCTCCGAGTTCTTGACCTTCTGCCACAGGACTGTGCAAAGGGGACCAAAAGCAGAGCGCCCCCTTCCCACCCTGGGGGACTCGCTTCGGCCAACACGATGCCGGCCGGTGTGGCCCGCAGAGGGTGCAGGACGCTCGCTGTGCCAGGGTTAGCTTGCAGGAGGGCGAGAGAGCCCCAGGGACCTCTGCCCTTGACGCCCCGGGGGCGAGAGCTCACACCCAGTGGGCCTGCGACATGGGAGCCCAGGCAGAGCCAGAACTGGCCGGCCCGGACAGCTGGCCGTGGCGCCAGGCGCTAGGCAAGCTCACCTGTTGTAGGTCAGGAGTCGTGGGGTGCCCTGTGGCACAGCACGGCTGCGGCGACGCCTAACGGGCACAGCCGGGTCTGGGGTCTGGTGTGGCAGAGGGTCAGGGCAGGACGCGCTGGGTACCAAGGAGCCTCTTCCCAGAAGCCCCCGCCCCAGGACGGACGGACCTTGGAACGCCTGCCAAGAGCACCCCAGCCCGCGCAGCCGGCGGCCGGCAATCCCACCCCCACCAGGAAGGGGCCCTCGGCCTGCGACCCTGACTCCAGCAGTGCAGGACCGGAGCGCCCACCACAGGTCTCCCCCCACCCCGCCCGCGTGTCTGCAGGAACATGTGTCCCGCCCCGCGTGTCTGCAGGAACATGTGTCCCGCCCCATGTGTCCCAGCAGAAACATGTGTCCCGCCCCGTGTGTCCCAGCAGGAACATGTGTCCCGCCCCGTGTGTCCCAGCAGGAACATGTGTCCCGCCCCATGTGTCCCAGCAGGACTGCGTTTGGAGAGTGTGCGGGGAGACCGAGCTCCCACAGGGAAAGCCGGGAGCCCCGAGTGCTGGCTGCTTCGCTGTGGTCACTCTGGTGTCCGGCTGCAGGGGAGCCCTGTCCACGGGCTCTGCAGGTCGCTGAGGAGTCTGTGTCAGGAGCCTTTGTCTGGGCTGGGCAGTTAATACATGACCTCTTCCCGGGGACACAGCAGGGCGTCTGCCAGGGATCCTGCACACACACACACACGCATACACACACACGGATCTGCCAACATACACACATACATGCAGGCACACACACATGCACACACAGTCTTCCCCCAAGACACATACATATGTACACACACACACACACACACACACATACAGGTCTGCCCACATACACAGGCACACACAGGTACACACACGTGCATGCACAGGTCTGTACACACACACACACACACACACGCACATGATCCACACACGCATGCGCACACAACCCCAAGCCGCTGAGCCCTCTCTGGTTGCTGCTTGCCAGGGTTGACCCCCAACACCCCTGAGGGGCTCACAGAGACTCCAGCTCGGGGGAAGGAACCCCACACTTCTCCACCAGCCTGCGGCTCGCTCAGGGGCAGGCCAGGGGCACCCACCGTGTGGCCGGCGGGCGAGAGGCCCCCAGCCCCGGGGCTCCCTGGGGCTCCTAACCTGTCTACGCTGCAGTCGGGCTGGTTTTCCTGGGGTGGGGGTGGGGGCAGACGTGGGCCTCCCGGGGCGGCCGGGGAAACCACGGGAAGTGCGCTTGGCCCCGAGAACAAGCCCTGCTGGCCAGCTCGCCTGGACGAGACCCCTGCTGCTGTCCACACACCCCGACGCAGGCAGATGCCGGGGGCCTCTCTCCTCGCCTTCTCCTCAGCCAGGTGCGGTCATCGTCGCTAAGGCAGCTGCAGGCCCCTCCTGGGGTGCGCTGGGCTCCCCGGGGCAGCCAGCAGCCCGAGTCTCCGGTGGGGGCTCCCCTGGGCAGCCAGCAGCCCGAGTCTCCGGTGGGGGCTCCCCGGGGCAGCCAGCAGCCCGAGTCTCCGGTGGGGGCTCCCCGGGGCAGCCAGCAGCCCGAGTCTCCGGTGGGGGCTCCCCGGGGCAGCCAGCAGCCCGAGTCTCGGGTGGGGGCTCCCCGGGGCAGCCAGCAGCCCGAGTCTCGGGTGGGGCGGCTGCGTTTCCCGGCTCTTCTCGGGGTGCCGGCGGGCCTGACCCCTGTCACTCTTGGACGCCGACTTCACCGCTGCTACGACGAGGGGCTCCCTTCTGGACGATTCCACCATGCCCTGGCCCTTCCCCACCCACCTGCCCCAGACCTCTGGGGGGGTCCCCTGGGTCCTGGTCTGGGCGGCCAGCCCCACCTATCTGCGGAAGGCAAAGACTTCCCTGGGCACCTTGGGGCCCTTCCTGCTTTCCCTCGGGGGCTTGGGCGATGGCGGCTCCACGGTGCCCCCATAGGGGCAGCTCTCGGAGCCCGGGTGCTGGCCGGTGCACTCCACAGCGGGCATGCAGCCACTGTCCCACATGCCCGTCCCGCACAGCTTACAGAGGTCATGCAGGCTGCAGGGGATGCGGGGCAGGAGGCGGAACTGATACAGCAAACTCCTCGCCTGCCGAGAGAGGAGGCTCGGTGAGCAGGCGGCAGGCAGCCTGGGCCCCTGGTCCCCCCACCCCCCGGAGCTGCAGGGAGCTACGGCAGCGATGGCCAACGATGGCCAACGTCCGGGATCTCAGAGCCGAGGGCCCCGCAGGCCCGGAGGCAGCACTCCCGGGAGCACGCAGAGGGCAGCTCCCACCTGTGTTCACCTGAAGGGTGAACGGGCCCCGCCCAGCTGGCCAGGCCTCTGCCACACCATCGCCGCGTGCTGGGTCTGCTTGGGGTGTCCCCTGGGCACCCCCAGAGACCTCTAACCAGCAGCACCTCCAGCAGGCGTCCGGGCAGCAGGGGACCTGGAGCGGCAGCAGGTCCTGCACGGTCCCTTCACTCGGCAGACCAGGGGTGGGGGCTGACCCCAAGCTGCCCGCCCCACTCCAGCTCCGCCGGTTCACGCACCCCAGGGCAGGCACACTGCCTCAGCCGGGCTCCAACACACACAGCCCCATGCGCAGCGACACCTGCCGACCCCTGGACCTCAGTAGGAAGTGCCCAGTGCCGCGGGTGGGGATGCGGGCAGAGCCAGGTGTGGGCAGGCTCTGTGATGGCCTCTCTGGACACCGGGGAGCAGCCCACGGTTTAGGGGAGGCCAGCTTGCAAAGGGCGAAGCTCTGAAGGCGGGGCTCTGCGCTCAGGGGCGGGGCTGTGAGCGTGGGGCGGGGCTCTGCGTGCAGAGGCGGGGCTGTGAGCGTGGGGCGGGGCTCTGCGTGCAGGGGCGGGGCCACACTCACCTTCCTGAGAACCAGCTCCCCGTTCATGTGCATGGCCAGGTTTCCAAAGTGCAGCAGCATCTGGTCGGTGGCCAGCTGCTGCTCAATGACGTCATCCCCATAGATGGCCACGATGGCCACGCAGATGAAGAGGTGGAAGTAGTCTGTCTGGGGGGAAGAGGGGCGGTCAGATGCGGACCCTGCCCCGGGGGCCGGTGTGCAAGGGCGCCTCGTGCAGAGGTGCCATGTGCAGAGGCTCCCCGTGCGGAGGCGCCCCGTGCGGAGGTGCCGTGTGCGGAGGTGCCGTGTGCGGAGGCGCCGTGTGCAGAGGCGCCGTGTGCAGAGGCGCCGTGTGCAGAGGTGCCGTGTGCAGAGGCGGTGGCGCTCACGGCCCAGATGTTGGCCCGAACCACACTGCCTCTGTCCTCAGTTCCTGCACCTGCTAAAGCGGCCACTGTGCGCACCTGTGTCCCGTGCTGCTGCGCCAGCAAAGCGCACAATGCCGCAGGTGCACCCTGCTCTCGGGTGGTCTCCTCAGGCCTGGTCTGGCTCCGTCCAGCCCCGCGGTGAGGGTCTTCCCAAGGCTGGCTCAGGCGCGCTCCCATGGGTCAAGGAAGAGCCTCTGGCACTTGCCCCGTCATGGTCCTCCTGCCTCCGGGCCAGATGTCCCCCACCTGTGCCCCGGGACAGCTGTCGGGTGTGCTGGCAGGATAACGCGGGAGGAACAGGCAGGCAGCTCCCTGGCTGCCCCTGCAGGGCTGGAGCAATCCCCCGTCCTTAACCTCACTGCAGAGGCCACCAGGGCTCCACTGCCCTCCTCCAGGCCACGCGGTCCTGGCCACGTGCATCCTGTGCAGCTCCTGCCTGGACGCCTGGAGGGACACCTGCTCCCAGGACAGGGCGGGGGCGGGGGGCACAGGGAGTCGTGTTTAGTCTCTGGGCATTAACCAGACGGAACCCAGTCCCCAAGGCAGACCAGGCAGAGGCTCTGGGCAGCCCACAGTCCCACCCTCCTGCCCAGGCCGCCCTGTTCGCCCCCGGAATGCAGAAGAGCCTCGTCCTGGCTCCCAAGGGAGGCGGCAGGGGCACCCGGAGGCTGATGCCCACTTCCCTCACGAGGAACGTGGAGTGGAGGGCGTGCACCCTAAGCCTGCTGGCTCCAGTTCCCAGCCCACAGGGCGGGCCTGCTGCCCCCGGGGCGGCCCAGCAGTGGACATCAGTAGAGCCCTCCTTGCCCGGGGGCCACTGGACAGTAGCAGGGACCGCCCCTTCACAATGCTCACTCCTGGCTGGCCAGCCCCCTCCCCCACTGAAGGGCCCCAGCGCGGCCACGGGGAGCCTGCTCCGTGGGCTCCCAACAAAGTAGCAGCCAGCAGAGATGTGCGAACGGCCCCCTGGGATTTTTCACTCGTGTTCACGACGCCTGGCACGTGGACGGAGCATGGGCGGTGATCGGAGCTCACGCCCGCCATCAGCCTGTGCCCAGCACCGCCGGGAAACACAGTTCTGCCTTGTGTTGCTGAACTGGCTCCTGGGCCAGCCGGGCCAGCGCTTCCCACCACGTGCCAGCTCCCAGGCTGCGCACGTCACGTTTGCTGAGACCCGGCCGGGTGGCCGGAGCACAGAACACGGCCTGTCTCCCTTTGCCGGCTAGAGGTCCCCAGAGGCGTTAGCAAGGAGGGGAACCCTGAGGCCCAGTGCTCAGGGCTACCGGCGGGTCCGAGTGCGGGCTGCCGCCGGGGAGAAGAGCCGGAGCTCCTGCAGAGGATGTCCCCAAGGTGGCTGGGTCCCCAGAGCTCCCCTCCCCCTGCATAAGGCCTGCTTGTCCCTGAGTGACAGGGCCAGCATTTGTGCACCACCGGCCGGGGCTCTCCAGGGCGGCTGCTGGGGAGGCCGGATCTCAGGTCCTGGCCCCCGGCAGGCGGGGGACCGAGTGAGCTGGCCCTGCCCTGGCTGAGCAGTCCCGAGGGAGGCCCCGCTCAGCCCCGCTGATGTCTCTCGCACTGATTGGCGGTGACAGGTAGGAGCGCGGCGCCCGAGCGTGGTAATGAGCACAGTCAGTGGGCAATTTGCATCGATTTCGGCTGCTGGGAGGTGAGCTGCAGGTCTGGAGGCAGCCGCGGCGGGAGGGGCCGGCAGGGGGCCGCCCGCAAGGCCTCGCGCCCGGCTCACCTGGTAGTGGGCCCAGCAGGCCTCCCAGATCCGCAAGGCTTCCGCCTCCGGGAACTCGCGCTTGAAGCAGAGCAGCAGCCAGCGATGGCAGAAGAGCAGCTGCAGGCCGTCCTCGCCCAGGGACACCAGGTGCTGGTAGAAGCGCGGGTTCATCAGCCGCAGCAGCTCCCGCAGGTACAGCTGGGGGCGAGGCCAGGCCGTGTGAGCCCCTCGTCCAGGGACCCCAACCCGCCAAGGCCCCCTGTGTGCGAACACCCCTGTCTTCCGCTCACTCGGTTCCACCCCCAGAACCCGGCTCGCACCTGCCCTCGCGGGCTCGCCCCAGCGTTGAGACCACAGCTGGGGGCAGGGCGTCGGCCCCGTGTGGCTGGGGAGGCGGAGTGGCTCCCGAGCTGGGAAGACACCCCAGCCTCCACCGCCCCCCACCCGGAACCTGTCTGATCCCCACCCCCGCCAGGTGAGTGGGAGCCTCACTCTGGCCCGAACCCCTTCTGCTCCCTTCACCGCGACGCCTCACCTTGGGGGGATTCAGGGCGTGGAGGGGGTGTGTCTGAGCCTCAGGGCACCTCCCAGGGGTGGGGTGGGGGGAGGCCATTTCTGGGGGCACGGGGCTGGGGATGCTGACTTCACCGCAATGCCACTGATGAGTCGCTGGCCGCACACTGCCTGCCCAGGGGCCGTGGGGACCCGACGTGGCAGCACGCGGGCTGCGGGAGCAGGCTAACTGGGCAGGGGCAGGCCTCTGCGGATCCCAGCGGGGGGGGGGGGGGGGGGCGGGGCCCAGGTTCACGTGCCCCTTCCCACACAAGTGATGCATTGCTCCTACTGCAGATCCTGGGGCCCAGTCCCAGGACAGCCCTGTGACCCTCAGCAGGGTCAAGGCCACACGTGCCGCTGGGCCCTGCTCACGGCCACCCCAGCTCTCGGCTCCACCCCTCACACCCCTGTGCTGTGTGCGGCTCTCCCTGTCCGACCTTGCAGCCCAGGGGTCAGACCTAAGTGCGAGCTGCCAGCCCCGCCTCTCAATCCCAGCGCGGACACATCTGCTCGGAGACCAGGCCCTCAGGGTCACTGCCCGGAACGTTCTGCTCAGCCGAGCCCCAGGGCCGCTCAGGGCCCTGCCCGCCTGTGTCACAGGGGTTTCTGGACCCCTCCCCGGCCCCCTGCTGCACGCTCAGCTCCCAGGACTGGAGGGCCAGCCGTGTCCTGGGGCCTGGTGCCAACAGGTGACAAGCAGCGAGGACAGTGACTCGGTGCCTGGACTTGTCCCTGGCCCTCCCAGCCTCGCTGGACACCTGCCCTACTGTCCTGTGCTGCCCGGCCCCTCCAGGCTGGTCCCTTAGGGGAGAGGTGCCAGTCGGGCCCCCCAGGGATAGGAACAGCACGCCGTGGGCCTGCACGGAGGCGGGGAGGGGGTGTCATCCCCATAGCCTGGGGGACGCAGCCCCCTGGAGGCAGCTGGTCGTTTCTGGAACCCCACCAGCAGTGCCCGCAAGGCTGCCGGCAGCAAGAGGAGCAGGCGGCCTGGCTCCCGCCTGGCGCCCCTCCCCCACCCCGGGGCTCACCAGCTGCTTCTCCATGTCCTCGTCCCGAGGGGAGCTGACGAAGACTGTGTTGTGCATCAGACCCACAAAGCACCAGAACGTGTCCGACTCGTCCAGGACCTCGGCCAGGATGGGCGCCACCAGGTCGGACATGCCCTGGGAGTAGCCGATGGCTGGGTTGTACACGGCATAGTTCAGCAGGATCCTCCTGGTCAGGCGGTGGAGACGGCAGAGGGTGGGCACGACCCTCCCCTCCCTGTCCTCGCCGCTGCTGGGGTCCCGGGAACCCCAGGCTGGAGCCCTCGACTGCCCGTCCCCCTCCTTGGCCTTGATCTTTGGGGAGGCAGCGTTGGATGGCCATCTCTAGGGCCTGAGCTCTGGACCAAGACAGAGGGGGCTCCCCGTGCACAGGCAGTGGCCGCAGCTGGCCGCACCCCAGGCCGTGGGCCCAGCTTTCTGATGGCCGGAGACAAGGTGGGGCTGGCAGGGACGCGGTCAGACTGCTACTTTTGTGCCAGGCTCTGGCTCTGTGGCGCACTCACGGCGGGCGTGAGCTGAGCAGGGACAGGTGTGGGGGCTGCCCTGTGCAGGGTGGGGAGGGACGGGGGTGGGGGGCGGGTACCTCATGCTCTCCACGTTGGGGTTGCCCTCGCCCCGGAAGAACTGGCTGCTGCGATCCGTGCGGACCACGTCTTTGTCCACCGTGAACTGCACATTGCGCCAGAACGCCCTGTGCTCCTCCGGCGTCATGGAGAGCCTGTGTGGGCAGGTGCCCCCGCGTCGGTGACAGCGCCGGGCACGGGCGGGGAGCAGCCACCCTGCGGGAGGGGTCCCTCCCAGCCCCCCGGGCTGCTGCGTGGGGCGGTGAGGGTGGGGGTCAGCGCCTCGGTCCCAGCGTTCCAGAGGGTGCGGCCCAGCGGGGAACCGGAGCCTCTGCCGGTCCCAGGCACCCGCAGCCCTGGGGCGGGCGGTGAGGCCCAGGCGGGGCTCCGCCCCCAGCCCCGCCTCAGCTGGGGCCTGCGTCGGGGGCAACACGCCTCCGAGGGGCCGGGGGCTGCGTGGGGGCCAGCACGCATCGCATCGGCCCTCGCTCGCGCCCCAGGGCCGGGGGCTGCGGTACCTGTGCCGCTGGATGGCCGCGTACTCCTGGCGCTTGTGCGCCCGCAGCGCCTCGCGCTCCTGCGCCGTGGACTCGGGGCTGTAGTAGCGCAGCAGGAAGGGCCAGACCGCCCCGCGGATGGACACGTCGATGCCGCCGAAGAAAATGGCCTGCAGCAGCGGGCAGGGCGGGCTGAGGACCCCGGGGCCCCGAGCTGTCCTGGGCGGTTCGCAGCGGGAAAGACCCGGCCCCCGGTTCCCAGACGGACACAAACCGGCCTCATTTTCATGTCAATGCCCCCCAGGGAGGCGCGGCCTAATCCGGGGTTTTGGAGAGGCCGCGTCTCACGCAGACTCCAATATGCCGGCTGACACCGGCTCCCCCAGACCCAGCGCGACTGCCCCCGCCCCCCCGACCTCGCAGCGGCCGAGCTCCCCCGGAGGCTGGTGGCCCTGCTCCTGCCCGGACCTCGCCGGGCGCGGGGACCCGGGCTCCCCCGGGGGCTGTGGCCGCGCCCCGCCTCCTGCCCTGCCCCGCCCCCGCCAGAAGCTCACCGGGTGCGGGGTCCTGGGCTCCCCTAGGGGGCTGTGGCCCCGCCCCCGCCAGAAGCTCACCGGGTGCGGGGACCCGGGCTCCCCAGGGGGCTGTGGCCCCGCTCCCGGCCCCGCCCCCAGCTCTGCTCCTGCCCGGACCTCGCCGGGCGCGGGGACCCGGGCTCCCCCAGGGGGCTGTGGCCCCGCCCCGGCCCCGCCCCGCCTCACCTTGCGGAGTTTGTACTCCTCCTCCACCTGTCCCAGGGCGTTGAGGTGGCTGAGCCAGGCGGCGCCGTCCAGCCGGCCGTAGGCGCTCTCCTCGGGGTGGGTCTCGCAGGAGGGCAGCTTGGGCCGCCGGATGGAGAACTGCAGGCACGTCCTCTCGTCCGCGAGCTGCTGGACGGGAGGAAGAGCGGCGGCGATGAGTGCCCCCGCGCCCGGCTTTGGAAGCCGGGCGGCCCTGCCGTTCCCAGGGTCTGAAAGGAGAGGCCCTAAATGGCGAGTGTAATTAGACGCAATTAAAATGAAAATACCTCCACCCTCGGAGCGCCTTCCCTCGCTGCGCCCCGCCGCCCCCCACGCTCGCTCTCCCACCGCAGCGCACACACGGCATGAATGCCTGGTGCGGCCTCGCCGGCCCGGCCCGGTGCCTGCGGTAAATTACGTGTGATTGGCCACATACAAAGGGCCGCTGTTCGGGAGCCGGGGCCCGGAGCCGGCCTGTCAGGACGTCTCCGTGTGCAGCCGCGACTCCAGGGCGAAAATGCAGCTGACACTTAATTCAAAAATCAAAGGTTGTTGGATGCGGGGGTGGGGTGGGGGCAGCCAGCAGGAGGCTCTGAGAAGGGAGGGCATGGAGTGTCTTAAACAAATCATTAAGGAGCTCTTATTACATTTGTATGTAGATGGAGCAAAATATGGCAGCAAGCCCTGTCAAAACACGGTTTCTCAAGTGCACAGCCCGGCTGCACAAAGCCCCAGGCGCACGTTGCGAGCCCGCGGTGGCCGCTCTCCTCGGCCACTGGACTGCCGAGACCACCGCGCACACGGAGACCCCGGCCCCGGGACCCCCGGGGCTACCTGCTCTTTGAGGTGCGTGTCCGTGCAGCACTCCCACCGCTGCAGCGCGTCCGACAGCTTGTCCAGGCCGCCGTGGTGGAAGTGGAAGACCTTGTACTGGCTCTCCCGGCTGGCGACCACCAGCTGGCCGCTGGTGCAGGCCTCGTCACTGAGGGGCCGTGGGAGAGGAAGAGAGAAGCCGCTGGATGGGGCTGCGCGGGCTTGACTGCTAAGTACAGCGGGGGCCACCGCGCTGGGCCTCGGAGCTGGAAGCCGTGGGTCCCAGCTGAGGGGTGGGGGTGGGGGTGGGGCAGAACCCCGTTTCCTCCCAAGCCACCCGCCCCTCTGCCGAGGAAGGCACTAGAGCTCCCTCCTGGGGGGCCCTGGAGTGGCTCCTTCAGACCACCGGGTCTGCCTTCTCCCTACGCGGTCCGCCTGCCCGGGACACCTGGTGTGGAGGCCAGCTGGAATCTGAGTTTGAACCCCAGTGGGAGTGGGTTCCAGAAGACCCTCATGGGTGTGGACTTGCTCCACGCTGTAGGGCTGGCTCTGGGGGGAAGCTGCCAGGGGCTCTGGACCAGGGCCCCCCTCCAACCCTGCAACGCTTTCCCTGGGCGTGGTCTTGCGTCCCCTGAAGGTAAGGAGGGCAGCGTGAGGTGGGATCCTGCAGGGACCATGGACCCCTGGGAAAGAACGGAGCCTCTGTCCAGAGAGCCAGGGTTGGGGGTGGCGGACAGCATGGGGGCGGCCCTGGCTGGGCTTCCCCGCAACAGGTGAGCGGCAAGTGAGCGGGTTCGCTAACCTTGCCCTAGGGGCACACCCAGGTGAGACGGTTCTCACCTGAAGAAGAGGCGCAGGGAGCGCATGTGGCCCAGGTCCACGCGGAACACACTGCACGTCTGCTCTAGGGCGCACACTCGCGGCGGCTCGTCCCAGCGCGGGCTCTGCGGGGCGCCGCTGCCCTCCGGGGAACGCGGGTTGGCATCTGAGCTGGAGGGAGAGCTGGCAGGGTGGGTGCCGTGAGGGCCACGTGGTACCTGCCCGAGCCGGTCAAGGGGAGGACTCGGAGGGCAGGCACACGCAGAGACACGCCCCCAGGAGCCCTGTGAGTGGGGGACGCGTCCCAGTCCCAGCAGGCAGCACGGACCGCCCAGCCCCTCCCCTGGCAGGTGTTCAAGCCTCTCTCAGCACAGCGGGGACCACCTGCAGGGTTCGCCATGAGTGGCTGTTGTGTGACCACTTCAGGCAGCACACAGCATCCACGTGGACCCAGAGCGACACCCACGCCACGGACGCTTCGTCATCGATGCTCTTAATAGCGACAGCAAACACTCACAATAACTCCCAGCAGGCAGCCTGGCCCTGGGTCCCCACTTTGCACGTGGTGTACCCAGGAGGGACGCTGCGCCCAGAGAGGTCAGCGGCTGGTCCGAGGTCACACAGTGTGCAGGCGGTGGAGCTGAGCATGGCACCCGCGTGTCTGCTCACCAGCACAGTCCACGGCGGGCAGGGGAGGCCTCGGGGGCGGGCTGATGTGTCAGCTGATAACTGCGTGACCCTCGCGTCTCTGAGCCCGCAAATCAGCAACAAACCCCACTTATTCTGCCTTTTTTTTTTAAGTTCATTAATTTGTTAGGTTCCTGATTGCAAAATGCATGGGTTCAGCCACACTGCAGGTCACGTCCTGACTCTTGAGATGTCCTAGGAGCAGCCATTAAATCCCTGC
Source organism: Oryctolagus cuniculus (assembly GCF_964237555.1). Lineage (NCBI taxonomy): Eukaryota > Metazoa > Chordata > Mammalia > Lagomorpha > Leporidae > Oryctolagus > Oryctolagus cuniculus. The sequence continues at coordinate 2,187,041 of NC_091448.1, read as the reverse complement.
CCCAACCACAGCGCCCCACGGAGACACGGGCCAGCCTCGTCCTGCTGTCCTGAGCTGGGAGGTGACAGGTGGAGGTGGCAGGGCAGAGCAGCGACCTCCCCCTCGCTGTCTCAGAACCACACGGGGCCTCTCCCTGCCTGGCCAGGGGAGGTCGGCTGAGCCGGGTCCTCTTGTTTCCAGGGAAACAGGCCCGGGGAACGCCAGATACTAGGCAGACAGCTCAAGCCACCGTGGCCACACCCACAGCAAGGGAGGCTGCGGAAGGCTGAGCGCCCAGGCCCTCCAGGGGACGCTGACCACAGGTGGATGCTGACCAGGCCACACCAGGTGTTTTGTATGTAAGCGAGGCCTGGCCCGAGACAGCCCCTGACACACCACAGCAGGGGGCTCCCGGGTCTGCTTGTTGAGCCACGAGGCCACGTGTCCAGGGAGCCCAGCCCTGCCCTCCTCCAGCCTGGGGCAGAGCCGCCCACTCCCTCATCCTTCTCACCACCATGCCCTACACCCAGCAGTCCTTCGGAGTCTACACACCCCTCCCAGCACACAGAGCCCCGTCCACCCTGCAGGCACCCGGGCGGACAGACGAATGGATGGGCAGAAGGCCTCCTGCTCTGCCATCGTGGCCAGAGGAGACTGGTCCCCGGTGACGGGGCCACCACAAGCCTCCCCCCAGCAGTGCCCACACCTGCCCCAGCGCCACACCTCTCCTACAAGCTGATGCAATCAATGCATCAATCCATTAAGTCAAGACCCACCCGGGGGCTCCAGGGAGACGGAAGCCTAGCTGTCCACATGGGACCCCTGGAGCAGACTCCCCCTGGGGAGCACCTGGGGCCGCCCCTGCGCCCCAAGTCAGGCTGCACCAGCACACCAGGATCTGCCACCAACACCTGGGGGTTTCGATGTCACAGAAAACTTTAAAAGAAAGTAAAACCTGGGGAAGACAGAGATACACAGTTTGTATTCCTGATGTTTCTGTCTACACTCGTGCAGCAATTTGGTTTGAGTTTTCACAGGGGCTGGTGCTGGGGCACAGCGGGGTCAGCTGCTGCCTCCAACACCGGCGTCCCAGACGAGCACGGCTTCCAGTCCCGGCTGCTCCACTCAACCCAGCTCCCTGCTGTGGCCTGGGAAAGCAGCGCAAGATGGCCCAAGTGCTCGGTCCCCTGCCACCCGTGTGGGAGACCCAGATGGAGCTCCTGGCTCCTGGCTTCAGCCTGGCCCAGCCACGGTCATTTCAGCCACTTAGAGAGTGAGCCAGCAGATGGAAGACCTCCCCTCTATGTAACTCTGCCTTTCAAATAAGTCTTAAAAATATAAGACTATCTGAATTGCTACAAATAATTTGATGTGTTTATAAAGCTATTACGTGTGAAGATTAAAAATAAAAGGATGTGGGGCCAACACTGTGGTGTAATGGGTAAAGCTGCCAGCTGCAGCGCCAGCATCCCATATGGGCGCCAGTTCAAGTCCCGGCTGTTCCACTTCCGATCCAGCTCTCTGCTATGGCCTCGGAAGCAGTGGAAGATGCCCAAGTCCTGGGCCCCTGCACCCGCGTGGGAGACCTGGAAGAAGCTCCTGGCTCCTGGCTTTGGGTCGGCACAGTGCCAGCCATTGTAGTCATTTGGGGAGTGAACCAGCAGAAGAAAGACCCCTCTCTCTAACTCTGCCTCTGCCTTTCAAATAAATAAATAAATCTTTTTAAAAATTGAAAGGATGCTGGCTTCCAGCAGGAACCCCCAAGATGCTGCTAACTTTAAAATGTTTGACAGACGGACGTGGAAGATGCTGGACTTTGAGAAACGCAGGACTCCTGGGCTTCTGTCTCTCAGCATCACAGAGCACCAAGCAGCCACGAGAAAGAGGCGTGGGCGGACCACGGCGACAGGGGAAGCGAGCTTTTTCCCACCCAGGAAGCTCCTGCAGCGGTCACTCAGCCCCAGGCCTCGACCTCCAGGAAGAGGAGAGGCTGGGAGGGCTCGCGGTGCCGCCAGCATCCGCCCGCTCCGGTGAGGGCCTCCCGGCCACGCCCCACGACGCAGCACAGTAGGAGGGCGGGAGGCTGGCCCGGCTCTCACGAGAGCTAAGTGGGTCCCGAGACAGCACGCTCAGCAGTGCCCCAGGGACCTGGGCACCTCCCACCGGGCCCACCTCCTACAGTGGCCAACCCCACCCGACCCCACCACACAGGGCACCAGACACAAGTAGGAACCGGGGCTAAAACTGTAAAACCATCCGCTCCAGCCGGCTGCTGATAGTTTGCTTTCGTCTTTGCTTTCAGCTCTTCTAGGAGTAACAATGTTTCGTGTGGATGGGGAAACCCTCAGCTCTGCAGTCCTGTCTTTGCAGTAAGAAACCTGCTCTCCTGCCCTTGCTGCAAAACCCAAGAGGAGAATTTAGGAGGGAATCGGAGCGGTGGCGGCACAAGGCACTCACCGTCACCGGCGCCTCCCGGGCCGGGCACTCTGCCGATCGCTACAGGGGCTTGCGGGTGCCGGCACCGTGGGCAGCGCCCAGCCCGTCTCCCCGCCCCTCGCCGCTGTCCTCCAGTGGACCCTGTGCTGGATGCCGGCCCCGGGCTGCCTGGAAGGGGTGCAGCCCACGGGAGGTGCTCCCGCCCCCGTGAGTGGGCCCATCGCTCTCTCCCAGGAGCCGGCATCTTGTGCTGGGGCGGCCGGGACGCCGCTTCCCGCGGACACGCTCCCTAGAGGCAGCAGTGACAGCTCGGGTGCTTGGGCCCCTGCACCCACACGGGAGACCCGGATGGAGCTCCAAGCTCCTGGCTTCGGGGCCTGGCCTGGCCCTGGCCATTGTGGACTTGGGAGTGAACCAGCAGATGGAAGATCTCTCTCCCTCTCTCTGTAACTTTGCCTTTCAAATACATAAAATAAATATTAAAAAAAAAAAAAACCGAGTAAACAGGTTGCAACGACATACAGAACAGGGTGACTGATCCCAGGAAGTCAAGGTTGGTTCAACTCACAACCGTCAGTCAGTGCAGCGCACTCCCGTTTCTATAACAGAAAGAGTAGAAACCATGCAACTAACCCAGCAGGTGCAGACACCCAGGTGCAAAACCCGACACCTCTGTGATGAAAACATCCCTCAGACTGAAGGCGTAAAGGAACCTCTTCCGTCCGACAGGGTGTCTGTGAGCCCAGGTCCAACAGTGAAAGACAGAGCCTCGGCCAAGTTCAGACAGACAAAGGACCGTGCACCAGCACTTCCATTCCGCGTGGAACTGTAGCCGCTACCCAGGGCACCCAGGACGGTAAAGACAAATAAACAAGGGCTCCTGGGTTGGGCGGGAAGAGTTAACGCTCTTTCTCTTAGCAGACGACATGGTTTTGCATATAGAATACACATACACACACACACACACACACACACACCAAAAAATCCCCCTGGGACCAATAAATGGATTCCTCGTGGTTGCAGAATATAAGATGAACACACACAACAATTAATTGTAGATCTGTCTGTTACCAAGAGACAAATGAATGAAACGTACAATTCTATCTACAATCTATTCACACACAAAGTAGAAGACTTGTGCGCTGAAGGTTACAAAACATTGCTGAAGCCAACTGCAGGCCTAAGCACACAGGAAGTTCTCCCACGCTCACGACTGGCAGGCCGAGTGATTCACTCCCCAAATGCTGCAACGGCCGGAGCTGAGCCAATCCAAGGCCAGGAGCCAGGAGCCAGGAGCTTCTACCGAGTCTCCCATGAGGGTGCAGGGGCCCAAGGACCTGGGCCATCTTCCACTGTTTTCCCAGGTGCATCAGGAAAACAGATAGGCAAGACGGACAGTGACTCAACACAACCCCTGTCACAGCCCGAGGCCATTCTCGCAAATACCGACAAGCGGACCTGACGCGAATGCAGAAATGCGAGGGACTCGGCCAAAGCAATGTGGACAAAGAGCAGAGGACTCCGCTCCTCACCTCAAAACTCGCTGCGAAGCCAGTGGCCAAGGTGGCGTGCGGCTGGCGGCAGGATGGCCGTGCTGGCGGGAGGAGCAGACCTGAGTCCCGAGGGAAACCTGCACAGTCTGTCCACGGGTTTTCAGCGAGTGAGCCAGCGTCCGGCGAGGAGAGGAGGATTTGGACAGCTGGGCATCCACGTGCAGGAGAGTGGAGTTAGAACCGTGACCTCTCACCACCTACAAAATTCAACTCAAGGTGGATCAGAGACCTCCGCGCTCAGAGCTACAACTAGAAAACTCTTAGAAGAGGGGCTGGTGCTGCGGTGCAGCGGGCAAAGCTGCTGCCTGCAGTGCCGGCATCCCATAGGGGTGCCGGTTCAAGTCCCAGCTGCTCCACTTCTGATCCAGCTCTCTGCTGTGGCCTGGGAGAGCAGTAGAAGATGGCCCAGGTGCTTGGGCCCCTGCACCCGTGTGGGAGACCCCGAGGAGGCTCCTGGCCCCTGGCTTCAGATCAGCGCAGCTCCGGCTGTTGCAGCCATCTGGGGAGTGAACCAGCAGATGGAAGACCTCTCTCTCTCTCTGTCTCTACCTCTCTCTGTAACTCTGTCTTTCAAATAAATAAAATAAATCTTAAAAAAAAAAACTCTTAGAAGAAAATGTAAGCATTAGACTTCGTGACCTTGGATGCGATACTGTGTCCTTCCACACCACACAGACACAGGCACCCAAGGGAAACCAGAGAACTCTGACGCCACAAGAACCAACGACTTCCGTGTTTCTAAGAACGTGGCCCAGAAAGCGGAAAGACGACTCAAAGAATGGGAGAAAATACTGCAAATCGTCTGTGGGACAGACACGTCCCCAGAGGAGACACCCAGGTGGCCGACTCGCGGGAGAAAAGGCGTCCACGTCATCCTTCCTTGGGGCCCTGGCCGAGGAGAAGCGTGGGTGAGGATGCGGGAAATGGGGTGTGGGCGCAGAGGCCGGAGGACACAGGGTGAGCTGGGGATGGGGTGTGGGTGCAGAGGCGGGGGACACAGGGTGAGCTGGGGATGGGGTGTGGGCGCAGAGGCAGGGGGACACAGGGTTACCTGGGGATGGGGTGTGGGCGCAGAGGCGGGAGGACACAGGGTGAGCTGGGGATGGGGTGTGGGTGCAGAGGCGGGGGACACAGGGTAACCTGGGGATGGGGTGTGGGCGCAGAGGCCGGAGGACACAGGGTGAGCTGGGGATGGGGTGTGGGCGCAGAGACGGGGGGACACAGGGTTACCTGGGGATGGGGTGTGGGCGCAGAGGCCGGAGGACACAGGGTGAGCTGGGGATGGGGTGTGGGCGCAGAGACGGGGGGACACAGGGTGAGCTGGGGATGGGGTATGGGCGCAGAGGCCAGGGGACACAGGGTGAGCTGGGGATGGGGTGTGGGTGCAGAGGTGGGGGACACAGGGTGAGCTGGGGATGGGGTGTGGGTGCAGAGGCCGGAGGACACAGGGTGAGCTGGGGATGGGGTGTGGGCGCAGAGGCCGGGGGGACACAAGGTTACCCTGGGACCCAGCGGTTCCGCCCTCCACCAGGAAGCGGGTCCCCGGGGAAGCTGGAGCCTTGTGTCCACCCAGACCTCTCGGAGCGCCCAGATCCTGGCATTTCACAGCAGCACACAGAGCTCACCAGCGGGGCAGGGCTCCCCGTGCGGCCCCAGTAGCAGTGACGCCAACACGCGTGCCCGGCCATGGGAGGGGCCGAGAACAGGGCTTGGCTGCAGGACACCGGTCACAGCGTGTCCAGCGAAGGAAACCCACCGGGATGGAGGGTGACCCTGGGCCAGGAACGGAGGGAGGGAGAGCGGGGTGTGACTGGGAGGGAGGCGGAGTGTCTGGCATTGCACGGTGCTCAGGTGGCCCAGGAAGTACTGCTGGACAAGGTGCAGGTGTCGCCTCTGACACGGGGACAGCTGGACGGGGTCCCTGCCGGGGGGGGCACGGCAGCCAACGGGGGCACGGCGTGGTGCTCACAGGTACGTGTGGGCGCTCAAAGGACATGTGGGTGTTCACAGGTGTGTGGGTGTTCACAGGTGTGACTGTTCACATGTGTGTGTTTATAGGTGTGTGTGGGCATTCACAGGTGTGCATGTGTTCACAGGTGTGTGTGCATTCACAGGTATGCGTGTGTGTGCACAGGTGTGTGTGTGTGCTCACAGGTATGCATGTGTGTGCACAGGTATGGGTGCTGACAGGTGTGTATGTTTCCAGGTGTGTGTGTGTGCTCACAGGTGTGCGTGTGTTCACACATGTGCGTGTGTGCTCACAGGTGTGCGTGTGTGTTCACAGGTGTGTGTGTTCCCAGGTGTGCGTGTGTGCTCACAGGTGTGTGTGTTCACAAGTGTGCATGTGTGCTCACAGTTATGCATGTGTGTGCACAGATGTGTGTGCTCACAGATGTGTGTGTTCCCAGGTGTGTGTGTTCCCAGGTTTGTGTGTGCTCACAGGTGTGTGTTCCCAGGTGTGCGTGTGTGCTCACAGGTGTGCGTGTGTGCTCACAGGTGTGTGTGTTCCCAGGTGTGCGTGTGTGCTCACAGGTGTGTGTTCCCAGGTGTGTGTGTGTTCCCAGGTGTATGTGTGTTCACAGGTGTGTGTGCGCTCACAGGTGTGCGTCTGTGCTCACAGGCGTGTGTGGGTGTTCCCAGCACCTTTCTCTCAGCACGCTGGAGGTGGCTGGCATGTGCACTGAGCAGCACCCCCACACCCACCGCCATCAGTGTCACCAATGCAGGGACAGGCACTGGCCCAGCAGTGGCACCTGGTAGGACGCCCGCGTCTTGCGTGGGAGCGCCTGGCCTCTGCCGGCTCGGGCTCCTGCTGGGCTGCACCCGGGAGACAGCAGGTGACGGCTGTGCAGCCAGACTGCTGCGCTCACTGCTTCTGTGTTCCTTGACTTATTCGAGAGGCAGACAGACAGACAGATCTGCTGGCTCGCTCCCCAGACGCCGGCAGCGGCTGGGATGGGGCCGGGGCCGAGCCAGGAGCCGGGCGGGCACTCCCTCCAGCTCTGTTCACGGCCCCTGCCCGGGAGGTCAGGTGTGGCTCCCTCTGGGGGCGGGCAGTGCCGGCCTGGGGGTCAGCAGAAACAGGGGGCAGGCCGGCCGGCTTGCTTCCCAAGGGCCCCGCGGCCACCTCTCCGCCCGGCTCCTGCTTCAGCCCCGGGTTTCCCATCTCCCGCCCGGGGCGGCGGGGACCGGCGGGCACCAAGAGAACAGATTTGCCGCTTTATTTGCAAGGTCACGAGGGTGCAGAAAGATCGGTACCTGGGCAGCACCGTCTGCCCTCCAGCGGGCTTCGGGTCCGGGACGGTGTGTTTGCCCTGTTTTGGTTTCTGGCTTTGGGTAAACTCAGGCACGCCAGCCCGAGGGGTTCCGGGAAAAACAAAACAAATCCAGCCTCCTAATCTACCTGGATCGGACGCCCAGCGTCCCGGCTCAGCCAACCTGCATTTCGGCCCTGGCCCGTCCCGCCCTCCCCGGGGCCCCAGCCGGCCGCGAGGCTTCCGGGAACCCTGGCCTCCTACGTGGCCCACTTAAAAGGCGCCTCGGAGCCAGCCAGGTGTTCTTTAAGCCCTGGTGAAAGCCGCTTGATCGGTCAGACAAAAAGATGGCTTCAAAGAAGGGGGCCTGGCAGGACTGGAATGTCCTCGCAGCCCGCGCTCCTGATTTCAAAGAAGCAAGGATGAGAACGGGGCGGGGAGGCGGGCTCAGGTGGGGAAGACAGGCCCCCCGCCTTCACCCCTGGGCCCCCAGCGCCCCACACCTGGCGCCGCAGCCCGGGAGCTCCGGCCGCACCTGTGCAACCCAAGTCCACGGTGGAAGGGAGCCCGGGCCTGTGCTGAGGCCCAGCACCGGGGGCAGCCGCTGGGCAGGGGACTGCTTCTCCAGGTCCAAGGGCGGAAGTCTCTGACCCGTGCCCAGGCAGGCAGCCAGGGCGTGGGGCACGCCAGGCAGCCGGGCAGCACCGGGCATTTCCAAGTTATAGTTTATCCCAAACCGGTCCGCACACAGGCCAACCTGGACCTGACCTCGGCGCCTGGACCCCCGTGCACATGAGGCCTAGAGCAAGGGCAGAACACACCGAGAACTGGCACGGACACAGTGGTCACGGCTCTGCAGGCGCACAGGAGATCCTGCCGCGCCCACTCCTCAGACGGGAAAACTGAGACCCAGAGCGGCCCAGGCCCGGCTCAAGGCCACACCCACACTGACCCCTGTCCTAAGTGAACACCCCCAGCACACTGTCATGCTGCGAGCACAGGGTGAGTCCTCCAGCCCACAGGCGCCGCCTGGCACTACAGGAGGGAGAGCTGGGGAGGGATGATGCGCACGCGGCACACACGCGTGTCTGCTGAACACCCGAAGCCTGAGCGACAGAGACGCGAGGCGCACAGCGCCCCGGCCACACGGCGTCCTGAGGTCTCCTCCAGGTGTCCGTGGGGGAGCCGCGTGGACACAGACTTCCCCGAGGCCTCGGAGGGGGGCCCTGCAAAACAGACAGCCAGCGGCTGCCCCTCGGCAGGGCCGGGCAGGGAGGGGGTGGCGGGTGCCTGCTCCAGCCCCGCTTCCCGCCCTCCCCTCCCCTCCCCTCCCCTCCCACACCCGGGGTGGGGCGGGGCGGGGCGGGGCGCTGCGAGGACGCGCAGGACGGGGAGCACCCGCCAGGCCGCTGTCCTGCTGACCCAGACAAAAGTGCCGGGACCTCAGGCAGCATTCCACCAGGCACCGGGCGGCCCGCACTCGCGCTGCCGTCCCCTCTGCTGGAATATTCCGCCTTGCCCTGGCTCCTCTCGCCTCCTCCCCTGCTCCGGGTTCCAAGCTGTCCCGAAGCCCCTACGCCACCCCCTGCCCGGCCTCACTGGTGTGGAGAGGCCCAGGACCCAGCATGGCACCCTGCAGAAGGCTGGGAGCGGGGGCACGCAGCACTGCCCTGCCTCTGCTCTGGCCCTGGCGAGGCCGAGTGCCCCTCCCCGACCCCTCAGCCCCGGCCCTGCCCCCCCACGCGAGGACGGGGTCTTTGCCCTCACGACGGCCAGGCAGGGAGGGGCGCAGGGCGAGGAAGGGTTAACTTCTCCACATGGGAAACGGTTGTGGACTTTGCCCGGGTGCTAAACTTCTGGCAGTTTCTAAAATGCATCCTAAGCAAGGGAAGCAAAACTGTCATAACATCCCACACGTGTGTGGACACACGTGGACACACGTGGACACACAGCAGCGCGGACCCTCGGCTCGCCAGGCTGCACCTGCCCGATTGCTGCCGGTCACCGAGGCAGCTCCGAGGCCCCGGCTCCAGGTTTGCTCGCGATGCCCAGCCAGGCCGTGCCCTGAGGCCGGAGGAGGCGGCTTCCTGGCGCTGTCTGCTGCCCAGCGGGGCTCGGCTCTTCAGAGACCCCAGGGAGCCCCAGGGAGCCCCAGGGAGCCATTTCTCCTCCATCAGGACGCCATTCCCGACACAGGAGGAGACCGAGTGGCAGGGGCAGGCTGCCTGGTTCTGCTCTTGCAACCCCTGGAGCTGGAGTCAAACATGGGTGTCAGCAACCTGCCCACACCTGACACAGCTGAGTGTCACCTGCCCACACCCGAGACACCCTGTCACCTGCCCACACCGAAGACAACCTGAATGTCACCTGTCCTCACCCCAGACACCCTGAGTGTCACCTGCCCACACCAAGACAACCTGAGTGTCACCTGTCCTTACCCGAGACAACCTGAGAGTCAACTGCCCACCCCTGACACACCTGAGAGTCACCTGTCCTCACCTGGACCCCCTGTGTGTCACCTGCCCACACTCGAGACACCCTGAGTGTCACCTGTTGTCACCTGGACTCCGTGGCTTCCCTGGGCACAGGGCCTCCAGACCCTCAGGCTGGGGACAGAGAGGTGGGGGGCGGGGGAGGATTCACACTCTTCAGGTGGGGGCGGTGCTCCCGGGAGCAGGTGCTGCTCGGGCCGGGAGGGAGCCGGCAATGAACTCGCCACGTCCACCATGGGAGGGGCCGGCAGCCTGGCCTTGCAGGCTCATTCCCTGCGAGCACAGGGAAAGGTGGCCACGGCCGGCCGCAGGCGGAGGGGAGACACCCGGCCCCCGGGACGCTGTTTTCTTTTTCATTTTTCCTTCGTCTAACTGAACGACCGCGTCAGATTTCCCAGGAAGATGAAGAGAAATCCCCGTGGGCGGCCGTGGGCGGCTGTGGGCGCGCTTCGTCTGCGTGCGCGATTGCTCCGGAGCTGCAGCCGAGACGGCCACTCCTCCCCAGCACACAGGACACACGGCCCCGTCTGTCTGCCCTCCCCCGGAAGGCTTCTGCACACCGCCCGGCGGCTGAGGGCCGCCAGGTGCCTCTAATGAGCAAAGCTGAATGACCAGCAGCCGCGCAGCTCCAGAGCGGCCCCCACACGTGGCTTCCACTCGCTGCGGCCGTGACCCTGACCTTGACACGAGGCCGCCCTGAACTCTGACCGCGGCTCCCAGGCGTTCACAGCGACGCTGCGGGGCAAAGCCGAGAAGGCAGCTCCAGACCACACGGGTCCCAGCACGGGAACTGGGCAGCGGAGCCGCACGTCCCGAGGCCCACCCGGGGATGGGCCATGCAGGAAACCCAGGCCTCTGAGCGATGCGTGGCCCTGCTCACCAGGACCGAGGGCCAGGCAGGGGACAGCGAGGGCGCTGCGGTTCCAGTCCCGGCTGCTCCTCTTCCAATCCAGCCCCCTGCTAATGCACCTGGGAGGGCAGTGGAAGATGCCCGAGTGCTTGGGCCTCTGCACCCGCGTGGGAGACCTAGATGGAGCTCCTGGCTCCTGGCCTTGGTCTGGCTATTGCAGCCATTTGGGGAGGGACCCAGAAGATGGGAGATTACTCTCTCTCTTTCTCTCTGTGCGTCACTCTGCCTTTCAAAGAAACAAAGTAATCTTTTCGATTTTTGTTATATTTGATACATGAATAAGAATACCTGTAAGCCCTGTTTCCAACTAAGGTCACACCCGCAGGTTCTGGGTGGACCTGAGTCTTGTGGGGAGCACTCTCCACCCCCCCCTGCAGACCAGGCTCCCAGCACCCCCTCTGCAGACCAGGCTCCCAGCACTAACGACGCATTTAATGCATTTGCTTGTGTGGGAGCCGGGACAGCCAGGCCGGCGGCTCAGGGTGTATCCACTCTGGTCCCAGCAGGCAATGGCTGCTCTCTCCCAGGGGCCAGTCCCTGGTGACAGAGGTCTGGCCATCTGGTATACCCCGAGTGGGTGCCTTTCCTCTACCCACCAGGAGCGCTCTCCTGGCCGAGACCTGGTGAGGGCTTGGGGAAGAGGGGGAGAAGCCCGGGAGGGGGCGTGAGTAGGCCGGCTCCCCGGCTGCAGCAGCCATTTCTCCTCTGTCCCCACCTGCTTTTCAAAACACGCATTTCCCCTCGCAAACTGTGCTAAATGCTATTTAGTAGCTAATTAACTCCGCGTGCAAAGACCCCTCTAATTGCACGCTGGCCTCTCGGCGGGGTCCTGGGGGAGGCCGAGCTGTCCTGGGGCATTTGTTCTGCCAGCTCCCACCTCGCAGACAAGCTGCCAATCAACGAGGCAGAGGTCAAGGGGCACCACAGGAGGAGCCCTCCGCTGATGCCAGGCTTGCTGGGCTGAGTGGAGAAGGCACCTTCGGGCGCAGCCTCGGCCGCGGGCAGAGGGGCCCCGCCCCGCTCTCCAGAGCGACCGACTTCCGCCCTGGAAGATTCCGCCCCGGATCTGTTTGTATTGTGACTGCGCTGGCATCTGCCATCCATCACACGCAGAGATAATCAGAAAATAAAAGCCTTCGATTAGCCCCCACGTAAATCACCACAATGCCAGTGACGACCGGGCGCAGGGCGCGGTGGGGCGCGGCGACGGTGTGTGCCTGGCCCCGTCCACGACGCGGGGCCCCGAGCCACCCTCGCCGTCCTCGCTGGTCTCAGGCTTTGCCTGCACAGGACGCGTGCCTGGGGTCCACACCACAACCCACGCGCGTGGCCGAAGCGCCGGGCCATCCCCTGAGCCTGGCCCAGATGCCAGGCCGGAGCCGGCACAAAGTAGTTTCAGAACAGAGCCCAGCCCCGTCACCACCGCGGGCCCCAGGCAGCCTCCACCCCAGACCTCCCATCAGAACGGACAGAAGAGGAGCCGTAAACGCCGCGTGGTGCTGGAGCCAAGAGGCCAGGCCGCAGCTCCTGACCTCGAAGGACAAAGGGCAGGGGTGCGACCGGCTCGGCGAGCTCGGCCTGACCAGTGGCTCTGAGACAACTTCCTCCGTGGCTGGCAAAGGCCAACCATCCCCGCTCCTGGACGGAGGCCGATCCTGCCTCGGACGGAGACACCGGGCACGGCCAGCACCGCCTCCACGCCGGCCCCGACCGGGCCAGCCCCGCCTCGCACTCCGAGTCCCAGGTGGAGCTGCTCCCAGGCTACTGAGGGAAGGGAGACCGAGGGGGAAGGGGACAGCTGCCTGGAGCCCCAGCTCCACTCGGCCCTGCCCCCGCCCAGCCACGGCCACCTGCCCTGGGCCAGCTCCGGGCTTCTCATTCAAGCAAGACTTCCTGTGACCTCACAGGGGGTCACGACTCCCACCGGGCCTCAGCAGGGCCTCTGGGAGGGGTAGGGAACAAGCATTTCTCCAGAGGTGGTTATTATTTACTAAAGATCTTGTTATTTATTTATTATTATTTATTCAAAAGGCAGAGGAGAGGGAGAGAGAGGGAGAGAGAGGAAGGGAGAGAGAGAGGGGGAGAGAGAGAGAGGGAGAGAGAGGGGGGGGAGAGAGAGAGAGAGCGAGAGAGAGGGAGAGAGAGGGAGAGAGAGATCCGCTCCCCAAGTGCCTACAACAGCCAGGACCGGACCAAGCTGAAGTCAGCAGCCAGAAATTCCATCCGGTGTCCCCCGTGGGTGCAGGGGCCCAAGTTCTTGGCCCATCCTCCGATGCTTTCCCAAGCACATTAGCAGGGAGCTGGATCGGAAGTGGAGCAGCCGGGGCTAGAACCGGTGCCCGTACGGGATGTCAGCACTGCAGGTGGAGGATTAACCTACGGTGCCACAGCCCCGGCCCCAAAGATGGTTACTTTTTAAACAGAACGAATGAGTGCGGGGATGTGCCCGGGGACCAGGAGCCACTTCCTCCTGCAGCGGAGGTGGGTGTGCCGAGCAGGCGGCCTTGGCTGGGTGCGGCTGGCTCCAGCTCCTTGACTGTGGCCTGGATCTTCAGGCAGAACCCGGGGCTGTTGAGAGCTGGGTCTGGGAGCAGGAGAGTCGGGAGATTTGTGTCCACGCGTGTGCCTGGCCGGGGAGGGGCCTGAGCCCACAAACACATGTGTGCCCAGCTGGGGAGGGGCCTGAACCCACAAACACGTGTGTGCCCAGCCAGGGAGGGGCCTGAACCCACAAACACGCGTGTGCCCAGCCGGGGAGGGGCCTGAACCCACAAACACACAGCATGTGCCAGCTGGGGAGGGGCCTGAACCCACAAACACGCGTGTGCCCGGCCAGGGAGGGGCCTGAACCCACAAACATGTGTGTGCCCGGCCGGGGAGGGGCCTGAACCCACAAACACGCGTGTGCCCGGCCGGAGAGAAGCCTGAACCCACAAACACGCGTGTGCCCGGCCGGGGAGGGGCCTGAACCCACAAACACACGTGTGCCAGCTGGGGAGGGGCCTGAACCCACAAACACGCGTGTGCCCAGCCGGGGAGGCCTGAACCCACAAACACACGTGTGCCCGGCCGGGGAGGGGCCTGAACCCACAAACACGCGTGTGCCCGGCCGGGGAGGCCTGAACCCACAAACACACGTGTGCCCGGCCGGGGAGGGGCCTGAACCCACAAACACGCGTGTGCCCGGCCGGGGAGGGGCGCTCGTGGGCGCCCAGGCCCCTCTAAGGCTTCCAGATTCTGAGCCTGATGAGGTCAGAGCGGGGAGATCTGCAACTTGGAAAAACCGGGCCTGCAGCCGTTCTGGGCAAGGGGAACACCCCAAGTTAAACGGCAGAGGAGGAGAGCCACGCGTGCCGACGGTGCGAGCCGTGCGTGCCGACGGCGTCTTCAGACTCAGACTCAGAACGCCCCCAACGTCTGCCAGTGGCTGGGAGCCCCTGCGGGGGGGGGGGCACACACTCCCAGGAGTAGTCATCCTCTCCAAATGCTTCGCCTGGCACCTCCCTGGGGGCGCTGGCCTGGCCTCCAGCCCCGAGCCCATGGCACGAATAGGCATCTGCCGAGTCTGTAGCCCACTCCCCGGGGCCACCAAACCCAAACACACACGGCACAAACCCTGTGCCCGGAAAGGTCACCTGGCCGGCTCCAGGCAGCTGTGGGTCAGGTCCGACCCCCACCCCCCGGGAAACAGCTGAGGACCCAGATCGGCGCCGTGTGCCCCCACCCGACGTACGGGACAGCTGTGGCCCCAGAATAGCCAGCGCAAGGACCTCAGAGCCGGAAGCCCTCGGGTCCCTGCCTCGTGGTTCTCGCTCGGACGCCCTTGTCCGCAGGTTTAGTGCAACGGCCGGCCTGATGCCCCCTGGCCGCGCCTCTCGTGGCCTGCACGGAGGAGGTTCCCCACCCTGGGCCTCGTCTGAGTGACAGGCCCCCCAAAACATGGGGTCCCCCTAAAAACACAGGGCCCCCCGAGGGAATACAGTACCCAGTCACTGCCAGGATGAGAAGGCGTGGCCTTGCTGCCCACGCAGGGAAGAGCTGATACATCCGGTCGTCTCTGGCCCAGGAGCCGGGCCAGCCAAGGGCCTTTGTGGCGTCCAGCCTGATTCTCAGCTCAGCCCCCGAGGCTGCCTGCTGGCTTCCAGGACCCCTTACAGGAAGCAGCATGGCATGTGCCTGTCACACCCAGCCCATGTGGTCACTGGATGGCCACATTCACACAGCACGGATGCCACGGAAACAGCCACCAAGAAGCAGGCCGTCCACGGTCAGCACGGGCACAGCTTTTTCTGGATATTTCCCACGTGAGGTCAGTGAACTTGAGGAATAAGAAGCAGGTTGGGCTGCCGTCTGCAGAGCCAGCATCCCATATGGGCACCGGTTCAAGCCCCGGCTGCTCCACTTCCGATCCCGCTCCCTGCAGGTGCGCCTTGGAAAGCAGTGGAGGATGGCCCAAGTGCCTGGACCCCTGCACCTGTGTGGGAGACCGGATGAAGCTCCTGGCTCCTGGCTTCACCCTGGCCCCGTCCCAACCATTGCAGCCACTCGGAGAGTGAACCAGTGGATGGAAGACTTCTCTTTCTGTGTCTCTCCTCTCTCTCTCTCTCTGTAACTCTGCCATTCAAATAAATAAACAAACCTTGAAAAAATTCTATTAAAAAAAAAAAAAGAACCGGGGCAGAGGGCCAACTACACGCAGGCGGGCACGTCTCCCTGGGCACCGTGCCCAGGACAGCACCCTCACAGCCGCAGAGCCCAGCTCAGCCAGCTCCGGGCAGTGACCGGAGCTGAGGGCCCTCGCTGGGGGCCACTACACCACCCACATGCCAGCCGCCGGGGCAGGCTCACAGGGGCCAGCCACCAGGGGAGCGTGGGGTGGTCTCTGGCCCTGAGCACCCTCGAACCCAAGGGCCACACCACAAGTTACCTGTGCCAGGACCCCAGACTCTGGGGACACCCGGCACGGCCAAGCATGAGACGCTGACCACGGCGGCCAGGCAAGGCCTAGCGCCCTCTGAGCCAGCAGGCACCCTGTGCCCCGCCAGCAGCCTCCCCACGCAGCCCCAGCCAGGCTGAGCTAGGAGGCCAGTTACAGAAAGCAGGTCATGGTCAATGCCCAGGGATCTGGGGACCAAGACGCCAGAGCCTCCATCACAGGTCAGGGGTCAGCAGAGGCCCCACAGGGCTGGCGCTGTGGCGTAGCGGGTAAAGCTGCTGCCTGCAGCACCGGCATCCCGTATGGGCGTCGGTTCGAATCCTAACTGCTCTGCTTCCGACCCAGCTCCCTGCTAATGACTTGGGAAAGCAGCTGAAGACGGCCCTCGCGCTTGGGCTCCTGCACCCACGTGGGAGACCTGCTTCAGCCTGGCCCAGCCCTGGCCACTGTGGCCATCTGGGAAATGATGCAGAGGGTGAACGACCTCCCTCTCTCTCTCTCCCTCCCCCCCCCCTTAAATCTTAAAGAAATAAAGACACTTCTCGGAGCCTTGGGGTGGAGGGGGGAAGGCACTGTGGAGGCCACAGGCCAGGCCAGCCCCCCCTCTAGCCCCCACTCCCCAAGTGCTGGCCCAGGGGTCTCCACCCTCCTGGGGTGGCTGAGGCCTCGCGGTCACACCCGGGGAGCCCCAGGCCCACATGGGGCCACGTCCAGCAGTAGCTTTCCTTCCGGCGTCCACACCCAGAAACGCGGCTCCTGGTTCCGCCTCCCCGGAGGGCAGCGGGGAGAGTGCGTTTTCTACGTTCTGGAAAACACCATGACGGGGGTGACCTGACCTAACCCTGACAAAGACCCCCGGGCTTCACCCCAGGCTCCCTGCTGCCCCGCACCAGCCCACGGCCGTAGGAGCTACCAGATTTTATGTCCAGCAACCCAGACAGAGGCTGGGCTGAAGGCGGCCGTCCCTCTCACATGCTGACCGTCTCTGGCAGACTCTGGGTGGGCTCAGGGTCGGCGCTCCGGCCACAACCCACGGCCAGCAGCCGCGATGGCTTGAAGTTCAAGACCAGTTCCCGGGGCAGGGACAACTGCCCAGGCCAGCACCCTGGCCCCAAAATGGTCCTGGCGAGGCCCGGAAGGTGTGCTCCAGGCCGCTTCCCATGGCCCTGCGACCCCGGGGACTCCGGCTTCTCTCGCCTCCTCTCTGCGCCACAGTGCGGCGGTGTCACTTGAAATTCGCCAAGCAGCCACGTTGAAGCTCACAGCTCACATTAGACCCAGGCTGCTGTGCAACCACCGTCCACTCCGGAACCTTCTCCTCCTCCAGGCAGAAGCTCCGGCCCGCGAATCGCCCCCCCCCCACACCCCGCTCACTTCCTGTCTGTGCGGGCGACTCCTGCAGGGACCCCCGTCAGGGTGGGATCTCAGGGTCTGTGCTCCCCTGCTTGGCTCAGAGCCCCCAGGGTCCCCCCTGTCGCCGCCTGTCTGCAGATTTCCTCCTCCGGTGCGAGGCCGGGCGAGTGCCCGCCGCCTGGCCCGGCCACTCGTGTCTGTCCCCACATCTGTCAGTGGACACCGCTCGGCCATCATGAATGAGGCCACTACATGCACAGGTGTGCTGCCCCCGAGTCCCCATTTCCGATTCTCTCCATGCCATCTCTTTATCCCTAACTTCAAATGGATCACGGACTGTTCATATAACAATGTTTGCTTTGCTTTTAAATATTTGTTTTATTTGAAAGGCAGAGTTAGAGAGAGAGATTCCATCTGCTGGTTCACTCCCCAGATGGCCACAGTGGCCAGAGCTGGACCAGGCCAAGGCAGGAGTCTGGAACTCCATCCAGGTCTCCCACGTGGGTGCCGGGGGCCAAGCACTTGGGTCATCTTCTACTGCTTTCCTGGGCTATAGCAGGGATCGGAAGTGGAGCAGCCGGGACTCAAACCAGCGCCCATATGGGAAGCCTTGTCCCAGGCCACAGCGCCGGCCCCCACAGTGAATTCCAGACAAAGGCGCCCTGGAGGCTCGGCTGGCCTGGCTTTGGGTCCATTTGTCCAGGCGGAGCAGCAGAAAGGCCAGGGGGCAGGTGTCCGCTGCACCCGGCTGACCACCGTGCCCGGGGCTGGCAGCTTTCCCCCAGCCCCAGGTCCGGAGCCCCGGCGGGCGAGGATCAGCCCACAGCGAGGGCTCTGCCTGCGCCGGGCCCTAGAGAGCCACGCAAAACCGGCGGGGGAGGCGCGGGCGGCGCCAGCGGGAGAAGCCCGCCACCTGCTGGGCCGCCGCGCGCCCGCTCGGCCGGAGCCGCCCCTCCCCGGGAGCGCGCGCGTGCGAGCCCCGCGTCCGCGCCCCCCGCAGCCGGGGCCCGTGCTGCCGCGCGTGGGCGGCCCGCACCGCCCGCGCGCTCTCCTCCCAGAAAGCGCGCGTTCCCCTCACGCGGGGCCGGCGGGGCCTGGGCACGGCGCGGGGTCCCCGGCGGCTCGCCGAGCTGCCCCTTCCCGCTCCGTGTCCGGCCGGCGTGGCGTGGCAGCTGGACGCCCCGGACCCCTCGCGGCGCGGCGTGGGCGCCCCGGCGGGGCGGGAGCCGCACACACGCAGCGCCGCGGTCACTCGACACCCGGGCCGGCAGCCTGCCAGGCTGCACTCCCAAAATAAGCCTCCCAGTGTTTAAATATTTACAGAAGGCCGGTCCTGGTGCCCTCCCCGGGACAGGCCACGGTGGCCGCCCGCCCCTCCCTCTCCCCCCTGCTCCCGGGACCACGGGGCGGCCAGGGGCGCCTGCCTTCCAGAACATTCTGGCACTGCTCACGCTGCAGCCCCGCCCCCACCCCGGAGTTGTCCCCTCTCTCTGTGGGGTCTGCACCCCATCCTGGAGACCAGGGGACAAGTTTGCACAGTGGTGTGTGCCCCCTCCCCAGCACCCATTCCTCAGCCCCTGGGACCCCAGCCCAGGGTGAACCGTGCAGGTAGGGTCCGGGCCACACAGTGGGATCGGGGGACCTGGCCGAGCAGGGGCTCCGATGCCTTCCTGGGGTTGCTTCTATGGGAGCTCCTGGCACCCACCCGGTCCAGGAGAGGCCATGAAGGGGGGGGGCCCTGCGCACCACCCGGGTCACTGCCTGCACTTGGATGGGTGCCGCCACACACCCGGCCGCCGTCGGGAAAGGAGACCCCGGAGCCGGCGTGTGGAGGGCCCCCGGTGGAGGTGGCCGCCTGCTCACCCCACAGGAAGGGCGGGAAGGGACACAGACCGGCTTTGGGGCAGGAGTCAGGCACCCCGTCCCCCAACTTCCACGGAGATTTCATCAGTGTTGGGATGCGTTGCAGCAGCCGCGTGGGTCCCCTGAGGCACAGCCCGAGTCCCAGCCACGGGAGGCGCTGCCACGTCACTGCCCCCGGGGCGCCGGCGACCTCAGCTCGGGGGAGCCCGGGGCCCCCGCCAAGGCTGCTGATGCAAGAGCTTCCCGCTCCCCAGGGCGGCTCCGCGCATGCAGCTCAGGCCCCGGACAGTGCCCGCCGTCCCCCTGGCAACGGCCGGGTTGCATCAGGGACCCCAGGGGGCTGTCGCGGTTTCGCCTTTCTGGCCTCTTCTGGCAAGGGAGCCCCAGTCCCCGGGGGGCTTGTCCCGAGGCTGAGCCTCCTCCTGCAGCCAGCAAGGGGGTGGATTCAGAACCCGCTCCCTTGGGTGCCAGCGACTTCCAGAACCCGGCTCAGAGCTGGGGGGGGGTCAGGGCTGCAGACCCCTTTGTGGGGGCAGTGGAGTCCTCTCCCACCGCCTCCTAGCAGCCTCCCCACCACGAAGAACAAAGGACAGGGAGAGCCAGTGGGCAGGCCTGGCCAGGGAACCTTTTAAAAACCTGGATGCGCACCCCCCCTCGCGCCCCGTAGAAATGCCGGCCAGTGCAGCCGGCCAGAGCCCCACACACGTGGCCAGTCCGGGTGAGCTGTGTCTCACGTGGCTTCCAGCTCCGTGGACAGGCAGAACGTAAAACCTCTTTCATTGGTGAGTGACGGTGGGGTCACGTTTCAGATGCGCCAGGCAATCTTTTTTTTTTTTTTTTTTTTTTTTTTTGACAGGCAGAGTGGACAGTGAGAGAGAGAGACAGAGAGAAAGGTCTTCCTTTGCCGTTGGTTCACCCTCCAATGGCCACCGCGGCCGGCGCACTGCGCTGATCCGATGGCAGGAGCAGGTACTTATCCTGGTCTCCCATGGGGTGCAGGGCCCAAGCACTTGGGCCATCCTCCACTGCACTCCCGGGCCACAGCAGAGAGCTGGCCTGGAAGAGAGGAAACCGGGACAGAATCCGGCGCCCCGACCGGGACTAGAACCCGGTGTGCTGGTGCCGCAAGGCGGAGGATTAGCCTAGTGAGCCGCGGTGCCGGCCCGGGCAATCTTTTAAATTAACTCCACCTGCTGCTCCGTGCATCGGGAGCTGTAGCTCTTGGGCGCAAGCAAACGTGTCCCGCTGATTTTGGATGGAAGTGCACGGCAGCTCCAGGAAGGAGGGGCGCCGGTTCGAGGCCCGGCTGCTCCACTTCCCATCCAGCTCCCTGTTAATGTGCTGGGGAAAGCAGCGGAGGATGGGCCAAGTGCCTGGACCCCTGCACCTGTGTGGGAGACCTGGAGGAAGCGCCTGGCTCCGGGCTTCTGCCTGGCCCAGACCTGGTTGTTGCAGCCATTTGGGGAGTGAACCAGCAGGTGGAAGATCTCTCTCCCTCTCCTCCCTTTCCCTCTCCCTCTCCTCTCTCTCCCTCTCCCTCTCCTTCTCCCTCTCCCTCTCCCTCTCGAGTAAATAAATAAATCTTTAGGGAAAAAAATAAGCTGAACCTCAGCCCAAACTTCACACCTTGTGCCAAAATTCACCCCAAACAGTTCATGCCCCCATCGTCAGCCATAAAACTTTGCAACGTTTAGGAAGACCCCCGGAGAGCGTCTCTGGGACCTCAGACTAGACGGGGATTCTTCCACTCAACACCAGAAGCATCACCCACAAAAGGAACAAAATTCTCGGAAGGTCAGTTGTCACGTTTTGTGAAGCGACAGCTGCACGCCCGACACTTGCAAGCCCCACGTCGGACAAAGACAGGGTCTCTGGAATATTTTGGAACACCTCTGGGGTCTTGGAATCTTCTAGAACACTCAACTGCAAAAAAACCAATGCTGATTAGATTTCTACATAAAGAGACTGGGCCAGGGGCTGGCGCTGTGGCGTAGTAGGTAAAGCCTGCAGTGCCGGCAGCCCATATGAGCGCTGGTTCGAGTCCCGGCTGCTCCTCTTCCCATCCAGCTCCCTGCTGTGGCCTGGGAAAGCAGCAGAAGATGGCCCAAGTGCTTGGGTCTCTGCACTCACATGGGAGACCTGGAAGAAGCTCCTGGCTCCTGGTTTTGGCCTGGCCCAGGCCCAACCACTGCAGCCATTTGGGGAGTGAACCAGCGGATGGAAGACCTCTCTCTCTCTCTCTCTCTCTCTCTCTGTCTTGCCTCTCTGTAACTCTGCCTTTCAAATAAACAAATCTTAAAAAACAATAAGAATTATGAGAAAGAGGGAGAGGGAGAGGGAGAGGAGGGGGGAGGGGAGGGGGGAGGGGGAGAGGGAGAGGGAGAGGAGGGGGAGGGGAGGGGGAGGGGGAGAGGGAGGGGAGGGGGAGGGGAGGGGGGAGGGGGAGAGGGAGGGGGAGAGGGAGAGGGAGAGGGAGAGGGAGAGGGAGAGGGAGAGGGAGAGGGAGAGGGAGAGGGAGAGGGAGAGGGAGAGGGAGAGGACTAACAGATGCAGGAAGACACCCAGCATGGTGGCCACCAGCAAAATGCAAATGAAAACCACAATGAGGCGTCTGTCCGTGCACAGAGCTCGCGCAGCACATGCCGCCGGTGCGGGTGTGGGGAAAGTGGGGCTGCACCGGAGTCGCAGGCGGGAACGTGAAACGGGGCAGCCCCTCCGGGAAACAGCTGGGCAATTTCTGTTCACACCAAACACGCAACCAAGCACCCTGGGATCAGGCCGACAGGATGCAGGCTTTGTCCCAGGGAAGTGAGAACCTGGGTGTAGGCAAAAACCGGGACACGACGGCTCATCGCCTCATCCAAGCCGGAGCGGCCGAGGAAAGCCCTTGACAAGCAGGCGTCTGTCTCCCCACCTCCCGGCACCGGGGACCCCAAGCCGGCCTCAGCGGCCGTACCGCGCACAACTCCGTGTGTGTGCAGTTCTTCCCCAGAGCCACTGCTGCTGGTTCACAGAGGCGGAGAAACAAACTGGGCACGGGGGAGAATCCCACGGGCGGCCGGTCACCCCCCACGCCGGACGCCCGGGTGTGCCAACGGGTGGAGAGACCCAGCCCCTGAGCCATCGCCACTGCCTCCCTGGGGGCCGAAACCCGGGCACTCAGACCTGAGATGCGGGTGTCTTAACGTTAGGCCAAAGGCCTGGCCCTGGAGTTCTTCCAGGCAGAAGTCAGGGGTCAGAGGTCAGGGGTCAGGGGTGGGGGTGGCATGAGGGAGCGGCGGGGGGTACAGGCATTGGCCGGAGAGCTCCTGGCACGCGCTGAGGCCCTGGGCTGTGCCCACCTCGGACAGTAGCTGAGCCGGAGCCACAGGTCTGGGCGAGGTGCTGCCACGGGAGGGGGTGCTCCCTGCACGTTTCTCGTGGTTTCTGGGGCTGCGTGGGTGGCACGTGGTGCAGCTGGGGGCTGAGTCCGGCGCTGAGCGCAACCAAAAGGAGGGTATTTCACGACGGATGAAAATATATGAGGTTCAAATTCCAACGTTAAAGCCGCTTTTTTTTTTTTTAGTATTCAAAAAGTTATTGAGGGGGCCAGCACTGTGGCGGATCAGGCAAAGCCGCCACCTGCGGTGCCGGCATCCCATAGGGGCACTGGGTTAAGCCCCAGCTGCCTGCTAATGCGCCTGGGAAAGCAGTAGAAAACCCAAGTTCTTGGGCCCCTGCACCCATGTGGGAGACCCAGCTGAAGCTTTGGCCGGAGGGACAGGAAGGGGCCTCCCGTGGACCCCTACAACACTGTGATGGAGAATCGGCCTCTGGCTGTGAGCGCCCAGCTTGCCTGGGGCACCCTGAGCCCGCAGCTTCCGTCACCATGGGAATGGCTGGGTGCACCCACTGCCCCCGAGCCTTCTGAGAGCACCGTCTCCCGGACAAGGCTGGGGCACAGAGGGAGGAGCACCCTGGCGAGGCGCACCCTCGACCCCAGGCAGAGCCGGGCTCACAGCTGGGGAGCCGCCTGGAGCTGCACCTCCCAGGCGGGCACTGAATTCCCTGGCGGCCTCTCTGAACTCCAGGAGCAGCGGCGGCCAGGAGGGGTCTCCCCCCTCAGAGCGGGGCTTCCGGGGCTGGCAGCAGGGCTCCTGGGGGACAGCCGGTGACGGCCACCTGGCCACGCCAGGCCGGGGGAGGCGGAGGCACTGCCAAGTGCGAGGGAAGCCGCCCGGGCGACCAGAGTGAGGACTGCAGGGCGTCGGTGACGCAGCGCTGGGAGGGAAGAAACAGCTCCTGGTTCCAGCACACACCCAAACAGCAGATCTCAGAGGCCGCCGGCTGCCAGGCTGCGCCGAGCAGGGGCCCTGCGCACGACTTGGGGCGCCTGGGCTGGCCCCGGAAGAGCTCAGGAACGGTCCCGGAATCGGGGCGCGTGAGGTGGGGGCACACAGCCCCTCGCGGCTCCCGGCCAGTCCATCTCCGGCCACTTCCAAGGTCCCACACTGCCTGCCCAGTCCACCCCTCCCCGGTCCATGCTCCTGCTATGTGGCCTCTTAGGACCCCTCACGGTCCCACCCCGGCCCGCCACCCCCTCACCAGGAGCTCTGGCCCCTGGGCTGCCCTCGTGCCTGACTCCCCTGGCCGGCCCCTCCCTTTGCTGCCCCCACCCCTCATCGTCACAGGTCCTTCAAGTCGCCTCCCCAGCCATCTGCTGATCGGCCACTCTGAGCAGGGACAGAGGGACACGCAGGGGCCATGAGCACCCTTGGTCTGTTCACACCACTGGACGGCCTCACTGTGATCTGGGAGAAGCCCCCAGCCCCACCCCCAGCCACCTGCGGATGGCCCAGCGGGGCTGGCCAGGAAAAGCACCCACGGGTGCAGGACTCCGGCCCCTGTGCCCCTCAAGGCTGCAGCCTGGCCAGGATGCTTCCAGGAAATGCAGGAATCCTGATGATTCTAGATTCTTCTAGATCCTTCTGAGAGGCCAGATTCCTCCAAGAGCCCTGGTCTCTGCTCTGTCCCCTGAACATCTCGGCAAGGGCAGGGCAGTGGGGTTGAGCAATGCGCCATCGATGATTCAGCCACTGCCACTGCTAGGCCGTCGATCTGCGTCTTCTCCTCCCACAGCCAAAAGCACGCATGACCCCGTCTATTTCGGCCTCACACCCCACGGGTGGGCGGGACCTGAGGGAGGGCGGAGGCCGGACAGTAACTCCTGAAGGCTCCACTGTCAGCCGGCACGGTGGCCACTGCGGTTCTGCCTGTGGCTTCACAGTGACCAAGACCCTCCTGCCCCAGTTGGAGTGGCCGCCCGGGGGGACAGCTCTGAGCATGGCTCCAGAGGAGGAGGGCTTCTCACCCGCTGGCCGGCTGAAGCCCAGGTGTGCAGGGCACAGCAGGAGGCAGCGTGGAGAGGCAGGCAGCCTCCGGTCAGACGCCGAGGGCACCTGCGCTGTGCCAGCCTCACCTGGCCCTGGGCGACAGAGGGCACAGCAGCCCAGACACCGTGGCAAGAGGCCACAGCCGGGGTGCGGCCGTCTGCCCACCGTGCTCCCCAGCGCCCTCTTCCACCAGAGCCAGCGCCCTGAGCACGCACGCCCGGGCGAGACGAGGCTCCAGCCGGAGCAGGACCAGGCCAGGTGTGGGGCTGACGGGGAGACCCTGGCCTTGGCCTCGCGGGAGGGCCTCCGCAGCCAGCTGGCCCCAGGCTCGGGACCTCTCTCAAGCGAGTATGCAGGTGGCCAGGGAGCGAGCAAGGCTCTGCTTCTGCCAACAGGTTCTCACCGCGAGGCGAGCAGAACCTCAGGATACACGGTCGGAAGTGGAGGACACTAAGGAACGCACTGGGCTGCGGGCTCACCTTCCCCTCCACCGGCGGTGCCGGCCCACCCCCCCATCACTGGCTCCACCCCCATCACTGGCTCCACCCCCATCACTGGCTCCACCTGTGGTGCCGGCCCACTCCCCCCATCACTGGCTCCACCGGCGGTGCCGGCCCACCCCCCCATCACTGGCTCCACCCCCATCACTGGCTCCACCCCCATCACTGGCTCCACCCCCATCACTGGCTCCACCTGTGGTGCCGGCCCACTCCCCCCATCACTGGCTCCACCGGCGGCACCAGCCCACCTCCCATCACTGGCTCCACCCCCATCACTGGCTCCACCCCATCACTGGCTCCACCCCCAACGCTGGCTCCACCCCCATCACTGGCTCCACCCCCAACGCTGGCTCCACCCCCATCACTGGCTCCACCTGCGGCACCAGCCCACCCCCCAACACTGGCTCCACCGGCGGCACCAGCCCACCTCCCATCACTGGCTGCCCACGCAGGAACCTACGCTGGCTTTGCCTCCGGGTTTGCAGGTTGGCAGCACAAGGGGCCTGCGTCCAGGACGTGGCCAGCCAGGAAGCAGACAGGTGGTGCAACCTCCTTGTCCACGGCCTCTCCTGGTGACGCCGGCACGACTCGCTCGAGGAGCCCAGCCCCAAAGCCGAGGTGATGCAGTCACTCATCACTCTGGGCTCTGCCCGGAAGCCCCTGGCCCTTAGCCCAGGACTCTGCAAACCACGCCTTTGGCGGGGGGGCACCCAATCAAAAATCCAAACCATTGAGATTCACAGGGGACTTTCGAACGTTTGTAAAAAAAGTTGATATTGGTAGGAAAAAATTAACTCAATAAACTTAATTGCTTATCTTGCACCCCCACATTTTGCACCCCTGTTTTGCAGGCCCCATGAGATCATCACAGACTTGGTTGCTCAGATGCACCTGTCACACGGCCAGTAGCCGGGAGATGCACACGGCCCTGGGCAGCCTCCGTCTAGGATCTCCCTGTGTGTCTCACGGTGCACGACGTCGTAACTGTTTATGTTACTAAGACAAAGGGAGCGCCTGTCCACTGGTTCATGCCCCAAATGCCCCCAACAGCTGGGGCGGGGCCAAAGCTGGGAACACCACCTGGGTCCCCCCCCCGGGGTGGCAGGGACCCCCCCAGGGTCTGCATTAGCAGGAGGCGGGGCAGGCACGGGACGAAGCAGCTGCGTGTGGAGGGGAGCCAGGGGCCCCCGCTGCCGGGACCTGAGACCCCGAGTCTGCAGCTCCATGTCCTCCCCCGGCAGAGGCCAGGGCTCTGGACCTCTGAGGGGTCACAGGTCGCTTCCCTTTGGGAAGTCTGGGAAGTGCACCCGGAGCCCACCCACACGCAGTGAGGTAAGATTCCAGGCGGCAGAAGCCCCTAATCGGGCCGGGAGAGCCCCAGGCGCTGCCTCCCTCTGTGCTGTGGTTTATTGGGGTCCCTTTGCTTTCGCCCCCTATGCCGCTGTCTGCTTCTCTTCTCTCTGCTCAGGACGACGTCCAACAGCGGAGAGCAGGAGCCGAGTGCCAGCTCTGGGGCCAGGCCACCCACACACGGGGGCCCTGACACCCCAGGACCAAGCCTGCTGGGAAAAGTCCAGGATCAGGGTGGGGGTGCAGCTGGGGGTGGGGAGGGGGTTCGGGCCCATGCATCGAGTGAGCAGCGACTGCTCCTTCCCGGAGCAGGCCCTCAGTGCTGCTTTGGGCAGGGAGGTCCTAGCTGCGGCTGCTGGGGGGTGGGGGGAACAGCAGGTGCCCCCACCTTCTCGGACTAGGTCCCGCCCTTGCACATACTGCACAGGAGTGACAAGGGGACAGGGCCACACTTTTCCGCATTTAGGTGACAAAATCTCGGGGGGGCAGTCATTTCTGGGGGACGGGGGCTGCTCTTCCAGCCCACCCAGCCCCAGCCAGCCACCCAGCACACACATGTAGTTCTCCAGTTCTGCCACTAGAGGGGACCCGTGAGCCAGCCTCCCTGCCCTCCCCACGGGGGACAGGATTCTCACCTAGGCTAAGCACCTGTGCTCTCAGGGGCCTGGCGGGCCTTGCCCCTGACACCCTCCCTGGCCCAGTGCACAAGGACCTCCCTCCACACTTCTCACCCTGGGGAGCTCCTAATAGGCCGATGCCCGGGGCCCACCCACCATCTCCTGTTAACGGTCTGGGCACCTGCTCTCCGGCTTCTTAGCTCAGGGCTTCCAGTTCTCAGTTGTTCCAGGGGGGCAGAAGGTGAGGAAGGAACAAGCGGCGCCACTTTTGCTTCTGGGGTCTGGGTGCAGTGGGATGGGTGGGACCTAGACCCCAGCCTGGGCACTAAGAGCAGAGGAAATACCAGGGCCCGCCCGGCCCCTCTGCAAACCCAGGTCTGCCTTCTCCCGTGAGCTCCCCGGCAGCCTGTGGTGCACAACGGGGCTGCAGCTGGAGCCAAGGTGCCTCCGTGCCACGCCTCTCTCCGCCGTCTGCGAGACCAGCTCCACGGAGATGCCCACGCCGGCCCTCAGCTGAGGGCGGCCACCAGGAGGGCAGCAGCGCTTCCCGCCTTTGTGCGTGAGCAGGAACGGGGGCAGGTGACACCAGCCAGGGCCGGGGAGGAGGCTCCCAGGCCAGGCCAGAGACCCCGGAGCTCCGGGCCAGGGGGTGGGGCCGGGACTTGAAGCAGATCTGTGCATTCCAAAGCTCAAGTCTCCGCTGCCGCTGCCCCCAACGGCTCTGGACAGGCGGGCATGCACCTGCGCCTCAGGGGGCAGCGGGCCCGGGGAGAGGACACAGAGGCAGCACCCACACAAGCTGGCCGCTTAGGAGAGGAGGTGGCGGGGGCAGCTCTGCCCGTCCCTGGGACACAGTGGCCCAGTGGAGAGTCGGCTCTGGAAGCACTGGGCGCGCCCGGGCACCGGGGTGGTCTTTGAGCCCCCGGTGACTCCCACACGCACCGGGGCAGGGAAAGGGAGCCAGGTGTGCGCTGTCATGGACACTGCCACGGGAAACCGGGGACCGCCCTGTGGTTCAGCCGTTAGGCTGGCATCCCACGGGGCTCTGGTTCAAGTCCCGGCTGCTCCACTTCTGACCCAGCTCCCTGCTAGTGCACCTGGGAAAGCAGTGGAAGATGGCCCAAGTGCTTGGGCCCCTGCACCCACGTGGGAGAACCAGAAGAAGCTCCTGGCTCCTGGCTTCAAATTGGCTCAGCTCCAGCCATTGCGGCCATCTGGGGAGTGAACGTGTGGATGGAAGACCTCTCTCTCTCCCTCTCTCTCTCTCCTCTGTGTAACTCTGCCTTTCAAGTAAGGAAACCTTTCATGTTAATAATGTATGAATGATCTTCGAGACGTTTTTGGAAGGTAAAAATCAGGGGAGCTGAGGCTCCAAGAGGAAGAGGTTCCCCAGGCTCCCGCCGACCTGAGTGCCGGGAAACCACCAGCACCCAACTCGACTTCCCAAAGCTGAGCCCCGCTGAGCCCTGCCCGCTGGCCGGAGGGCAGGACCGGCGGGGCCCTGGCTCTGACCCTGCCTTGGAAGTCCT
Source organism: Oryctolagus cuniculus (assembly GCF_964237555.1). Lineage (NCBI taxonomy): Eukaryota > Metazoa > Chordata > Mammalia > Lagomorpha > Leporidae > Oryctolagus > Oryctolagus cuniculus. Next base: position 2,158,897 of record NC_091448.1, on the reverse strand, counting down.
GGCCCTGACCACAGACCACGCTGGCCCACCCCGGAGCAGAGTGGAGTGGTGCGGGCCCCGCCCCCTCTCCCAGCACCACGGGAGCTCCGACGGCGCCCGGCAAGCGGCACACGGGCAGGGCTGGCATTTTAGCCCCAGCCTGGTTCCCGGCCCAAACCCACACAGCTCAGCGAACCCCATGGGGACCCGGAGCCCCGGTGCAGGCGACCGCCCCTCTTATCTGCACTCCCAAGCACCGGAGGCCAGCGCCAGCAGCTCACCCTCGGCTTCCGGGGCCACAGCTCACGGAGGGGCAAACAGCAGGGCAGCGGCTGTCCCCAGGCCCCTCCCCCTGCAGCCGCAGTGTAGACCGCGGTGCTCATGGGTACTGGCAGGGGAACAGCAGGCCACTTCCTCCCTCTGAGCCTCCCCCTCCCCCTGGACCCAAAGGATCCTGTTGAGCCTGTCCCGGGGCTGGTTGAAAGCACAGAGACACACAAACTAAGCAGAGCTCAGGGGTCGGCCCCCGTCTCAGGCCTGGCACCCCCGCGGGGCTCAGGGGTCAGTCCTGTGCTGACGGACTGGATCCCACCGCCTGCCACCATCGCCCTGAGCACAAGTCGGGCCCCCACCAGGGCCGCCAGAGCTGTCAACCCTGCTGGCAGCCAGGCCTCTGGTCGCCTGCGGTGTTGCAGAGGTCAGCGACTTTCGCCCTGGGGCTGCCTGCCCACCTCCAGGCACGGAAGGGCTCAGGCCCGGGGTCCCAGCAGCCGGGTCTGGGGCTGGAGGGCGGCAGGCAGGGCAAAGCCAGCGTAAGGTGAGCCCTGCAGGCCTCAGGTGCCCCCCCACCCCCGCCAGTCTCTGGGCAATGAGCAGGAGGGACGGAGACGCCTGGGGGCTGGGCCTCTGTCACAGCCGCCCAGACTGGGCAGGGGCTGTGCAGTCCCAGGCGAGGCCACCGGAGGGAGGGCAGAGACCAACACGGAGACCCCGGGCGCACGCTCCCCAGCCTCCTAGGCCGAGGGAAGCCGCCGGGGAGCAGGGGGCAGGGCAGCCGGCCCCGGTGCTGCCAGCCCTGTGTGGACAGACGCGGCCGCTCCCGAGCGGGGGCCTCCGCCAGGCCCAGGGCCCTACCTGTTACCGCTCTCCAGGAACACGGAGCTGCTGCTCTCGGCCAGGGCCGCGCTGATGGGCGAGAGGCAGAAGGGCGAGGAGAAGGCGTCGGAGTCCGAGTCGAAGGAGCTGTCCCTGCTCACGCCGTCGGCCGACAGCTCCAGGGAGCCCTCCTCCTCCCCAGGCTCAGTGACTGCAGAGGAGGTGCCAGTGTCGCCGGGGGCCGCCTGCCGGGCCAGGAGGGCTCCGTCCACCCTGGGACCCGGGGCCGGGCTCTGCTCTTCCTCAGCAGAGGAGCCGACATGTACGGCGTCGGCCGTCCCCTGGCCCTCCGCTAGGACGTCCTCGTCTTTGGGCACCGGGGTGGGGGAGGCCTGGTGGGGGGCCCCCGAGCCCGGGGCGCGCCGGCCCAGGGGACGTGGTGCCTTGCGCACGGGGGAGCTGTCGGGCGTGATGTAACGCAGGGCCTCCTCGTCCTGCCTCTGGATGCGGGAGTTGGGGACCCAGGCCAGGATGAGGGTGGCCCCCAGCATCTCGTCCTTCTCCAGGTACAAGCACAGGTAACCTGCGGGGAACCAGCGGGATGGGTGGCTCAGGGAGGCCGTCGGAGGGCCCTTGGCTGTACACCATGCAAACCCCCCAGCTTCAGACAAAAGCCGCCCCCCGGGGGACACGACTGAGCTTGAGGTGGACCTGAGCTCCGGGTGCGTTCCACACCCCTCCCCCATGGCAGATCAGGGGTGCTGGTCCCCGGGGCGTGGCCTGTCCGGCACTTCCCTGCACTGGGGTGCTCTGGCTCCACCCCTCCCTGGCCACTGTCCACCCCTGGTGCTTGCCCAGGGGTGCAAGGACCCCAGCCTCACAGCCTCACAGGCCCGGGTGGAGGATGAAGGCCACAGCAGAGTGAACCTGAAGGGCGGGGCCTGTGTCTCTTGCTGGACAAAGGGGCCGCTGACCGCTGATGGGGACAGAGGAGAGCGGGGGTGAAGGCGGCGTCTCCCACCAGGCCGTCCCAGGCCTCCCGGACAGCAACCGCCCCCTCGGTACCCACAAGGGCTGTGGCCCACCGGACTCCTCGCCCCACTCCCGTTTCTCAGAGCGGTGCCACTCGGCCCCCGGGCTCACCTGGGTGGTGCTCCCCCAGCCCCTGCAGCCCCTCAGGCGGGTGCACGCAGACATTGTTCTTGGAGTAGACAATCTCCCCGTCCAGGACGGCAGGGGAGCCGCCGGCACCCGGCGCGAGGGTCAGGAGGTCGGAGGCTCTGGAGGAGGCCCGGCGGAGGAGGCGGCCCAGAGACATGGCCGGGCAGGTGTTTCCATCCTCTCGGGCTGCGGCCCGGGCGGGGCGCGTCCAGACCTGCCTGCGGGGAAAGAGCGGCCACTGAGCCACAGCCACGCCCACGGCTGCGTCCTCCCGTGGCCGTGGCTCTGCCCCTGCGTGGGGGCCGTCCTGCCTGTGGGAGACCTGCACTGGGTTCTGGGCTCCTGGCTTTGTCCTGAAGAGTGAATCAGTGGAAGGGTGATGTCCATCTCTCTCTCTCTCTCTGGCTTTCAAAGAACATAAATCAGTAAGTTAAATTAAATAATAAATTACTGGGTCAGCTCTGTGGCATAGCAGGTAAAGCCGCTGTCTGCAGCGCCGGCATCCAGTCCAGCTCTCTGCTGTGGCCTGGGAAAGCAGTGGAAGATGGACCAAGCCCTTGGGCCCTGCACCCACGTGGGAGACCCGGAAGAAGCTCCTGGCTCCGGGCTTCAGCCTGGCCTGGCCCCGGGCCATTGCGGCCATCTGGGGAGTGAACCAGCGGATGGAAGACCTCTCTCTCCCCCTCTCTCTTTCTCTCTGTAACCCTGCCTTTCAAATAAAATAAATAAATCCTTAGAAAACGTGTATAAAGTGCTCCGGGACGAGTCCACGGGATCTAAGCAGCGCGGTGACTGGGGCCCCTGCGTTGCATTCTTGAAGGCGCCGCGTGCGTGTTATGTTCTCATCACAACAGAGGCCACGCAGGCGCATGCGCTCGCTGGCTGGGCTCAGCCGCTGCACAACGCATGCAGACGCATCCACAGTTCCACCTGTCAGGCTTTTAAAAATGCCGCGTGCTAAAAATGGCACGTTTTACGTTCTGCATTTTTCATCGTTTTCGCGGCATTATCCACAGCGGAGGGCCTCAGGCCGTGCGACACTGCCCCCCGCCCCGACTTCCTGCGTTTTCTGTCTCCAAAGCCCGCAGCGAGGGACGGCGCTCCCTACTAAGCGCTTCCAGCTCCACACCGGCCGCACCCAGGCAGGAAGCGGGGTCGGCCTCAGCAGGGACATCGGTGGCCCCGTCTTCAGCTGCACCTGTCCCCACTCTGGCCCACGCACGGTCCCCAGGCCCCCATACCCGCGGGCCTGTGCCCACAGCAGAGGGTTCTCCCAGCACAGATCGGGACCCCTCCTGCATGGTGCCATGAAGGACCCCCGCCCCCTGTGCCAGCGTCACCTCCGATCACCTGCCTGGGGCTGGGGCTGGGGCTGGGGCTGGGCTCACATCCCCACCTCCTCCGACTTCGCCTCCCACATCGGGGCTCCCCCAGGGCCCCAGTCCACGTGGGTCTCCCCAGCTGGCCGCACTGAGGCCTCCTCCCGAGCCCACAGAACCCAGGCGACGCCGACCCCAGGGTGGGCGGAGCACGCCTGCTGGGCAGTGGCCAGGGGGCGTGACTGTGGGCTGGTCGGCCCTTATGTACCCGACTCCCAACTGCACAGACTCTGCACAAATTACCCAGAAATCCTGCTGCTGCTGTCTTCTCCCAACCACTGAGAAACACAAACTCTACCCTGAGCGCCACTGGATGTGTGAAGCAGCTGGGGCCGGAGGGCAGACGCTGGCACATCCAGGCCACCGCCCGGACCCCTGACTCCCGAGTGGTCCCCTCCACCTTCCCAGTCACCTCCCCCACCTCCCAGGGCCGCCTCTGGCCAGTCCTGGTGGAGGGGCAGGGTCACTCGTGCTGCAGGACGAGGCAGCAAGCCACACGGTCACTTCCGGGCTTCGAACAGGACCTGGCTCCCTAAGTCCCAAAGCCGCAGCCGGAGGGTGCTGCCCGACAGCTGGAGGCTTGATCCGGTTAGGGGGTCTGGGAGGGGCCTCGGGGGAAGTCCGAGGTCACTTGGAGAGTGCCCTGGGAGAGGGCTGACCGTACATGCCGAGGGGGCGTGGTCGCCCTCTCTGCTTCCCGCCTCCACGGCCGTCTGCCCCCGCCCCAGACGCCCACCAGTGAGGACCTGCCATAACGAGAACCTCAGAGACTCAACCCAGTTACCCCATGGCACCCACACACCGAAAACCCCACCCTTGCCCGCTGGCACCTGGGACGCCACACCCCGAGCCCTGCAACGCCTCTGCGCTCAGGGAGGTTTTGGAATTCAAGCACTCCAAGGTCAAAGGTCAGTCAAACAGCATCAGGAAGAGCCCCCTCTCAGCCCGGCCACGCTGTGAGCCACAGACAATCCGATGTTTCCTGGCAGCCACATCAGAGATGGCAGAGAGCGGGGCCGGGGCTGCGGCACAGCCGGTGAAGCCTCTGCCTGCAGTGCCGGCATCCCTCATGGGCGCCGGTTCAAGTCCCAGCTGCTCCACTTCCCATCCAACTCCCTGCTAAAGAGCCTGGGAATGGCCCAGGATGGCCCGGCCCTTGGGCCTCTGCACTCGTGAGAGACCCCGAAGCAGCTCCTGGCTTTGGCCTGGCGCAGCCCTGGCCTTTGGGGCCAGCTGGGGAGTGAACCAGAGGGTGGCAGACCCCCCTCTGTCTCTCCGCCTTTCTCTGTAACTCTGCCTTTCAAATAAAACTTTAAAAAAAAAATAAAATAAGGCAGCAAAAAGAAGCAAGTGAAATTGACTTTAATTCTGCTTTCTCGGTCCAGTCTACCCAAAACACAATCGCGTCAATGCATAACCATGACGGAAAGATGGCAACAGAGAAATTTTACTCCTCTGACGTCTGGTGCCTGTCGTATCTGACCTGCCACGTCCCAGGTGCTCTGCGGCGGCTGTGGCCGTGGCCGTGGCCTGGCCTCACGCTGTCACTCACTGTCAGCCCCAGGCCTCACTGCTCCACAAAATCAAAGCCACCTTGGACGGGCGTCTGGAAGGAGATTCCGGACTACAGGTGTTCTCCAGCCTCTCCCACGACCCCCGGGCTCGGGGTGCACATCCCTGGTGTGGCTCCGGCACCCAGCGCCACTCAGAGCACGGGACCTTCGCTGCTCCCCACCCACCACCCGCATGCATAAGGACACACACACCCCCGGAATGTTCTGGAAAAACCAGGCTGCTTTGGGGTACACAGGGCCATGTCCGTTAAACATTCGCCCGGACTGCTTGCTTTCTGGAAATGAATTGTTTTAAACGTGAGCCTCCCTCAGCCCAGAGGGGCTGGTTCCAGGCGCTGGACGTAGAGCAGAGTCGCACGGGGAGGCACGAGCGCCGTAAACCCCAGGCCCGACACCGTGTCTCCCGCCACCCGCTGCGCCCTGTGAGAACAGGAGGCTGAGACCCGCCCCCGAGTGACATCACCTGCTCTCACTGCGATCCCACACGCGTGTTCCCAGCGAGGCCCTAACCCCGCAGCCTCTCCACACGTGACCGTGGTTAGAGACAGCGAAGTGTCCGGAAAGTGCGCACCATGAAAACAGCACACGCATGTCAACCTTTTTTTAAACCAAAACCAACTTGTGTGCGTGTGAGATCTATTTGCACCTTGTTTGAAAGGCAGAGAGACAGAGGGGGGCCAGCTCTCATCCCCTGCTTCACCCCGCAAATGTCAGCAGCGGCAGGGCTGCGCCGGCCTGGAGCCAGGAGCCAGGAGCCCCACCCCCGTCTTCCCCGTGGGTGCAGGGCCCAAGCACCTGGGGGAGGGAGGCGGGAAGGGGGGGAGGCGGGAGGAGGGGAGAGGGAGGGAGGGAGAGGGAGGGAGGGAGAGAGGGGGGGAGGGAGGGGGAGGGAGAGGCAGGGAGGGAGGGGGGTGGGTGCAGGGCCCAAGCACCTGGGAGAGGGAGGCGGGAAGGGGAGGGAGGCAGGAGGAGGGGAGAGGGAGGGGAGAGAGGGAGGGAGGGAGAAAGAGGGGGAGGGAGCGGGGGGAGGGAGGGGGAGGGGGGGAGAGAGGGGAGTGGGTGCAGGGCCCAAGCACCTGGGGGAGGGAGGTGGGAGGAGGGGAGAGGGAGGGGGGAGAGAGAGGGAGGGAGAGAGAGGGGGAGGGAGGGAGGAGGGAGAGGGGGGGTGGGTGCAGGGCCCAAGCACCTGGGCCGTCACCGGCTGTCTCCCGGGTGCACAAGCCGGGACACTGATCCCCCACGAGGGTGCCCCCAGCCCCCAGCACTGCACCAAACGCGCACACCCACACTCCTCTCTCGCTCTGATTTTTCCTCAAACTTTCCGAAGTTGAAACTGGCCACGGCCAGGGCGCCAGGACAGGGCCTGGGAGAGATCCTGCCCTCCTCCAGCCCCGCAGGCGCCAACCCTGCCCACACCTGATCCTGGACTGGGGCCGCCCGCTCCGTCCCCAGGGCCCTCACACCTGCCACCTCTGGGCCACACGTGGGTCCTCTCAGGGGTTCCCTGTCTGTCCCCGGCCCCACGGGCAGCACCGTCATGCGCACGGCTGTCTGCATCTTCCCACGGCTGAGCACCCGCTGACCCAGAAGAGGCAGGGACAGATGAGCCCCAGGAGCACCTCGGGACCCGGCCTCGCCGTGGACAGCACGGACGCAGCAAAGCCCAGGAGGCCACCAGTGCCACAGGACACAGCACCTCCGGCCTGGGGCTCTGGGCATCAGCCAGAGCTGCACGCACCACATGCACACACCTCACACATGCAACACGCATGTGCACACACCATATGCACACAGCATGCGTACATGCGACATACAAACACAGGCATCCACACACCACACACATGACACATGCCCAGATGCCATACACCAGACACAGGCATGCACTACCTCACATGTGCAGACAACACGGTGCACAAACAACACACATGTACACACGTCACACGTATGCACGCACAACAAGGCATCCACATGCATCTATACATAACACACGTACAGGAGCACACACCTCGTGCACCACAAGGCACACACACGCACAGGAACACGCCACACACGTGCACAGGAACACGCCACACAGCACAGCCTCTGTTCTCCAACAGCACAAATAACAACACGTCAGCCGCTGCCGGGTCCCGCCTCTGGCTGCCACCCATGGGTGGCGACGGCAAGAAGGGAGGGGCAGCCGGCTCGTCTGTGCCAGGGCCCGTGACCAAGTCAGCGGCAGACGCCTCAGCGCTCAGCGTCCCAGACAGGGCGAGGGCAGGCAGGGCCCCCGGGAGCCGGGCAGCCACGCACAGCAACCTCGGCTCGGGCCGCGCCCGCCTGCCGCAGCCCCCAGCCCCCAGCCCCCAGCCCCCAGCCCCCAGCAGCATGGCTGTCTCCGGCCCCTCCCAGGCCAAGGGGAGGTCATCCCCACCCCGTCCACGGCGCCGTCCCACAGGGAAGGAGACAGGGCCGAAAGCAGCGCCCAGCTCCCTGGGACTCCAGTCTCAGCTGACCCCGTGGTGCTCAGGTGGCCATGCCCCGCCTCGGCCAACAGCAGCTCCGAGCCCCGCACGGGCACACGCACACACACGCACACACACGCATGGGCACACGCACACACATGCATGTACACGCATGGGCACACACATACACACATGGGCACACACGTACACACGTGGGCACACACATACATACATGGGCACACGCACACACACGCGCACACACGCATGGGCACACACATACACACATGGGCACACACGTACACGCATGGGCACACACATACACACATGGGCACATGCACACTCACGCACGGGCACACGCACACACACGCCCTGCCCGCAGCACCCCCTCCTTCCTGCAGCAAGGGGCCGCCTGCAGAGTCAGGCTCCAGCAGGGGTCCCGGAGCCGATCCCCCAGGGTAAGGGGCCGACTGGACCCTGCAGGTCAGGCTAGCGGTGGACGCAGGTCACGAGAGACCAGGAGGGAGCCGGAGCCTGAACCAGGGACCTGGGGGATGAGGGTGTGTCAGCTCAGATCACCACCTGTAACAGACGGACAGTCTGGGGGGGCACCGACCTGGGGGGCTGTGTGTGTCTGGGGGGGACGCTGACCTGGGGGGGCTATGGGGGAAAACTGACCCAGGGGTACTATGGGGGGACGCTGACCTGGGGGGCTGTGGGAGATGCTGACCTGGCTGACCTGGGGGACTGTGGGAGACGCTGACCTGGGGGGCTGTGTGTCTGGGGGGGATGCTGACTGGGGGGCTCCCGGAGGACGGCGGCTCCTCGGCCATCGGCAGCCCGCGGGGCCAGGCAGTTGGGGACAACGATGAAGTCTGCGTCCTGGGGGGCGGGGGGCTGCGGGGGCTGGGGCAGGGGGAGCTGCCCACTGGGGCCAGACTCAGAGAGGAAGGTGGTGGAAGCAGCTTGGACGGGCTGGGCTGGCAGCAGACAGAGCCGGTGGCTCCGCGCACAGCTCTGCCGAGCGGCTGTTGACCACGCACGCCCCCCCGCCCCGCCACCGACAGCTGGCTGGCCTAGAGGCACCGGGCTTGGGTGGCTGGGTGGGGAGGGGCGGGGCCCCCAGCAGCACCCTCCCGGCCCGAGTCCTGCTCCCAGGGTCTGGTGGGTTACGCACTCCTGGAGGCAGAGACAGCCACAGCCGCCCCGACACCAGAAATGAGCAAAACCAGGACAGGCCCCGGCAGGCCCCGGCTAAGGAAGTGCTGTCCCTCCCCCTGCGCCAGCTTCTCGGGCCCCGGGGGCCCACGCCCACTGCAGGTCTCTGGGCTGTGACCAAGGCGCCACGGGGCCCACGCCCACTGCAGGACTCTGGGCTGTGACCAAGGCGCCACGGGGCCAGGTTCCCACGGGGAGGTCCCGGGCAGGAGCCGCTCTGGGCCCCGTGGCAGTGTCCGGAGGCACCCGCATCCCTTGACTCTCAGCCCCGTCCACCTCTTCAAGGCCGGCAGTGGCCTCCTCTGCCCCCACCCCTCGGCCTCCTCTCTGGCCTGCAAGGGCCCAGGCAGGTGACCCAGGAAAACCCCGCATCTCAGGTCAGTTGATGAGCGCCCTTAACTCCATCTGCGGCCTCCGTCCTCCTCGGCCACCCGGCCTAACACACCCACACGTGCCCTGTGTGGACACCTGGACCTCCCGTGCTGACAACACCAAGCCCGGGACACTAGGCAAAGCCGATTCCTAACTCCTGGGAGCGCTGGGCCCTACTCGCCCCCTGACCGCCAAGCCCCACGGAGCAACTTCCCTTCTGCAGTGTGAGAGGGACCTGGGCCCCGCATCTCCGAGCGAGAGCAGCGAGGGTGGACGGCGGGCAGCTGCAGGCCGCAAAGCGGGGCTTGCCCAGCCCAAAGCCTCGTCTGTGTCCTGCGGGAAGGCTCAGTCAGGGCAGGCAGAAAGAGCACGGGCAAAGGTGCCAGTGCCTTCTAGAACCTTCTAACCTTCGTAGGAAGACCTGAAGAGTCAGCGCAGCCTGGAGCCACCAGTGGAGGCCTGGCCTGGCCTCGCACCCCACTCAGTCTTCTGCCGTGTGCACCTGCCTCTCCCGTGTGCACCCGCCCCTCCCGTGTGCACCCGCCCCTCCCGCGTGCACCCACCCCTCCCGTGTGCACCTGCCTCTCCCGTGTGCACCTGCCCCTCCCGTGTGCACCTGCCCCTCCTGTGTGTACCCGCCCCTCCCGTGTGCACCTGTCTCTCCCGTGTGCACCCACCCCTCCCGTGTGCACCTGTCTCTGCCGTGTGCACCTGCCCCTCCCGTGTGCACCCGCCCCTCCCGTGTGCACCTGTCTCTCCCGTGTGCACCTGCCCCTCCCGTGTGCACCCGCCCCTCCCGTGTGCACCTGTCTCTCCCGTGTGCACCTGTCTCTCCCGTGTGCACCCGCCCCTCCCGTGTGCACCTGCCCCTCCCGTGTGCACCTGCCCCTCCCGCGTGCGCCTGTCTCTCCCGTGTGCACCCGCCCCTCCCGTGTGCACCTGCCTCTCCCGTGTGCACCCACCCCTCCCGTGTGCACCTGTCTCTCCCGTGTGCACCTGTCTCTCCTGTGTGCACCTGTCTCTCCCGCGTGCACTTGCCCCTCCCGTGTGCACCTGCCCCTCCCGTGTGCACCCGCCCCTCCCGTGTGCACCCGCCCCTCCCGTGTGCACCTGTCTCTCCCGTGTGCACCTGCCCCTCCTGCGTGCACCTGTCTCTCCCGCGTGCACCCGCCCCTCCCGCGTGCACCTGCCCCTCCCATGTGCACCTGCTTCTCCCGTGTGCACCTGTCTCTCCCGTGTGCACCTGCCCCTCCCGTGTGCACCTGTCTCTCCCGTGTGCACCTGCCCCTCCCGTGTGCACCTGTCTCTCCCGTGTGCACCTGTCTCTCCCGCGTGCACCTGTCTCTCCCGTGTGCACCTGTCTCTCCCGTGTGCACCTGCCCCTCCCGTGTGCACCTGTCTCTCCCGTGTGCACCTGTCTCTCCCGTGTGCACCCGCCCCTCCCGTGTGCACCTGCCCCTCCCGTGTGCACCTGCCCCTCCCGTGTGCGCCTGTCTCTCCCGCGTGCGCCTGTCTCTCCCGTGTGCGCCTGCTTCTCCCGTGTGCACCTGCCCCTCCCGTGTGCACCTGCCCCTCCCGCGTGCGCCTGTCTCTCCCGCGTGCGCCTGCCCCTCCCGTGTGCACCTGTCTCTCCCGTGTGCACCTGTCTCTCCCGCGTGCACCTGTCTCTCCCGTGTGCACCTGTCTCTCCCGTGTGCACCTGCCCCTCCCGTGTGCACCTGTCTCTCCCGTGTGCACCTGCCTCTCCCGTGTGCACCTGCCCCTCCCGCGTGCACCTGCCCCTCCTGCGTGCACCTGTCTCTCCCGTGTGCACCTGCCCCTCCCGCGTGCACCTGCCCCTCCCGCGTGCACCTGCCCCTCCCGTGTGCACCTGCTTCTCCCGTGTGCACCTGCCCCTCCTGCGTGCACCTGCCTCTCCCGCGTGCACTTGCCCCTCCCGCGTGCACCTGCCCCTCCCGCGTGCACCTGCCCCTCCCGTGTGCACCTGCTTCTCCCGTGTGCACCTGCCCCTCCTGCGTGCACCTGTCTCTCCCGCGTGCACCTGTCTCTCCCGCGTGCACCTGCCCCTCCCGCGTGCACCTGCCCCTCCCGTGTGCACCTGCTTCTCCCGCGTGCACCCGCCCCTCCCGTGTGCACCTGTCTCTCCCGTGTGCACCTGCCCCTCCCGTGTGCACCCGCCCCTCCCGTGTGCACCTGTCTCTCCCGTGTGCACCTGTCTCTCCCGTGTGCACCCGCCCCTCCCGTGTGCACCTGCCCCTCCCGTGTGCACCTGCCCCTCCCGCGTGCGCCTGTCTCTCCCGTGTGCACCCGCCCCTCCCGTGTGCACCTGCCTCTCCCGTGTGCACCCACCCCTCCCGTGTGCACCTGTCTCTCCCGTGTGCACCTGTCTCTCCTGTGTGCACCTGTCTCTCCCGCGTGCACTTGCCCCTCCCGTGTGCACCTGCCCCTCCCGTGTGCACCCGCCCCTCCCGTGTGCACCCGCCCCTCCCGTGTGCACCTGTCTCTCCCGTGTGCACCTGCCCCTCCTGCGTGCACCTGTCTCTCCCGCGTGCACCCGCCCCTCCCGCGTGCACCTGCCCCTCCCATGTGCACCTGCTTCTCCCGTGTGCACCTGTCTCTCCCGTGTGCACCTGCCCCTCCCGTGTGCACCTGTCTCTCCCGTGTGCACCTGCCCCTCCCGTGTGCACCTGTCTCTCCCGTGTGCACCTGTCTCTCCCGCGTGCACCTGTCTCTCCCGTGTGCACCTGCCTCTCCCGTGTGCACCTGCCCCTCCCGTGTGCACCTGTCTCTCCCGTGTGCACCTGTCTCTCCCGTGTGCACCCGCCCCTCCCGTGTGCACCTGCCCCTCCCGTGTGCACCTGCCCCTCCCGTGTGCGCCTGTCTCTCCCGCGTGCGCCTGTCTCTCCCGTGTGCGCCTGCTTCTCCCGTGTGCACCTGCCCCTCCCGTGTGCACCTGCCCCTCCCGCGTGCGCCTGTCTCTCCCGCGTGCGCCTGCCCCTCCCGTGTGCACCTGTCTCTCCCGTGTGCACCTGTCTCTCCCGCGTGCACCTGTCTCTCCCGTGTGCACCTGTCTCTCCCGTGTGCACCTGCCCCTCCCGTGTGCACCTGTCTCTCCCGTGTGCACCTGCCTCTCCCGTGTGCACCTGCCCCTCCCGCGTGCACCTGCCCCTCCTGCGTGCACCTGTCTCTCCCGTGTGCACCTGCCCCTCCCGCGTGCACCTGCCCCTCCCGCGTGCACCTGCCCCTCCCGTGTGCACCTGCTTCTCCCGTGTGCACCTGCCCCTCCTGCGTGCACCTGCCTCTCCCGCGTGCACTTGCCCCTCCCGCGTGCACCTGCCCCTCCCGCGTGCACCTGCCCCTCCCGTGTGCACCTGCTTCTCCCGTGTGCACCTGCCCCTCCCGCGTGCACCTGTCTCTCCCGCGTGCACCTGTCTCTCCCGCGTGCACCTGCCCCTCCCGCGTGCACCTGCCCCTCCCGTGTGCACCTGCTTCTCCCGCGTGCACCCGCCCCTCCCGTGTGCACCTGTCTCTCCCGTGTGCACCCGCCCCTCCCGTGTGCACCTGTCTCTCCCGTGTGCACCTGCCCCTCCCGTGTGCACCTGTCTCTCCCGTGTGCACCCGCCCCTCCCGTGTGCACCTGTCTCTCCCGTATGCACCTGTCTCTCCCGTGTGCACCCGTCTCTCCCGCGTGCACCCGCCCCTCCCGTGTGCACCTGCATCCGCCGCCCCACGTCAGTGGCCAGGAGGCAGCGGTCAGCACCATAGGCCAGCAGGTCATCTCACCTGCAGGAACACAGCCCACGCCCACTGATGCAGCCCACAGTAGACTGTCCAGCCGCCCCTCTGCCTTGTCACGGTCACACCACACAGAGGCAGAGCACTCTGGGCCTGGACCCCTGCCACGTGGCTGGGAGAAACCGGTTCATCCGCTTTGCCCTCAAAGGCCAAGGTCAAAGAGAACAGGGGTGGCAGGGCCTTATCAAACACGCGCCAGCACCTGCACACAGGAGCAGTTCCCTCCCACGCGGCACCTCGGTGAGCCACCAGCCCCACTTCCCATCATCCTTCCCAGAACCCCACCTGCACCTGCTCCTTTGAGGAGCCCCGGCACCATCAACCCCACCCGCACCCAGATCAGGACGCCGGCCCCAGCCTGCAGGGTTTGGAAAAGGAAGCGCAGCGCGGTCCCACCACTCAGTGCCGGGTGGGGTGGGGGCGCGGCTCAGGCAGCCCCTCCTCTCGCTTGCATGTAACTTCTGGCTACGGGACTCACACACAGAAGAGAAACGCCCTTGCCACGCATGCGTCACGTTCCGGGTTCACGTGGACAGGGCTGTGGCCCAAAGACGAGCAGGGGCGCGGGCACTGGCACACGGCACGGTGGCTCCTGCAGTGGCCAGCCCGGAGGGGCCAGGGACACACACAGCGCCCTCTCTGCAGTCCGCAGGGCTCGGGGTGAGGACGCCGGGCCGTCCCGCGGACGACAGACTGCAGTCCTTTCTGTTCCTTTGTTTCTATCGCCCACAGGGCAGGAGCCGCATCAGGCATCAATCAAACGGAGTCTCTTCAGATGACCCAAATTCTCTCAGCTCTGAGGGCGGTTAAGTAAGTTCCAAAGGTGCAGTGAGAGACACGTCCACGCCAGACGAGCCAGCAGCTCATGATGCAGACTTAGACACCCAAGCCGGGGCCCAAAGGATGCGTAGGATTTAAACATCCAACAACGTCAGTAAGATTTTTTTTTTTTTTTTGACAGGCAGAGTGGACAGTGAAAGGGAGACAAAGAGAAAGGTCTTCCTTTTGCCGTTGGTTCACCCTCCAATGGCACACTGCGGCTGGCGCACCGTGCTGATCCAAAGCCAGGAGCCAGGTGCTCATCCTGGTCTCCCATGGGGTGCAGGGCCCAAGCACTTGGGCCATCCTCCACTGCACTCCCTGGCCACAGCAGAGAGCTGGCCTGGAAGAGGGGCAACCGGGACAGAATCTGGCACCCCGACCGGGACTAGAACCCGGTGTGCCGGCGCCGCAAGGCGGAGGATTAGCCTAGTGAGCCGTGGCGCTGGCTGTCAGTAAGATTTTAAAAACAAAAACGCCACCACTGTGGCGGGTGCTTGGCACCATGGCTAACACCCGGCTTGGCCACCTGCAGCCTGGGACTCTGTCCTGGCTCTACTTCCGGTTCCAGCCTCCTGCTGATGACCGGAAGGCAGTAGTGATGGCTCAAAGAGTTGGGTCCCTGACCCCACGAGAGAGACCCGGATGGAGTGCCCTGGCCCGGCCCAGCCCCAGCTGGGAGTGGACCAGGGGTGAGAAGTCGGACTCTGACACAGACGCCGCCCTATTTTAGGGAGGAGGGGCAGGTCAGGTAAGTGGCTGGGTTGCAAATGTAACACAGTGGTTGATACAATGATCACCCATAAAATCCACCCGCCCCCCACAAATCCTTCACATCCCTGGGAAACAAGTAGCTAATCCCACAGGAGGACTGCAGTGAATTAAGATTTTCCTAAGAGATGTGAGTTGTCCGGAGCCCGGCAGGCCCTGGGCCCCAGGACAGCCTGTGAGGACACCACCTCTTGCCAGGGCTGCGTGGGCGTGGGATTGCCACGTCTGCACACGATGGACTTTCTGTCTGATGGGCCACGCAGCCAGAACCACAAAACCCACACAGGCCCACCAACCCTGCCCCGGGGCTCTGAGGACCCTGCAAGGCCTGTGAACAGCGCGCACGACCCCATTTCCCAGATGGGGGAACCAAGGCACCGGGGAATCCAGGAGGTCCGGGCGCCGGGGTCGGGATGTGACCAGCTCTAGCCTGTCTTTGGCGACCCCGGCAGCTCACTTCCCACAGCCGGGGCGCAGACCCCACGGCCGGCTTCTCACAGTCACAGGCCACCGCAGTGCACGCAAACAGCAGCTGGGGCCGGGAGACAGAGGGAGACGAGGAGTAGGGCCTGCTTCCGGCCATTCTCACGCCTCCCCTGGCAGAGCGGGTCTGTGAGTGGCAGGGCCAGGTCCAAGGATGGGGCGGGGTGTGCACACCTGGCTTTGGGGGCTACAGCACCCTGTGCCCGAGAGCCCGCTGGGTCACCCCTGGTTGTGCAAACTTGAGGAAGCTACGTCTCCAAGTGTATGTGTTGCCATGGAAAACATGGACCACGCAGGGCGGAGCTCACGGCTTGCTCTGCGGGCTAAGCCAAGGCACAACGGATGACCCGACTACGGCGTCACCAGGGGCCCGAGTGGGTCTGCCGGGAGGAATTCCTCAGGGGCTGGTGCCGTGGTGCAGCAGGTGAACCCGCCTGCCACGCCAGCATCCTACATCGGAGCGCCAGTTCGAGTCCCGGCTGCTCTGCTTCCCATCCAGCTCCCTGCTAATGCACCTGGGAAAGCAGCAGAAGAGGCCCGAGTGCTTGGGCCCTGCACCCGTGTGGGAGACCTGGATAGGGTTCCAGGCTCCCGGCTTCAGGCTGGCCCAGCCCCAGGCATTCCAACCACTTGGGGAGTGAACCAGCGATGAAAGAGCTCTTTCTCCCCTCGATTTCTCTCTCCTGTCTCCCTGCCTTTCAGCTAAACCTTTAACAACCGAACTTTCTTACTCACAGTCTGAGATCTCCCCAACCATACACACTTCACCTAAAGGCGCCCAAACCTAACCTGGGTACGGAAGCAGCAGCTGTGCTGGGCACACAAGGACGCCCAGTCCAGCAGAGCTCAGGGAGCCCCTGGGTCTGACAACCCAGGGTCAGGGGGCACGAGGAAGGCTCTGCAGCCACACGGGCCGGGCTGCACCTGCCCTCTCCCCACTTCCCACAGCCCTCTCCCTTCCCTTCCCAGGCAGGAGAGGAGGCAGAGCCTCAGGTGCTGGTGCCAGGGGCGGCCATGAAGCTGACCTGGGCGGGGAGGGTTGTCCCTGAGGACAGAGGGGCTGACCCTTACCACGGCCTCTTCCACTCCTGTTTTATTCTGAACCCAACCCCAGCCAGAGAGGACGCGGGAATGAGGGTTTCAAGCCTTCCTGGCCTTGTGCCAGGGTTCCTGGTGTTATTTTTAGCGATCTTACATGAACTGTGTGCCCCCCCCTTAGCCTTTTTTTCTTTTTATTCTTTCCAGGCAGAGCCAGGCCGAAAGGCAATGAGCACCGCACGCCCAGCGCGTGCGTGGGGAGGGCGCACGGGGCGGGGGGTGGGGCGCGTGGCCCGCACTGCACGAGGTCCCCTTTGCGGGCTCCGGCCGCCCGCCAGACAAAGGCCGCAAGTCCCGGGGCCAGGGCGCCAGCCACGCGGGAGCCGAGCCTGCGCGCCCCAAGCCCACCTCCGCCCGGACCCGCGCCCGCCGCAGAGGGAATCCCCCGGCTCCCCGCGCCATCTGGGGCCTCCCGCAGCGCCCCGCTCGCGCCGCAGGAACTGCAGCCGGCCCGGCCCCTCCCGGGCCCAGCAGCCACGGGCCCCGGCGCCCCGCGAACCGCCAGCCTCGCAGAGAGGGCGCCCCCGGCCCCCAGGAGCCAGTGGCCCCCGCCCCACAGCCCCCACCGACCACAATACGCACCCGGGTCCCGCCGCGGGGGCCGGATTCGCGCTGGGCCCAGGAGCCGCCGCTGCCGCCGCCGCCGCCGCCGCTGCCAGTGAGGCGGGGCGGGGCGGAGACGCGCGGCGAGGCCCGGCCCCCGGACCGCCCCCGAACCCCCGGGCCGCGCCTCCCGACCGCCGGACCGCACCCCCAGTCCCCGGGCGGCCCCCCCAAGCCCCCAGTCAGCAGCCTCCAGTCCCCCGGCCAGTCCCCCGAGTCCCCGGGCAATACCCCCAACCCTGATCTGCCCCCTGGACTTCTGGACCACGCCCCCAGACCGCCCCCAACCCGGACCGTCCCCGGAACCCTCGGGCCGCGCCTCCTGACAACGGGACCGCACCCTCAGTCTCCCAGACCGCGCCCCCTGGACCGTCGTGAACCCAGACCGCATTCCCAGTCCAGTCCCCGGAGGCACCCCTAGTCCCTGGGTGGCACCCCCAACCCCAGACCTCCCCTCCCAGCCCCCAGACCGCGCCGCCCGGACCGCCCCCAACCCGGAACGCCCCCGAACCCCCCGGCCGCTCCTCCCCACTGCCGAACCGCACCCCCAATCCTTGGACGGCACCCCTGGACCCTCGGACCCCCGCTCCCGACTCGGTCCCGCACAAAGCAAAACTCCTCCGCCTCCCGCCGCGCGCTCGCCCCCTCCGGTCGTCCCCGTGGACGTTCTCGGCTTTGGGGCTGGGGGACCCAACTGGAGGGCCCTGGGCGTCCCCCTCCACGGGGGACTCCTGGCGGAACCCATGAGGAAGGGGCTGGAGACGCAGATGGAAGCGGGAGCCGAGCGGGGACCCCTACGCCGGCACCCCCACACCGACCACCACCCTCGAGCCCCGTCCTGCCCCCGGGGCGCGCGACCGTGGGGGGCGCTCGTCAGGGGCGCGTCCTGGCGGCCGGACCAGGAAATACAAATCCGCACCGGGACCCTTCTGCCCGTGTAGACGCGAGCCTTCGCGGGCGCGCGGACGGTGCCATGCGCGTCCCCGAGCGCGCTTGTTGACGGCGTCGCCTAGCAACGGGCGATGGCGGAGCCGGGAGACTCAACTGGCGGGTCAGCAGGGTGGAGCGGAGCGGGGCCGGGGCTGGGGGCGCAGGGCGGAGGGGGCAAAGGGGTGAGGGGTGCGGAGAGGGCAGAGAAGAGGGCGGTGGGAGGGGAGGGGCAGCAGGAGGCCAAGGGCAGAAGGTAGAGGGTGAGGGGTGGGGGGGCGAGGGCCGCGGGTCTTCAGCGGCCAGGCCACACCCCTCAGGCTGTCCTGCGGGGTGGCCCCGGTCGCCCTCGTCCACAGCCCCTTCTCTCCTGCTTCTCCCAAACCCTCGGCGCCCACCGCACCCCTGCCCCCTCACTTCCGGTCCCTTGGTCTCTCTCCTGCCCACTCTGAGAGCCGCGGGCAGCCATGGTGCTCCGGTCCCTGCTGCAGACCCGAGCAGGTCCCGCTGCCCCCAGGACGCTGCCCTCTGTGCACTGGGCCCCCTGCCCTCACAGACCCGCCCCTCCGGGATGGCCCCCCACCCTGCAGGTCCCCTCAGGGATGGGGTGACCACTACCTGGGCTGCTGGGAGCACACTGGGCACCCTGAGAGGGGTCAGTGAGCCCAGCCAGCAGCCACCGCCCCCAAGGCTCGAAGAGGCTGGAAACGGGGCACGTGTTTCCTATCACCCAGGTCTCAGCCGGAAGGAGGGTCCCCGGCCGAGGAGGACGTGGAGGCGCAGAGCCAGGATGGCGCCCCGGTACAGCTCCCGGCGGGGAGGGTCAGTCTGGGCGTGCCCGTCCTGGACCCAGGATGTCCTTGGGTGGCCCTGAGTGCCCGAGAAGCAGGCAGGGGTGCGGGTGGGTGAGGGCGGGCAGCATTCTTCCCGGTGCTGGCCTGGACCCTCCCACAGTGCCTGATGGCAGCTTCCTGGTTTGCCCTCTGCCACGCGACCCCAGAGCCAGGAACAGACAGACGCCGAGCCTCCTGAAGGGGTCGACAGGGCCCACGGGGAAGGCGAAGAGGATGGCGGCGGCCAGCAGGCTGGCGGCGGCACGCCCCAAGGGGAAGCTCCCAAGGCCCCGGAAGCCAACTTGGAGGAGGAGTGGGGTTCTGAAGAGGACTTGTCGTCCGACGTGGAGTCACAGTCCCCCGAAGGGCAGGTCAGTTCCATGGACACCGCCTACTCAGACGTCAGCACCCAGGAGCTGCCTGCCGAGGTGGGCCCCAGAGAGCCGGACCAGAGGACGAGCAGGGATGCCACCCCCCTAGAGACGCCCGCAGAGCCGCAGGGACCCCATGCGCCCGCCGCCAAGCCCGCCCAGCCGGCCATGGGCCCAGGCGCGTTGACACCCACCGTCAGCCAGCTGGTGAGTAGCCCTGGGTTCTGATCTGAGCCAGGCTCCTACTGCCCGTGGTGGGGGGCTTTGTCTTAGTTTGGGGATCTGCTGCCGCAGCCCAGCTCTCCCAGTGTCCCCACACCCCAGCCACGCACGGGCAGCCCCCGGCCCAGCCAACGTGGTGGCCCCTGGTTCAAGTAAGTTCTCTGGAGGCTGGAAGCGGAGCAGCCAGGACTTGAACCGGTGCCCGTATGGGAAGCCGGCGTTGCAGGCTGGGGCTTTAACCCAATGCACCACAGCACCGGCCCCAGTGAGTTTTCTTTCTACCCCTTTTAAAATGTTGTGTTTGAGTCCACAAACAACGCCAGCACTGGAACGAGGAGGCCATGGAGGCGGCCCCCACTTCTCCTCCCTCTCCCCATCCGTGTTGGCTTCCTGTCTCTGCTAGGGGAAGAAAGCCCCACGGGGTTGGCTCAGAGACGAGTCCTGGGCCCAGCTCCTTTGCTACGGCACGCGATGGAGCTGCCCGCTGCTGGCCGTCCCCTCCCTGCCGTTCACGGCAGCCCGCCACCAGAACCCAGCCACTGCCTCGCTGCGTGCCAGGGCGTGCCCAGGCCGCCTCCACAGGGTCCAGGTGTCCGGGGCGGCTCTGAGCACAGACAGGTTCACTTCCGAGCAGCCCGGGCCCTTGAGGCCTTGATTGGACGGGACGATTGGTCGGAAGTCCCTGTGCTCAGATGCACCTGGCATTCCCTCAGGCCGAGGCTCCTGGGGGGACCATGGCGGATGCCACGGGGCCGGGGGGAGCTGTGCCCTCTGCGTCCAGCAGGCGACACAGGCCCTCGGGCACCCCAGCCTGACCGTGCCCTGTGCTCCCTGGAGCGGCCGGCTGCAGCCCTGGGCACGGAATACAGATTTTATGAGATGCTCTGTATGTGTGTGGGGGGGGGGGTATTTCTTCAAAGCAGGGAATGGTTATCTGTAGTGAGGAGAAATCAGGTCACCACCATTCATTCATTCATTCATTCATTTTTTAAAGATTTATCCTATTTTGGAAAATCATCATTACAGAGAGGGGAGATAGAGAGGTCTTCCATCTGTTGTCGCTCCCCCTCTTCACGGAGGAACGACACTAAACCCTGCCTAGGCTTCATATCCGAGTCACGGCACCATTATGTCGCTCCCCGTCTTCGTGGAGGAACGACACAGGACCCTGTGCTGTTCTTTCGTCTGCTCGGCCCTCCCCGGGTTTGCTGCTGGTTCTTCCCGGGTTGGCTACTATCCCTTCCACCTCCGTGGAAGGGCGGTCCCCCTGCCACTTTCCCCACTTCCGCGGGGGAGCGGCACACCGCCGGCCGGCTCTCTCGGGGGCTGCACAGGTGTTCCTTCAGATAGATGTTCCCCCTAGATGTTCCTGGTGCATGTTGTCTCTCTCCTCCTTTATAGTCCTCTTCCACCAATCCCAACTCTGCTACCCACACACCGAGTACGCTGCTCTCCTCCAATCAGGAGCAAGATCAGCTCCTGCAGCTCAGTCAATCAAATTGGTGAGAGGCAGCTGCATAGAAGTTGTTACTTCCTTCTCAGCGCCATATTGTGGGAGAGCAGATGCATAGAATAAGTCTTAATTCCAGTAACTTAGTCTGGTCTGAGTTGCTCCCCACAATCTGTTTGTTCACTTCCTAAATGGCCACAACAGCCAGCACTGGGCCAGGCCATAGCCAGGAGCCCGGAGCCTCCTCCAGGTCTCCCATGTGGGTGCAGGGCCCAAGGACCTGGGCCATCTGCTGCTGCTTTCCCAGGCCACAGCAGGGAGCTGGATCGGAAGTGGAGCAGCTGGGACTGGAACTGGCACCCACATGGGATGTGGTGTCACAGATGACAGCCTCACCCGCTGTGCCACGACACCAGCCCCCACAACCATTAATTCAGAACTTATTTACTTGACAACGTGCAAGTCTTTTGCACACCTCTTGTCAGATTTATCCCTGAGAATTTCATTTTTTTTTTTTTTTTTGACAGGCAGAGTGGACAGTGAGAGAGAGACAGAGAGAAAGGTCTTCCTTTGCCGTTGGTTCACCCTCCCATGGCCACCGCGGCCGGCGCACCACGCTGATCCGATGGCAGGAGCCAGGTGCTTCTCCTGGTCTCCCATGCGGGTGCAGGGCCCAAGCACTTGGGCCATCCTCCACTGCACTCCTGGGCCACAGCAGAGAGCTGGCCTGGAAGAGGGGCAACCGGGACAGAATCCGGCGCCCCGACCCGGACTAGAACCCGGTGTGCCGGTGCCGCAAGGCGGAGGATTAGCCTAGTGAGCCGCGGCGCAGGCCTCACGGTTTTTTATGTTCTTTTTTTTTTTTTTAAGATGTATTTATTTTACTTGAAAGCCACAGTTACACAGAGAGGAGAGCCAGAGAGAGAGAGAGAGAGAGAGAGAGAAAGGAGAGGCAGAGAGAGAGCGGTCTTCCATCCGCTGGTTCACTCCCCAGATGGCCGCAATGGACGGAGCCAGGAACTTCTTCCAGGTCTCCCACGTGGGTGCAGGGGCCCAAGCACTTGGGCCATCTTCTTCTGCTTGCTCAGGCCATAGCAGAGAGCTGGATTGGAAGCGGAGCAGTCGGGTCTCGAACAGGTGCCCATATGAGATGCTGGCACCACAGGTGGCGGCTTTACCCGCTACGCCACAGCGCTGGCCCTGGTTTTTTTATGTTCTTACATATGATGCCCAATGGTTTGTGGCCGGTAGGTAAATATACCGCCAGTTTGTGTGTATTATCCTGATATTCCACAACGTTGCCAAACCCTAAACTCCTAGGTCGTTTGTCATGTGGCTGGCCCAGCCCTCAGAGGACACAGGTGGTCACTGGGTCCCCTCCCGGCCAGGAAGCCGTCCTGGCTTTTCTCTGCCTGCCTGCCCAGCTGGAGCCTCCGTCTCTCCTTGCACTGAGGCGCCCGCTGCATGGGGAGCCGGGCGGACGCCTCCCTCCCAGCAGGCTGAGGACGCGCACCTGGTGCGTGGAGGCGGTGAGGAGGACGCGGTGCCGTCTGCAGACGCCACGGCTGTGTCCGCCCTGTGCTCGCCCCCAGCACCCACCCCCTCCCCCGTTCTCCTTGGGCGCTCTGGGACAGTGCTTGGTCTGGGACAGTGCTTGGTCTGGGACAGTGTTTGGCCTGGGACAGTGCTTGGTCTGGGACAGTGTTTGGTCTGGGACAGTGCTTGGTCTGGGACAGTGTTTGGCCTGGGACAGTGTTTGATCTGGGACAGTGCTTGGTCTGGGACAGTGCTTGGTCTGGGACAGTGTTTGGCCTGGGACAGTGCTTGGTCTGGGACAGTGTTTGGTCTGGGACAGTGCTTGGTCTGGGACAGTGTTTGGCCTGGGACAGTGCTTGGTCTGGGACAGTGTTTGGTCTGGGACAGTGCTTGGTCTGGGACAGTGTTTGGCCTGGGACAGTGCTTGGTCTGGGACAGTGTTTGGTCTGGGACAGTGCTTGGTCTGGGACAGTGTTTGGCCTGGGACAGTGCTTGGTCTGGCACAGTGCTTGGTCTGGGACAGTGCTTGGTCTGGCACAGTGCTTGGTCTGGGACAGTGCTTGGTCTGGCACAGTGCTTGGTCTGGCACAGTGCTTGGTTTCTCAGATGGTAGCACAGCCCTGCGTGGTGAGATAAGCACCCAGGGCCCTGGAGCTGAGCGAACGCCTCCTCCCTCCCTCTCCCAGTGTACCTTGTCGCCGTGTACTGGGGGCTCCAGGACTGTCCGCTGGGCCTCAGCCACCGCGGTCACTGCATCTGAGGCTCAAATGGCCCCTGGCGAGCACTGGCCACTGCTGGCCCCTTGGCGCTGGCTCCCCCACCCATGCTTCTCAGCGTGTCCTTGCTCCTGGAGCAGGCTGCCCAACCCTAGAGGCAGACATAGCTTTGGGTGCTGTTTTGTTTCATGGAAAATGGAATTTAAGATCTGAGGGTCCTCTCAGTGCCACAGGGTGTCACCGTTCCCAGGCCCTCTCGGTGGAATGAGACAGAACAGACGGGCGCGGAACAGACGGGCGCGGAACAGACGCGTCACGGCTACACTCCCAGCCACCACTTATGCACACAGTGTTCGCAGCCACAGCACACACAAGCTTACGCAGTCACACCTTGCTCAAGCAGCCCCTCCTCCTCCCCCAGCCCCACCCGTGGGCCCGAGGTTTGCATTGTTCTGGAAGTGGGGGGAGGCCACACACCTCCTGGGGCAGGCGTGGTCCCACCCTGGCAGTGGCTAAGACCATGAAGGCCCCACCTGCTCCCCCAGCCTGGTACACTGAGGGCGGTGACAAGGTGGAGGAAGGCCCCACCCACTCCCCCCAGGGCGGTGACAAGGTAGAGGAAGGCACGTGGTCCCTGGTGCCCCTCATTAAGCTAGCTCCATGAGTGCAGGTGACAAATGCATGACCAAACCACGCCCTGGGAATCAGTGACACAAAATGTGGGGTCTGCACCTCCGGCCTGGCTTCTAGAAACTTCCCAGGAAGCAGTTCTCTAATCACAGGGAGGCAAGGCACCCAGGGAGAGCCCAGGAGCTGGGCAGTGAGCGGGGCCCTCGCCAGCTGCACCCTGGACCTCGCAGGGCGGCCTCTGGCTCTGGGCCCTGACTGTCCTCGTGCCCCCAGCACCTGGGCACCCACAGCCAGGGCCAGCCTGCCCGATGCTGCCCCCTCGGGTGACAGGACCGGTGCTCAAGGCGAGGGTGTCTGGGCAGTGTCCTCCGTGGGCACCAGCGGTCACCAGCCGCCCGCAGGGGTGACCGGAAGTGTCTGTTCCAAACGAGTGGAAGCCAGGGCTGTAAGGTGGGGCAGGTGCCTTCCACGGAGACCACAGAGGAGAAGGGTCTGAAGGAGGGGAAGAAGCCGTCCCCTGGGGGCCCTACCCAGAGCCGGGGGCTCACAGAGGCCGCCTCCCAGCCCTAGCGGGGGGCAGGACCCGTGGCACCCACAAGCCTGGGGCCTCAGTGTCGGGGGCAGAGACCGTGCCTGGGGCCTGGGGGGACCAGTAGAGGCCTCCTACTCTGACCGGCTGCACAGTCAGGAGCTCCGAACAGTGTCCGAGGCCCTAATGGCCCCGCTGGCTTCTCAGGGGCAGCCCGCGGCGCCAGCCCCCTCCACTCAGCTCCGGCTGTTTCCACTGCAGGCCCAGCTGCAGCGAGGCCACCGGGGGAGGGACCTGAGGCTGAGCCAAGGGAGCAGCGTCCTGTCCTCGGAGCTGGGCGAGCTCCTCCCGGGCACGGAAGAGCCCCTCTCGCAGGAGTCAGGTACCGCCGGCCAGCCCACCGGACGACACATGTGCCAACAGCAGGGGGCTGGGCATGACGGAGCCGACTGTGTCCCCCCACTGAGCGCTCGCACAAGCCTGCAAAGGGGGGACCCCTCCATCTTACAGACAGGGACCCCACAGTCGCTGAGCAACGGGGTAGGTGCCAGAGCAGGGCCCTGACTGGGACCCAAAGCTGACAGAGTCCCAGCTGCCCCACCCCCACGGCCACGCCTCCCTGCCTCCGGGTCTCCCAGAGGGGCTTGGGGACCGCCCCCCACCCAGTGCACACCTGCCCGCTGGTTTCAAAGGCTGTGCGGGCCTTTGTGTGTGTTTCCTTGGTGCCTGTGTCCCAGGGCTGTGGAGACCCAGGAGAGCAGTCTCCACGTCACAAACACCCCCAGGCCCAGCTCACAACACCCAAGTTTCACAGAAAACAGAGCAGGGGTCTCTCCAACCCAGACGGACAAAAAGGCGGCCACCAGGGCCTTGTGGACAATGTCCTCTCCTTTTCAGTCTGATCAGCTCTCTTCCATTTCTTAAAAAAGTCAAGGGACCGGTGTGTGGTGCAGCAGGGTGAGCCACGCTTGTGACACCGGCCGGCATCCAGTATCGAGCGCCGGCTCCAGCCCCGGCTGCTCCGCTTCGGATCCAGCTCCCCGCTAATGCGCCTGGGAAGGCGGCAGGTGATGGCTCAAATGCTTGAGCCCCTGCCACCCATGTGGGAGACCCGGATATAGTTCCTGGATCCTGAGTCTGACTCAGCTCTGGCCATTGCAGCCGTTTAGGGAGTGAACTAGCAGGTGGAAAATCTCTCTCCCTCCCTCCCTCTCTCTCTCTTTCTCCTGTCATTCTCTTTCAAATAAATGAATCTCTTTCAAAAGATACATTAAAAGAAAGATCAAAGCCAGGGCACCAGTAGGCGGCCCCCTTGGCGTCCACTCTAACGGGCAGCTGCACAATGAGTTTCTTTCCTGTCCACCTTGAGAAGCTGACCCCTCTGTAGACCCTGCCGACAGCACCCAGAGCCCCCTGCCCGTCACTCTGAACCGCGAGCCACGCGGGTGATTTCTGCGCTGCGTGAGGGTGGAGCAGCTCTGCTGGCTGACGCCCACTCTCTCCACCGACCCCTGCGGTGCCTGCCCATCCGGCCCCAGTGCTGTCTCCGGAGGGACCCCTGGCAAGCTTCCTGGACAGGATCCAGCGGCTGCCCACCGAGGAAGAGACCCCAGGGGACAGAACGGAGTCCCAGGGCAGTGCCGAGGCTGCTGACGACGGAACTCAGCTGCTGGTTCTGGACCCAAACCACGTGAGTAGTCTCGGGTCTCACTTTCGCCTGGGCCTCTTCCGCCCCCTGCATTGCAGCTGCCCCCTCCTGTTCTCTCCCCACCCCCGCTCTGCACAGTCACCTGCTGAGCGGGGGGGGGTCCCCACTGCCAGCTGGGGCCGGGTCGCTCTCGTGGCAGGGGCTGTCCTGGGCACCACAGGCTGTGTGGCAGCAGCAGTGTCTCCTCCTGCCGGGAGGCAGGGCTGCGGGCAGTCCCCCCCACGGAGCCACTGGCTTGGGTGCAGCCAGCCTCCAACTGCCGTCCCACCCCGGTGCAAACAGCAAAGGCCATCTTGATGCGATTCAAAGCCCAAAAATGGCACGGCTCCAGCACTGTGAGGAGGAGGCTGGGCTGCGTGGGGAAGCTGTCCGGGCACTGGTCTGGTGCTGGCGGCCAGGGACACTGCCCACCACAGCCCCGGCCCCAGCTCACACCAGTCCGCGCTCCGTTCTGCAGAGCCAGGGACAAGACTTGAACTGTGGCTTCCAGAGCGGGGTTCTCGGGCCGCGGCGGGGAGCGTCCAGCCTGGGGGCCCCGAGCGGGTGTGGACGGTAACGGTCGCCTCTGGTTTTGCACTTTAGCCCCTGATGATCAGGTTCCAGACTGCCCTAAAGAACTACCTCAGCCGACAGATCGAAAAGCTGAGGCTCGAAGTGAAAGAACTGGTGCGTATCCGTCCAGCCCGCGCCCCCCGCCCCGCGCCTGCTCCACGTCCGTGACCCCGGGTCCGCCCTCCGCTCGTGCAGGAGGTGGCCAACAAGCAGAGCCGAGCGCAGCGGCAGGAGCTGGGCGTGAATCTCTACGGGGTCCAGCAGCACCTGGCGCGCCTGCAGATGCAGCTGGAGAGGAGCCACGACCGCTACTCGGTGGCCGCGTGCGCCCGGCGGCAGAAGGAGGAGGAGCTGCAGAGCGCGCGCGCGCTCCACGCCAAGACCAGCGCGGCCGCCAGCCAGGAGCGCAGACGGCGTAAGGAGTCCTGGGGGGCGCCGGGGGCGCGCGCACACGGGCGAGTTGGGGGGGGGCAGGCAGGACCCGTGCGCGCACAGAGGCGCCGGGGTTTTGTGCGGCAGCTCCCAGCTGGAGGCGGCGTGGGGGTGCAGGCGGCAGGAGCGGCCCGGTGCTGTCCCGTGTCACCACCAGACGCCCCGCGTTCCCAGTCACCCTGGGAAGAAGCATTTTGGGGCCCTGAGGAGTGCAGGAATTCTGGGACTTTCAGAGTTGAGGGAGCAGACAGAACCTGTCCCCAAGAACCCCCAAATTTATAGAAAGCACCTTAAAGAGACCGACCCTCCGAGACGGTGGAGCCGCGTTCTCTTCTGCACCTGTGACAGAGCAGGGACCTAGTGGGGAAGGGACACCAGCCCCGCCGCCCCTACGTGGTCCCGCCCAGCCCCCACGGCAGACCCCTGGCCTTGGGCCTTGGGCCACAGCCCAGGCCTCCAGGCAGGCTGTGATCCTGACCATGGGGGCTGCTGCCCCTGCACCAGCCTGTAGCGGACACATGGGGCCTGGCCCCTGGAGGACGCCCACAGTCCCCCACCTCACCTGGCAGGTACTAAACCCTCACATCCCGATGTCGGCCACGGGACCCCAGGTGAGGCAGAGCCGGGCTCGGCGCAGACCCAGGCAGGTGGGAGCCGGGCACTAGCGGCAGGATTGACTGCTGTGATGGTCATCCCTGTGAGAAGAGGGGCCCTGGGCCTGGGGAAGCCCAGCACCTGGCGTCCCAGGTCTCAGAGCACAGCCCCTCGCCAAGATGGGGATGGGGGGGACACTGTGAGCGCAGACACAAAGACGAGGCAGCCAGAGGCCGGAAGAAGACATCGACGCCCGGCGGCACTGGAAGCACTGGGAGCCGGGACCCAGGGCCGCCTTTGCAAGAGCGCCCAGGCCCCGCCCACAGCCCTGCCCTGGCCCCGCCCAGGCCCTGCCCGGGTTCCGGGGTGAGCCCGACATCATTTCTCCCTTGCTGCTTTTCCTGCCATTCGTTTCTTTACCTCTGTTTCCCCCAAGCCTCGCATACGGGGCTGAGCTGCACGGATCTGGCTGTGAGCAGCCGGCCAGCAGGGGCTGCCCAGGCCCCATGCACGGCCCTCGGCAGCTCCCTGGATGCGCACGTGAACGCCCCTGGTGCAGCGGGCACGGTGTTGTCCAGAAGGCTGGGAGCGGAACCTCCCGCCGCAGACGCAGGAGGAGTCGGGAAGAGGAGATTGGGGAAGGTGGAACGCAGAAGCTGGTGCAGCAGAAGACAGGAATCAGGGGCTTTGCTGACGGAAACGACTGCCTGTCCGAGCCGGCTGGCGGCCTCTGGCATCGTCCAGGGCGCGGCCAGGCCAGGCTTCATCGTTTCATTCCGAGGGAGCCGCGCGCGGTTCCGATGCCACCGCTGAAGACAGTCACGATGCTGTGGAAGCATCTGACGTCCCCTATGGGTGCCCGTGCTGGGCGGGGCCCCGGTGGGCTTCCGGAGACCCTCCCCAGGCCGTGAGGTGGCCATGAAAGCCAGCGGCAGGTGTGGAAACGCGAAGAGAACGCCCGCACAGCGGGTGTGGTGCCAGACGTGGGAGAGCAAGATTCACTCGGAACTCGGGGATGACTGCCGCTAGGAAGTTCCCCGGTCTGATCATGGTGCCATCAGTCCAGGAAGGGGAGGAGGCTTTCCGGACGAATGCCACTGGGGTGCTTCTCGTGCTCCCCAAGGCGCGGAGGAGGAGGAAGAGGAGGAGGAGAAGGAGGACGTGCGGTGTCGGCGGTGATCACGAGTGCCTGTGACTCGGAGGAAGGCACCTGCGCCCAGCCCGCGCCCGCGCTCCCTGGAGGTCCCGGCAGGGGAGAGAAACGAGGCCCTAGTGGTGGGCGCCACCCAGGGGCGTCTGCCCAGAGGCTCCCAGGGCCTGATGGGAAGAAAGTGCAGAGTCCTGGGAAATCCATCAAGGAGCTGGACGCCGGGTGTGAGCTTTTCCTCCATGCGCGTGATGTCTGTGCAAACACCGGTTGTAAACGATGCCGCCCAGAGCGGCCGCAGCAGCTGGGAGGGAGCAGGGGCTGAGCCCACCCAGGGGCAGCAGAGACCCCGTGACTCGGCGTGGGTGGGCGGGGGCGCCGTGTGGACCCCGAGAAAGTCAGTGCGGCTGCAGCTGAAGTCCCTCGGGGGTTGCTGGGTGAACTCGAATTCCTCTCAGGAATTCTTGATTTGCTTATTTTGGAAAAAAGCAGCAACTCAGGATTCAAGAGTCCCTGGCCCGGCCCCTGGGGCCCCCCTGAGGGCAGTGCCTGACACTCTTTGAAGGTCAAGTTCTTGGACATCCGGGCAAACTCACATGGCAGGCAGGCGGGTGTGCACGTGCGTGTGCATGTGTGTGCACCTGCATGTGGCTGCGTGCATGTGTGTGCACATATGTGTATGTGTGTGCATCTGCATGTGTTTGTGTCTGTGTATGTGTGTGCACATGTGTGTGTATGTGTGCTTGCATGTGTGCCCATATGTGTGTGTTTACGCCTGCATGTGTCTGTGTGAATGTGTGTATGCATGTGTGTGCACCCCACCTGTGTGCACGTGTGTGTGCACTTGCATGTGTGTACACGTGCATCATGTGTGTGCATATGTGTATATGTGTGTGCACCTGCATGCATTTGTGTGTGTATATGTGTGTGCATACATGTGTGTATACATGCTTGTATGTGTGCACATATGTGTATATGTGTTTGCACCTTCATGCATCTGTGTGCATGTGTATGCGTGTGTGCACACATATGTATATACATGAACACCTGCATGTATGTGTGTGCACCCCACCTGCGTGCACATGTGTGTACCTGTGTGTGCGTGTGCTCTCCCCCTTTGGGGGCTGTGTCTCCCGCTGCGGGCTTTGCTGCCTTCTCTGGACAACGTGGGCTGGACACGGTTCCAGATCCAGACCCGGGAAGCCCGTGACTCCCGACATTGCTGCGGGAAGACTGTGCAGGCGTCTCAGAACGTTTTGAAGAAGGCTGATGAAGGACACTTCCGGTGTCCGGTGTCCGGCGTCCGGCGTCCGGCGTCCGGTGTCCGGTGTTCGGTGTCCGGCGTCCGGGATCAAACACAGCAGGAACCTGTAAGGACAAAAGCGAACCGAGAGGAAGACAAGCAGACCCTGCAGGGAACGTTCGTCGGAACTTAGCAAACAAACGCGCGCGTCGCTCCTATTGTTATCAGAGAGAGAGAGAGAGAGAGAGAGAGAGAGAGATCCCCCACGCGCTGGTTCACCCTGCACATGCCCACAACGGCCAGCGCTGGGCCAGACCGAAGCCAGGAGCCCGGAACTCCATCCGGGCCTCCCGCATGGGTGACGGGAGCCGGAGCACCGAGCCAGCATCCGTTGCTGTCCCAGGAGGCGTTGGCAGGAAGTTGGCCTGGAAATGGAGAAGCGGGACCCAAAGCGACACTGCGGCTGCACCCCGAGGCGCCCCAGCTTGCGAGTTGTAACCACACAGCCCCCGCCCGTCTCCCTGCTCACCCCAAGCGTTTCGCCCCGGTCGCCAGGCAGGAGCCTTCTCCGCTCTCAGGAGGTCTTTCTGCGGTTGACGTGCTGTCCGCCCAGAACACCCGACTCGGAGCCAGCATTCTCCTGGCGACCTCTGCACCTGTCACTCCACTTCCTGCTGGACCTGTCGCTGGAGAGGGACGCTGCGGGCAGTGAGCACGCGCCGCTCCCCCGCCGCTCCCCTGCGGCTGCGCTGCCTGCACGAATCGGCGGCCTCGGCCTGTCACTCAACCTCATGGCCGTCTTGTCAAATCAGTCAGTCCCCGTCCCTCCTGAGCGCTCTGAGTGGGGTGGGGGGGTGGGGACGTGGCTGTCTCGGCAGCCCCGGGGCTCCCGGGGAGCCGAGCTGTCCGTCACACTCTGGTTTCCTCCTGAGAAACTTGGGATCCGTCCAAGATGGCTCAGGTCTGAGCGGTAAGGAGTGGAAGCTGAGCACGGGGCCTGGGTCGGACGCTGCAGCCGCCCTTGGGCCGGCGGGCGGGCGCGGGAGGTGCTGGAGCAGCCCCGCCCTCCTCCCCGCAGTGGCGGCCCTGCAGACGGAGATGGAGAACCTGGCGCTGCAGCTGTTCTACCTGCAAAGCATCGACCAGGACGTGCGGGACGACATCTGCGTGATGAAGCAGGTGGTGAAGAAGGCCGAGACCGAGCGGGCGCGGGCGGAGATGGAGAAGAAGAAGCAGGTGCTCTGCAGCCCCCCCCCCCCGCCCCGCACGGCCACCCCGCACCCTCCCGGCGGCCCTGGGGTGCAGCGGCCTCTGCCTCACGGCGCCCGCGTCTGCCCCCCCACCCCGCTCCCAGGACCTGTACGTGGACCAGCTCACCACGCGGGCCAACCAGCTGGAGGAGAACGTGGCCCTGTTTGAGACTCAGTACGTGGCCCAAGCCGAGGACACCCGGGTCTTGAGGAACGCGGTGAGCAAGGTGAGTGCCGGGCCCCTGGGTGCGCCTCCACGGCCACTCCCGTGCCTGGGACCAACCTCGCCCCCGCTGCCCGTCAGCCAGCTCCCGGAGGTCCAAAGCCAGGCCCTGAGTGTCTGCCCACGCCCCGACACACCGGGGACAGTCGCCGTTCATTTCTGGTTCATTTCTGAGGCAGCCGCGGGGGGCTGCAGGGGCCCCGGGGAGTCTGCCCTCCCAGCGCCCCCCTGCACTGCCCTGCACCTGCCAGCCTGCCCGAGGGGGCCCCCGTGGGCTTCCCCCAGGGTGCAGCCAGGGAGCAGAGGTCACTCGGCCGGGCTCAGCTCTGTGGCGGTGACACAGAAACCAAAGCTACCGTGACTTTTTTCTTTAAATCTGAGTCACTGTCTGCATTCACGGGGCAGGGGCCACGTAAAGGGGGAGTGGCCTCTCCGTGACTGAGAGAGGCCGAACCCACAGGTGGTAGAGGCGGGGGCGGGGCCCCAGGGCCCCCAGGGCTCCCATCCCAGCAGCTGAGTGCCCGGAGCCTCGGGGGGAGGGGAGAGCAAGGTTTTGGTTAACAGACGGTTTTGGAGTTTAATTGGGAGTTGGCCACAAATTGCCTTGGGAGGATCCGTGGCGGGCCACGAGCGAGGAACACCCAGAGGGCTGGCACACTCCACGCGGGAGGCCTGGCAAGGCAGGTGGGGCGGGACCTGGCATGGACTCCCCTCCCCTGAGGGAAAAGCAGAGGTGAGAATGGGTCCCTGGGGCCCGGAGTAGGCAGGCGAACCTCGGAGGCCCACGGAGGCCCAGCAATGCCTAGTGTGAACGCTTGGCCGGCCACGGCGCAGTCGTGAGCCCAGGGCTGTGTCCGCCTGGAAACAGAGATTCCGGGTGAGATCGGGCCTTGGGACAGGCGGGGACCTGGGGGGCTGGAGCAGGAGGGGGACCACAGCACCAACAAGGCCCTGCGGAGCTGGGGGCCGCCAGCCCCGTGCGCCGCCCGGACGCCGCGGGGCGGGGGCGGAGAGAGCGCAAGATGCTGGTCAGTCAGGGGTGGGAGGCACCTGGGTGCTCTGGACACCTGGTCAGGCCTCTGTCCGTCCCTGCCCCCATCTCCCAGCTGCCATCCCCGGCACCCAGAAGCGTGGCCATCCTGAGTCAGGCACACGGCAGACCTCACTCAAACGAGCAGAGAAGCGGAGCCGGCTGATGGGAGCCGGCTGATGGGAGCCGGGCTCAGGGGCAGTGAGCGGCGGCCACGCCCTGGCCCCCACGGCCCCACAGCTGCTGGTGGGCTTTCTTCCGGCATGGCCAGGCACCCAGGATGTGGCTAACGTTCCTGTCCATTACACTCAGGCACAGTGACAGTGCGTTCAGGGGCCCAAGCACTTGGGCCGTCTTCCGCTGCTTTCCCAGGTGCATTAGCAGGGAGCTGGATCAGAAGTGGAGCAGCCGGGACTCGAAGCAGAGCCCATATGGGATGCTGGCACTGCAGACGGCAGCTTTGCCCACTGCGCCACGGCACCAGCCCCTTTTCTTCCTTTTAAAAGAAAAACAAAGAGAGTGCACTAAATCCCGCAGCTTCTTTCTACCTCGACCTGCTCGCGGGTCAGTGGAGCAGCGAGGAGCTCCCGGCCTCCCAGGACTCGCGCTGCCTCCCGCGGGCCTCAGCGCCCTGTGACAGGGGAGGACAGGTGGTTCTGAGAGTGGGCCCTGGGGCGGGCGCGCCCTCCCACCTTCCACAGGAACCGCTCCCCGTGGCCGGGGTACACCTCGGGGACACTGCCGATGCCACTTGGGCCGAGGCTGGGCCACAGGTGTCAGCCCCAAGGCGCCTGACAGCCCAGGAGGTGCCCATCTTGCCGCTGGGGCACTTGGGCGAGGTGACCTGCCCCGGGGAATGCCCCAGACAGGCTGCCAAGAGCTCAGCAGGGCTCCTGTGCCGCCCGGGACCTCTGTGCCCTGAGCACACTGGAGCTCTCCTCCCCCTCGGGAGGAACCCCTGAGCCACCCTCCACGGGCCCCAGGCCTCTCCCAGCTGGGCACCTGCCCCCCGCAATGTCCCAGGAGGGCCTCAGCCCCAGCTGCCAGGCCCTCGGCACCTCCTGCCCCCAACTCCCAGTCAGGTGGGCCTCGTGCCCCCACAGAGCCCCCGCTCACTCACAACTCACACCTGCTTCCCGTGGAGCTGTTGGGCCCCCACTCAGCCCATCCTGTGCGGCCTGGACCCTTGCTGCCCGGCCTGGCGCTGTGTGACCGGCCGCCCTCACGGGCAGAGAGAGCAGCCATCCTGTGCGGCCTGTGCGCTTGGTGGCCGGCCCGGTGCCATGTGAGCCGCTGTCCACCGCAGGCGTGCACGGAGATCGCGGCCATCAGCATGGAGAAGCAGCGCGTCCTGCGGCAGTGGGCCAGCAGCCTGGTGAGCATGAAGCACCGTGACGAGGAGCACCGGGCCATCCTGGAGGCGCTCAGGTGCGGGCACCCGCGGGGACGCGCGGGAGGGCCTGGGCAGGACACCCCCAGCCTCCCCAGCTCCAGGGACTCCGCAGCCGGGCCCCCAGGCCCCACCCCGAGGCCCCCTCCTGCTCGTCAGGACCGCAGGTTCTCACGTCCACCTTCTCACATCCTGTGGAGGGAAGGAGAGGCCGTTTACCCTTGGGGGATGATGGGACCTGTGTTGGCACCCTTGTCCCCTGGGAGTGGAAGCCCGGCCCTGGCCCCCGTCCAGCCTGGGGGCTGGTCCCAGTGCCATCGTCCACTTGCAGGGGCTCCCCTGGGTCCTCTGTCACTTCTGCAGGGGACGCGGGGACTCGGAGATGGGCGCTGCCTCGGTTCCCAAAGCCACGCAGGGCGATGGGGTCTCCGCTCCCCGCGAGCCCTCACATCACACGCGACCTCTCTGCCGCCCGTGTCCCCGGCGCCCAGCTCAGAGCCTGGTGTGCAGCAGGTGCTGGAGAAAGACCTGCTGCGGGGCGGAGCGGGGGGGGGGCGTTCCTGGAGCTTGGTGGTCGCAGGACTGGGGGGGTCGGTCCTTCTCTGTCCTCTGTGATTTAAAAAAATGCACAGGAGGGTGCACTTAAAAGTGTGGGAGATTAAAGGGGAAGTTAGTTTTGGTGCAAAAAACAAACGTGAAACCGCAGCCTTACTCCTACTGTGCACGCCCCACGAAGGTTCTGAGGACGGAGTCACAGCTTTTTTGGAACCAAACGCGCTTCTTCCATTTCTGCAAGCATTTCAGCGTGCCCTCTCGCGTGGTTTTTTGTTTTTTTTTAAGGTTTATTTATGTATTTATTTGAAAGGCAGAGCTAGAGAGAGAGAGAGAGAAGAGAATCTTTCATCCACTGGTTCACTCCCCATATACCCACAATGGCCAGAGCTGTGGTGGTCTGAAACCAGGAGCCTGGAGCTTTTTCTGGGTCTCCCGTATGGGTGCAGGGGCCCAAGGACTGGGCTCCCCCTCCCGAGTCCCCGCATGCAGCCCCTCCCCCCGGGCGTCCCCCCGGGCGTCACTGGCTTTGCTCCGGCGTTCCGCAGAGAGTGCCAGCACCACGCCAAGTCCGTGGACGGCGAGATCGAGGCCTACAAGAAGTCCATCATGAAGGAGGAGGAGAGGAACGAGAAGCTGGCGCGCATCCTGAACAGGGTGGAGACGGAGGCCGGCCTCATGCAGAAGCTGACCGCCCAGTGCCTGAGCAGGCAGGAGGCGCTGCAGAACGAGTTCAACACCTACAGGCTCACCCTGCAGGACACCGAGGACGCCCTGGGCAAGAGCCACCAGGTGCGCAGCGGGCCGGGGCCGTGGTCCTGGCCGTGGCTGGCCCACAGCACCGCCCATGCTGACACGGCCTCCCTCCCTGGCTCCTCCCGCCAGGAGCACTCGGCGGTCACGGAGGAGCTGCAGGCCGTGCGCCAGGGCATCCGGCAGGAGCTGGAGCGGCGGCGGCAGATGGACGCCGCCATCGTGGAGAAGCTGCAGGACCACATGACCTCCAACAAGATGACCAAGTACTTCCACCAGCTGCTGCGGCGGCTGCAGAAGGAGAAGACCAACATGGTGGGCCTCCCCCGCGAGGGGCGGTGTCTCACACGGACACGTGGACACGGACACACACCCAGAGACACAGACACACACGGACACGTGGACACACACCCAGAGACACAGACACACACGGACACGTGGACACACACCCAGAGACACAGACACACACGGACATGTGGACACACACCCAGAGACACAGACACACACGGACATGTGGACACACACCCAGAGACACGGACACACACGGACGCATGGACACACACCCAGAGACACGGACACACACAGACACGTGGACACACACCCAGAGACATGGACACGTGTACACACACGGACACATGCACACACACCCAGAGACACAGACATACACGGACACGTGGACACACACCCAGAGACACAGACACATGCACACACACGGACACACATGACACAGGTACACACACGGATATACACCCAGAGACACAGACACATGCACACACACCCAGAGACACAGACACAGGCACACACACAGACACACGACACAGGTACACACATGGACATACACCCAGAGACACAGACATATGCACACACACATACAAAAACACACACAGACACACACACCGAGACACAGACACACAAGGACACATGCACACATGTGGACACACATGACACACACAGAGAGACACACATGCACACACGACACACAGAAACACACATAGACACATACACACACAGAAACAGACACACAGAGACACAGATACACAAGGACACACATGGACACGTGGACACAGGCACACACACAGACACACATGACACATGCACACACAGAGACACACACATACACAGAGACACACGACACATGCTCATACATGGACACATACCCAGAGACACACACATATGCACAGACACATGGGCACGCACACACAAGCACACACAGACACACACAGACACACACAGACACACAGGCACACACACACATGCACACAGGCACCCGCACACACAGCCAAATCCGCGTGTGTCGTGGGTCTTCCTGCATTCCGGGGTCCTCGTGCTTCCTGGCTGGGGGAGCAGCACCGTGAAACAGGACCACGCCCCCGTCCCGCCCCCGGGAGCTCCTGCAAGGCTCTCACGGAGCCCAGGAGGCAGACACAGAACTCCACAGACGCCCACGTGTGTGCGTGTGTCAGGTGGTGGAGCACGGGTTCTGGCCCTGTCCGGAGCAGCCATCACACCTGGGCGTGACACGGCGCGAACGCCTGCTCACACGCACACACTCAGCACCCACCGAGTTCTCTCCCCATCGGCTGAGTTTGTGGGTGCAGAACCCGGGATCGGGAGGACTCTCTTCTCTTCTAGAACTTTTTCTACACACACAGACACACACTCATGCAAACTCACAGAGTCACACATGTTCACAGACACGCACACGTACACACTCAGCTGGGCCTGCAAGTGCCTCAGGTTAGGAGTGAGTCCTGCTTCCCGGGCTCCTGGGCCCAACTTTTCCTGCCTGGCACACGACACCCCTGGGTGCTGTCTGTGGGCACAGCAGGTACAGCTGGCGGGGCTCACCTGGCTTCCCAGGGAGGGGCGTGGTCACCGCCCACCTGGCTGGCAGACGCCCTTGGAGGCAGCTCGCTGCTGGCCCGACTGTGCCAAGGACACAGGGACACAGCACCGGAACCAGCAGGCCCAGCTGGGTCTCTTCGGGTGTCCTGGGAGGCCTGGGGGGTTCCTGCCTGTCCCTTGCTGGGAAGGGGGCAAGACCGCCAGGCAGCCAGAGCAGGTGTCTGGGTGCTCTGGGGAAGCTGCAGGGGGCCAGGTAGGAGGCAGCAGCACAGCGGGGCCGTCCCCAGGTGCCCAGGCCTCCAGGTGCCCAGGTCCTGAGTCTCCAGCCCTGCCCCTGGCTGGGCGTCACACCTGTACTACCACCAGTGTCCAGCAGGAGGCAGTGAAGAGTCGTGGGCCAACAAACGCAGCCATTAGAATTTCCAGACTGTGCACGGAGCCCCGTGAGCTGGGGGCCAGGGCGCGTCTGGAAGGGGGCAGACGGTGGACAGATGGCATCACTGGTCTGGAGACGGGACCCAGAGGGAGGGTGCATTGGGGTCAACCATGGGGCCGAGGCAGTGAGTGGAGGGAGGTGCAGGTGTCCTGGGGGGAGGCCAGGCAGTCCCCACAGGACAGCAGACACCCAGGAGGGGGGCTAGGGGAGGCAGTGTGCCCTGGATGGCCTGGCTCGTGCCAGGGGAGGGGGCTGGAGACTGAAGGGGGACAGAGGGTCCAGCGGTCCCCTGTGAACCCAGGTGTCAGGGGATCTAAGCAAAGTGGGCGGGCAGCAGAGGCCAGGCCAGCAGCGGCTCAGGGCAGTAAGTCTGCCGCAGGTGGGCAGGGTCTGAGTGCTACAGCTGACCTGGGGGGTCACTCACGGGGCCAGCAGGGGTCACAGGAGGAGCAGAGGTGTCGGGGGGCAGCCGGGCCACAAGCTGTGTGCTGCACGGCGGCCAGCAATGATGCAGGACACAGGCCACGCTCGGGGGCTGGGAGGAGGGGGACCACACGACTGCAGAGGGGCTGCAGATGGCCACGGCGCTGTCCTTGAGCTGGAGCGGCTTCTCAGGGCTCTCATCCGCCTGGGCAGGCCGTCTCCCTGTTGTGTGGGCCCCCGGGGCAGGCAGGAGCCGGCCACTGGCCTGCCGCACCCCAGCTCACGCGCGCGTCCCCGGCGGGCGCAGGTGACGCACCTGTCCAAGATCGACGGCGAAATCGCTCAGACCACGCTGAACATCACCAACACCAGCTGCAGGCTGGACGCGCACCGGAAGGCGCTCGCCGAGCTGGACACGGAGGTGAAGAAAGTCAACGACCTCATCACCAACAGCGAGAGCGAGATCTCCAGGCGCACGATCCTGATCGAGAGGAAGCAAGGGCTCATCAACTTCTTGAACAAGCAGCTGGAGCAGACGGTGTCGGAGCTGGGGGTGAGAGGGGTGGGGCGGAGCCAGGGGCAGGGCAGAGCCGGGGCGGGCAGAGCTGTGTGGGCGGGGCGGAGCTGTGTGGGTGGGGGCGGAGCTGTGGGTGAGCAGGGGTGGAGCTGTGTGGGCAGGGGAGGACCTGGGTGGGCGGGGGTGGAGCTGTGTGGGCTGGGGAGGACCTGGGTGGGCAGGAGAGGACCTGCGTGGGGAGAGCAGTGTGGGCAGAGCAGGACCTCGGTGGGTGGGGGCAGAGCTGGGTGGGCAGAGGATGACCTGGGTGGGGTTGGAGCTGTGTGGGTGGGGGCACAGCTGTGTGGGCTGGGGAGGACCTGGGTGAGCAGGGGTGGAGCTGTGTGGGCAGGGGAGGACCTGGGTGGGCGGGGGTGGAGCTGTGTGGGCAGGGGAGGACCTGGGTGGGCAGGAGAGGACCTGCGTGGGGAGAGCAGTGTGGGCAGAGCAGGACCTCGGTGGGTGGGGGCAGAGCTGGGTGGGCAGAGGATGACCTGGGTGGGGTTGGAGCTGTGTGGGTGGGGGCACAGCTGTGTGGGCTGGGGAGGACCTGGGTGAGCAGGGGTGGAGCTGTGTGGGCAGGGGAGGACCTGGGTGGGCGGGGGTGGAGCTGTGTGGGCAGGGGAGGACCTGGGTGAGCAGGAGAGGACCTGCGTGGGGAGAGCAGTGTGGGCAGAGCAGGACCTCGGTGGGTGGGGGCAGAGCTGGGTGGGCAGAGGATGACCTGGGTGGGGTTGGAGCTGTGTGGGTGGGGGCACAGCTGTGTGGGCTGGGGAGGACCTGGGTGAGCAGGGGTGGAGCTGTGTGGGCAGGGGAGGACCTGGGTGGGCGGGGGTGGAGCTGTGTGGGCTGGGGAGGACCTGGAGGAGCAGGGTAGGACCTGGTGGGCGAAGGCAGAGCTGGGTGGGCAGGTGAGAACCTGGTGGGGCAGGGGAGGACCTGGGTAGGCGGGGGTTGAGCTGGGTGGGCAGGGGTTGAGCTGGGTGGGCAGGGGTGGAGCTGGGTGGACAGGGGTGTAGCTATTTGGATGGGGTGGAGCTGGGTGGGTGGGAGAGAGCTTATGGGCAGGGGAGGACCTGGGTGGGCAGGAGAGGACCTGGTGGGTGGGGGCAGAGCTATGTGGATGGGGCGGAGCTTGTGGGCAGGGGCAGAGCTGTGTGGGTGCGGGAGGACCTGGGTGGGCAGGAGAGGACCTGCATGGGGAGAGCAGTGTGGGCAGAGGAGGACCTCGGTGGGTGGGGGTGGAGCTGTGTAGGCAGGGGTGGATCTGGGTGGGCGGGGGCAGAGCTGAGTGGATGGGGCAGAGCTGGGTGGGCAGAGGATGACCTGGGTGGATGGGGGTGGAGCTGTGTGGGTGGGGGTATAGCTGGGTGGAGCTTTGTGGATTGGTTGAAGCTTGTGGGCAGGGGTGGAGATGTGTAGGTGCGGGAGGACCTGGGTGGGCAGGAGAGGACCTGGGTGAGCAGGGGTGGAGCTGGGTGGGCAGGGGAGGACCTGGTGGGCGGGGGCGGAGCTGGGTGAGCAGGGGTGGAGCTGGGTGGGCAGGGGTGGAGCTGGAGGTGAGGCGGGGTGGGGTGGATCAGGGCGGGGCAGAGCTGTGTGGATGGGGCAGAGCTGTGTGGATGGGGGTGGAGCTGTGTGGGCAGGGGTGGAGCTGTGTGGGCTGGGGAGGACCTGGGTGGGCAGGGTAGGACCTGGTGGGTGAAGGCAGAGCTGGGTGGGCAGGCAAGAACCTGGGGGGGGGGGCAGGAGAGTTCCTGGGTAGGCGGGGGTTGTGCTGGGTGGGCAGGGGTGGAGCTGTGTGGATGGGGTGGGGCTTGTGTGCAGGGTGGAGATGTGAGGGCAGGCGCAGACCTTGGTGGGCAGGGGAGGACTTGGGTGAGCAGAGGTGGAGCTGTGTGGGCAGGGGAGGACCTGGGTGGGCTAGGGTGGAGCTGGATGGGCAGGGGAGGACCTGGTGAGTGGGGACTAGCTGGGTGGATGGGGCAGAGCAGGGTGGACAGGGGTGCAGCTGTGTGGATGGGGTGGGGCTTGTGTGCAGGGTGGAGATGTTTGGGCTGGGACAGACCTTGGTGGGCAGGAGAGGACCTGGGTGGGTGGGGGTGGAGCTGGGTGGATGAGGCAGAGTTGGGTGGGCGGGGGCGGAGCTGGGTGAGCCTGGGAGGACCGGGGTGGGCGGGGGTGGAGCTGTGTGGGCGGGGGTGGAGCTGGGTGGATGGGGCGGAGCTGGGTGGATGGGGCGGAGCAGTGTAAGTGAGGACGGAGCTGGGTGGGCACGGTAGGATCCGGGTGGGCGGGGGAAGGACCTGGGTGGGCAGTGGTGGACCTGGGTGAGCTGGGGCGGACCTGTGTTGATGGGGCAAAGCTGTGTGGGCAGGGGTGGAGCTGGGTGGGTGGGGAAGGACCTGGGTGGGCAGGGGCGGACCTGGGTGCATGGGGTGGAGCTGGGTAGATGGGGTGAAGATGTGTGGGCTGAGACAGACCTTGGTGGGCAGGGGAGGACCTTGGTGGGCAGGGGAGGACCTGGGTGGGCAGGAGAGGACCTGGGTGGATGGGGACGGAGCTGGGTGGATGGGGTGGAGCTGTGTGGGTGGGGACGGAGCTGGGTGGGCACGGTAGGACCCGGGTGGGCGGGGGAAGGACCTGGGTGGGCGGGGCGGACCTGGGTGGATGGGGTGGAGCTGTGTGGACAGGGGTGGACCTGGCTGGGCGGGGGCAGACCTGGGTGGGCGGGGGAAGGACCTGGGTGGATGGGGTGGAGCTG
Organism: Oryctolagus cuniculus; assembly: GCF_964237555.1. Taxonomy (NCBI): domain Eukaryota; kingdom Metazoa; phylum Chordata; class Mammalia; order Lagomorpha; family Leporidae; genus Oryctolagus; species Oryctolagus cuniculus. Next base: position 2,117,997 of record NC_091448.1, on the reverse strand, counting down.
TGTGGACAGGGGTGGACCTGGGTGGGCGAGGGAAGACCTGGGTGGGTGGGGGCGGACCTGGGTGGGCAGGGCAGAGCTGGTGGGCTTAGGGTTGCTGCTGGGTGATCCTTGTCCCTGCCAGGAGCAGAGGCCCCTTACAACTCTCAGGCTGAGCGGTCATCCCTCCCCTGCCCCTGTGACAAGCAAGAGGACCATGGGCAGTGCTCCGAGCAGGGCATCACCATGCTGCTCTGAGAGGGACCGCGAGACCCATGGCCTCTGTCACCACGGCCCCGCTGTGCTCGGGCGGCAGGTGACGGAGTGGACCTGGCTGTGTCCACGGAGACCTCCACGGCCTCTGGGATTTGTGTTCCGTGGCAGCTCCACCTGGCGTAGAGCATTCTTGTCCTGGTGCAGCGTGGCAAGCGTGGGCAGGGGGCTGGATTGACTTCGGGCCTAAGTGGAGTGGGCTGGAGGTGGGGGCGCGGTGTCCCCCCTTCCTGAGGCACCTGTAAGCCGAGGAGCCCGTGACCCCTGTCCTGCTGTCCGAGCTGCAAAGCCAGATGGCCGTCGGGCAGCAAAGGCCCTCCCTCCACGAGGCAGCAGACCAGGGACCCCCGGCCAGGGACCCCGGGCTCTGAGTCCCAGCCCGGCCGGGGGCTTAGGTGCGCGTTGCTGGCGATTCCTTCCAGGGGGAAGAGGTGGGGCCCCTGGAGCTGGAGATCAAGCGGCTGACGAAGCTGCTGGAGGAGCACAGCGTGCAGGCGGTGGAGGCGCAGGGCGCGTGGCTGCGGCTGCAGCAGGAGATGGTGCGGGCGGCGCAGGAGCACGAGGAGCAGCTGGGCTCGCTGGACGCGCTCAAGAAGGAGATGCACATCCTGCAGCAGAAGAAGCTGCGTGTCGAGAGTGAGTCCCCCGGGTGGGGGGCGGCGGGGGGAGTAGGAGCACGGAGGACCCACGAGGAGCCGTGGGCCGAGCAGGTGCAGAGCCAGAGCCGGCTGACCAGCATCGCAGTGAGGCGGGCGGGGGCCGCCGGGTAGAGACCCTGCCCAGGGCACGGGCAGCCGATGTCATCCAATTGCTTAAGAGCACCTGTGCCCCCCCCAGCTCCATAGCCACACCACCCACGTCACTTCCTGCTGTCTCTGAGCGTGGCCGGGAGACCCTCCCCACGCCCCACCCACGCCTGCCGCCTGTGCCCCACGGGGTCCTTTCAGGGCCCCTAAGAACTGGCTGTGGGAACTTAGCCCCGGCCGCCCTGCCCACGTCCGCGTGCCTGTCCCCCGCCCAGGCAAGATCGAGCAGGAGAAGAGAGAGCAGAAGGCGGTCGAGCGCCACATGAGGGACCTGGACAACGACCTGAAGAAGCTCAACATGCTGGCCAGCAGGAGCCGCAGCAGCTCGGAGCAGCTGCAGCACAGCAACCTGGTGGCCGAGAACGAGTTCGTGCGCGAGCTGAAGGTCAGGCGCCGCCCGCCCCGCCCGCCACGGCCACACGTGGCACTCGTCCCCGTGCCTGCCCGCCCCACCCATCCACAGCCCGCCCTGTCACAGCCACGGCCACACGTAGCACTCATCCCGTGCCTGCCCGCCCCACCATGGCCGCACGTGCCTGCCCGCCCCGCCCACCCGCAGCCTGCCCCGCCCCACCATGGCCGCACGTGGCACTCGTCCCCGTGCCTGCCTGCCCCCTACACACCCACAGCCCACCCCGCCACGGCCACGGCCACATGTGGCACTCGTCCTGGTGCCTGCCCTCCCCCACCCACCCGCAGCCCGCCCTGCCACGGCCACGGCCACACGTAGCACTCATCCCGTGCCTGCCCGCCCCGCCCACAGGCCTCCGAGCGCGAGACCATCCAGCTGCAGGAGAAGCTGAGCCAGCTGGCCGAGGAGAAGGCGGCCGTCCTGAGAGACCTGGTGGAGGCAGAGTGGGTCCCGGGCGGGGGGCGCACTGTGGGGGGACCGCCTGGGAGTGCCGGCCCCGGCCCCCGCCATGCCCAGGGGCTTGCCGTGGTGTCATTCCTGCGCTGAGCACGTGTGCAGAGGGGGCAGTGCGGGGGCCGCCTGTGCACCTGTCTCCTCCTCTTGTGTTCTGACGGCAGTGGGGCTGTGCTGACCCCTCGGAAGCAGCGGGCACTTTGGTGGCCCTGGCCCTGGCCTGTGCCCGTGCTCGGGCATCCCTGTTCCCGAGACGAGGGCTCTGGGTGTGCACGGCATGCATGCTCCGTGATGGCGAGGGGGCCACTGAGGGACTCTGTGCCCAAAGCTGTCCAGGACCCTTGCTGGTGGGGGGCTGTCGCTCCCCCTCTTTGCGGAGGAACGACACAGGACCCTGCGCTGTTCTTTCGTCTGCTCGGCCCTCCCCGGGTTTGCTGCTGGTTCCTCCCGGGTTGGCTACCGTCCCTTCCACCTCCGTGGAAGGGCAGTTCCCCCTGGCCACATTCCCCACTTCCGCGGGGGAGCGGCACACCGCCGGCCGGCTCTCTCGGGGGCTGCTCAGATGTTATCCAGATGTCCCCTCAGGTGTTCCCCATGCATGTTGTCTCTCTCCTTTATAGTCCTCTTCCACCAATCCCAACTCTGCTACCCACACGCCGAGCACGCTGCTCTCCTCCAATCAGGAGCAGGATCAGCTCCTGCAGCTTGTCAAACTGATGAGGCAGCTGCGTAGAGGTTGTTTGGTCTCTTTCTCTCAGCGCCATATTGTGGGAGAGCAGATGCATAGAATAAGTCTTAATTCCAGTAACTTAGTCTAGTCCGAGTTGCTCCCCACAGGGGGTGGGTCTCAGTGGCCCGTGTCTGGGTGGCCCGTGTCTGGGTGGGCCGTGTCTGGGTGGCCCATGTCTCAGTGGCCCGTGTCTAGGTGGCATTTTTTTTTTTGACAGGCAGAGTGGACAGTGAGAGAGACAGAGAGAAAGGTCTTCCTTTGCCGTTGGTTCACCCTCCAATGGCCGCCGCGGCCTGCGCGCTGCGGCCGGCGCATCGCGCTGATGCGAAACCAGGAGCCAGGTGCTTCTCCTGGTCTCCCATGGGGTGCAGGGCCCAAGCACCTGGGCCGTCCTCCACTGCACTCCCTGGCCACAGCAGAGAGCTGGCCTGGAAGAGGGGCAACCGGGACAGAATCCGGCGCCCCGACCGGGACTAGAACCCAGTGTGCTGGCACCGCAAGGCGGAGGATTGGCCTAGTGAGCCGCGGCGCCGGCCTCGGTAGCATTCTAATAGCCTTTAGGCTGTGGGTCTGTTCCAGCTTCTCATTCTTTTCAACTCAACCCCGGGGGTGACACTCCGCACGCCGGCTCCCACAGTCCCATGCTTACACCTACCCCAGCCCCTCCCCGCCGGGCCACAGGCCAGAGGCTCGTCTGGGTCGAGGGCTGGGAGATTTTCCCGGTGGGAGTCGGGGTCATCGGGGTCAACGCTATGAGCCCCTGCCTGAGCCCCTGGCCCGGCCGACCTGCAGAGGTCTTTTGTTTTAAATCTTGATTGATTGATTGATTGATTGATTTGAAAGGTAGAGAGGAGAGGGAGAGAGAGAGATAGCTCTTCCCTCCACTGGCTCACTCCCCAGATGGCTGCAGCAGCAGGGCCGGGCCAGGCTGAAGCCAGGAGCCGGGAGCTTCCTCTGGGTCTCCCACACGGGTGCAGACGCCCCCGCGGGGGCTCGAACGGGTGCCCACGTCGGGGGGGGCATTGCCGGCGGTGGCCTCGCGGGGAAGCTCCGGTTCTCCTGCCCTGACGCTGTCTCTCCTGGCCCGGAAGACACCAGATCATGCTCTGGGAGAAGAAAATCCAGCTGGCCAGGGAGATGCGCGCCTCGGTGGACTCGGAGACCGGCCAGACGGAGATCCGCGCCATGAAGGCCGAGATCCACCGCATGAAGGTGAGGGCGCGCGCCCGGGCGCGGCCCAGGGCTCCGGTCAGGGCCTGTGCAGCCGCGTCCGTGCCGCACAGCGAGGACGGCGGGACAGGGACAGGGCAGCTCCAACTGCTCCCCAAGCCGGATGGCCGCTGGCCCGCCCCTCTGGCCCCGCCCCACCACTTCATCCCGCCCCTCTGGCCCCGCCTCGCCGCTAACCCCCTGCCCTGCCGCTGGCCCCTCCCCGCCGACGAGCCACTGCTGGCCCCGCCCTCCGATGGCTCCGCCCTGCCGCTGCCTGACCGCGCTGACCGGGACCCCTGACCTGGGCATCCCTTCAGAGGGCGAGGGAAGCCCCGCACCCCGAAAGGCTTGGCACATGCGGCCCTGCCCTCTCTGGCCGCACGTGGCTGGCAGCCAAACCACGGTGCCATCACACGGAAGGTGCAGGGCCGGGGATCAGAGCGGCAGCCGTGAGCTGAGAAAGGCACCGCCCCACTCAGCGAGGCCGGGCAGGGGTCCTCCGGCAGGGCAGGGGTCCTCCAGACCCAGCAGCTCCTAAGCAGAGCAGGGGCGCATGCTGCCCACAGCCTGGGAGGGGCAGAGGACGCTCGTGGCCCCCAGCCACGCCCCCTTCGCTGCCCTCTTGCTGTCTCCTGCGAGGTCGGAGAGAGCAGCGCCCGGCTGCAGCCGCCATCTCCCCGGGAACCCTGGCACACACGCGTGCACACGCACACACACGCGCGTGCACACCCACATGCCCAGGTGACACCTGGGCCCAAGCTGACACCTGCACCGGGCGCCACACGGCGCCACCACAGCCGCATGTCCTGCTTGCTCCTTGTCCACTCCCGAGAGCGACTCGGGTCAGCGAGTAAACTCTGGACCCTGGACCCTCTCAGAGCTGGCCACTGGCTTTCCCCGGGAGTCCACGGCAGTGACCGACAAGCGAGATGTGCCACGCAGGCACAGTCAGCACTGCTCGGTTCCCGTGTGCCCCTCGGGGGGCCTCCACCCGGCTGTCCCCAGTGTCACCTCCAAGGCTGCAGCGTAGTCATCCCGGCTCCGTCGAGCTCACCACACAGATACCACACACATGCACCATACACACGCACACAAACCACATGGGACACACATACACACTACACACGTGTACACACCACACACATGCACCATACACGTGCACACAAACCACATGGGAACACTACACACATGTACACACCACACACATATCCATATACCATGTACACAAACTCATGGGACACGCTACACACGTGTACACACCACACACATGCACCACACACGTGCAAACCACATGGAACATACACACACTTCATATGTGTATGCACCACACACATGTGCCCCTACACCATGCACACAAACTACACAGCACACACCACACATGTACACACCACACATATATACAAAACACAGGTACACACCACACCCGTGTGCATACACATGCACACAACCCACACAACCCACAACACACCACACACACATGCACACACCACACATGCACCCTTACACCATGCAAACCACACAGCACACGCACACACACACAACCCACAACACGCAAATGCACCCATACATCATGCAAAGCACACACCACACACGTGCACACATACTGCACAGGTGCTCACACACATGCACACATCACACACACAGGCCACACCCACACCAGCCGGATCCCCGACCTGAGCTCGTGTCTGCTCAGGGCTGCCTCAGCGCCCACAGCCCGTGTGCTAGGCGCTCCCGGTCCCAGCCAGTGCGGTGGGCGGCGCGGGCACGGCATGGCGGGAGGGAGGGAGGGAGGGGAGGAGGGAGGGCCCCGCCCCCGCCCCATGCCCCGCCCCCGCCCCCACAGCCCCAGCCCCGTGCCCCCCGCCCCCAGGTCCGGCACGGGCAGCTGCTGAAGCAGCAGGAGGAGATGATCCACGCCATGGAGCTGGCCGTGGCCCGCAGGGAGGCCATCGACACGCAGGCCGCGGGGCAGGGCAGGAGGGGCGCGAAGGTGCTCACCCGCACCGACTTCCACCACCAGCAGGCCGAGCTGCGCCGCAAGATCAAGGACACGCACAAGGTAGGCGCGGCTCGTGTGTGCCCAACCTGTGCGGGCCGGTGGAGCGGCGCCGCGGAGGGGACGGCCAGCCAGGAGTGGCCGCGTGCCACGCCTTCCTCTGCTCCTGTCCCGACGCTGCCCCGGGTGCTCACCCCAGCCCCCGCCAGGGCCCCCAGCCACCCAGGAGCCACGCCCACCCTGGCCGGCAGCTCCTCCCAGGGTCTTCCCCTCGGCCAGCCCCTGGACGCCATCCGCCGCCGGCCCAGGCACGCCCCGACTCCCGGCTCTCGGCCCCACACGCGCCCCTCTGCGCGCTGGCCGAGGGCCCCAGCACCGTCCTGTGCCCCAGGCCTCCGAGGAGTGCGCCGGCACCATCCTGGAGCTGGAAGCAGCCCAGAAGCTGGTGAGCGGCTCCCTCCTGGAGAAGCAGGCGCAGCTGTCCGGGATGCAGGCGGAACTGGACACCCTGGAGGCCGACCTGGAGGGGCTCACGGCCCTCAAGAAACAGGTGAGCCGGCGGGGTCGCCCTGGGGGCGGGACGAGCCCCTCGCAGCCACGCCCCGTGCCCTGCCCCCGGCCGGATCTGGTGAAGCCCAGGCCAGGTCGGCAGCGCCGGCCACTCCCACTCCCGTGGCTCCCATGGGCTGGGCACTGCTCTGGGGGCCCCAGCGTGGAGCGGGGAAGACAAGCCACCTCCCAGACGGGGCGGGGCTGGGGGTCTGAGATCGCGAGACGGACACCTTGGAGAAAAGAGGCGCTCGGGACGTCAGGGTGGGCTGAGAGGGGTCTGGGACGGCCACGCGGAGGGGACAGTGTTGAGTCTGGACCTGGAGGTGGCCAGGAGGGAGCCAGCTCAGGCAGGGACGAGGGGGTGCGGGAGCAGGGGAGGGGGACGCGGGATTCCGCAACTCCTCCTGAGGTGGGGGTGGGGGTGCCGGGCGGGCCGGGATGTGGGGTGAGTGGAAGGCGGGGACAGCTGAGGCCAAGACGCGCCCGGCCCTGGGCCCGGGGGGCGGAGGGCCCAAGCATCTCCTTGGACTTGGGGAAGCCACGTCCTCTGCCGTCCCCCGGTGGCTCTGCTTCGGGGTTCCCTGGGCCGGGTCTGAGGGGGCGGCGGGCAGTGGCCTGGGCTGACGCGGGCCTCTCGCCCTGCCCAGAACCTGGGGGACATCGTGACCCTGCAGACGCGCCTGAAGCACCTCCAGGCGGTGAGGGATGGCAGGTACGCGTTCCTGTTCCGCTCCAAGCCGGCCCTGCAGGCGGAGCGCAAGCGCCTGCACGACCGGCTGGCCCTGCTGGCCACCGTCCTGGCCCACGTGCAGTCCGAGTTCCCGCAGTTCCAGGAGGCCCTGCACAGGGTCAGCGAGAAGGTGGATGGCCAGCTCCGGTCCGTGGGGCGCTCCTAGGAGTGGCCGGGCCCACCAGTGGGAACCAGGGGCTTGGATAAACCCTGGACACCACCACTGCCCGTGTCCTCCAACAGCAGACGGGGGAGGTGCCCACCCCAGGAGGGCCCAGCGTGCCCCCGTGCTCGGGGCCCCTCCTCCCTGGGCGCAGAGCCCGGGCTGACCGGGGACCCCGGGGTGAAGGCCACGACCGCCTCCCGGGTGGGCCGAGGGGGAGGGGGAGGGGGAGACCCGGGAGACCCCGCCCAGCGGCTTGTCCACACACAGGGGAACGGCCCCAAAACAGCCTCCTCCCCGACTCCCCGCAAGGAATAAAAACGCGGCTCTCTCGAGGGGGCGTGGGGCGTCTTTACTGTAGCCAGACAGAAACCGCAGGGGGAGCCCGGCTGTGTGTGTGGCGGAGCTTAATCGCCTGCTGCCAGTGCCCAGTACCCGGAACCCGCAGCCCGCGGCCCGCTGCCCACTGTCCGGTCCCCACAGCCCGCTGCCCACTGCCCTGTGCCCACTGCCTGGAGCCGAGGGCCCACTTCCAGCTGCCCGGAACCCGCTGCCCACTGCCCGGAACCCGGTGTCCACTGTCCGGTCCCCACAGCCCGCTGCCCTGTGCCCACTGCCTGGAGCCAAGGGCCCACTTCCAGCTGCCCGGAACCAGCTGCCCACTGCCCGGAACCCGGTGTCCACTGTCCGGTCCCCACAGCCCGCTGCCCGGTACCCGCTGCCCACTGCCTGGAGCCCGGTACTCGCTTCCTGCTGCCCGGAACCCGGTGCCCACTGTCTGGTCCCTGCTGCCCACTGCCTGGAGCCCAGTGCCCGCTGCCCGGAACCCGGTGCCCGCTTCCTGCTGCCCGGTACCCGCTGCCCTCGGCCCGCTGACCACTGCCCGGAAGCCAACGCCCGGTCCCCTCTGCCCAGTGCCCGCCGCGGACGCCGCTCCCTGGCCCTCGGACATCAGCGCGGTCCCGCGACCGCTCGTTGTTTTACGACACTTCACGCCGCCGCCGCCGCCGCCGCCGGCCGCACGGATTTGCGGCGTCCTGTTGGAGGCCGCGGCCCGGAGCCCGCGCAGGCCAGCGGCGGGCCTCGGAAGCGTCGGGTCCCCGCCGGCGTCGCCGCTCCCTCTGCCTCTCGGACGCCGCCCCCGGCCCGGGCGCCCCTCGCCCAGCTCGGTCGGATTCGGAGCCGCGGAGCCGCACACCGCGGAGCGCCGCCGCCGCCGCCGCCAGGGGGCGCAGAGCGCGCACCCGCTCCCAGCGCGCCTGCGCGGGCGGCCGTGCCACGTGACCGGCGCCGCCCGCCGTGGGAGCGCTGCTGCGCGTGCGCGGAGGTGAGGGGGCTTGCGCCTGCGAGGGTCGCTGGGGAGGTCGGCGACGCCCTGGTCGTTGGAGTTAAGCGACCTGGAGCCGGAGCCGGGCGGGTGGTGGCGGAGGGCGCCCGCGGGTGGCAGTGCGGGCAGTGACCCCTGCGACCCCCACCGTCCGGGGCCCGCGTCCTGCAGGGGGCACGGACGCCTCGGCCCAGAGCGGGTTGGAATCCTCTTGCCCGCGTACTCTGGCGCTGACCTCCTGACCGCTCGCTCTGACGCGAAGCGCAGAGGTGGACCCTGAGCTGCCCGGGCCCGGGCCCCGACCCCTGACCCCTGACCCTGACCCCTCTGCCCGGTCCCTGACCCCTGACCCCTCTGCCGGCCCTGGCCCTGCCCCTGACCCCAACCCTCTGTCCGGCCCCGGCCCTCTGCCGGCCCCTGGCCCCTCTGCCCGACCCCAGCCCATGCTCCTGACCCTCTGCCGGCCCCGGCCCCGGCCCCGAGCTGCTGGGTCTCGGAGCGAGGCCAGCTCAGCCGTCTCTGGAGCGGCCACGGGGGCGAGGACCCTACAGCTGCAGCAGGAAGTGGAGCCCGCGGGCCCCAGCGCCCTGCTGTGAACCGGGTGTCTGCTGGCCACCTGCCCGCTCCATGGACACAGCCCGCGTGCGCGGCCGAGTCTCTGTGGCCATGGTCACACACACACGTGTACACAGCCCTGTGTGTGCCTGAGTCAGTGCTGCCCTGGTCACACCACGCACGGGTATACACGTGTACACAGCCCAGCATGTGTGCCTGAGTCACTGTGGCCCTGGTCTCATACACATGTACACACACGTACACACGTGTACACAGCCCTGTGTGTGCCTGAGTCACTGCTGCCCTGGTCACACCACGCACGGGTATACACGTGTACACAGCCCCACGGTGTGTAGCCGAGGCACTGTAGCCATGGCCATGCGTGCACATGTGTGCACACACGTACACAGCCCCGCAGTGTACGGCTAAGTCACTGTAGCCATGGTCATGCACACATCTGTACACACACGTGTACACAGCCCCATGGTATGCAGCTGAGTCGCTGTGCCCTGGTCTCACACACATGTGTACACACATACACATGTACACAGCCCAGCATGTGTGCCTGAGTCACTGTGGCCCTGGTCTCATACACATGTACACACACGTACACACGTGTACACAGCCCCCGTGTGTGCCTGAGTCACTGTGCCCTGGGCTCTCAGACACATATGTGTTCACAGCCCCTGTACACTGTGCCTGAGTGCTGCCCTGGTCACACACATGTACACACGCATGTACACAGCCCCACGTGTGCCTGAGTCACTGTGCCCTGGTCTCACACACACGTACACACACATGCACACACATGTACACAGCCCCATGTATGCCTGAGTCACTGTGCCCTGGTCTCACCCACGTGTACACACACGTGTACACACGTGTACACAGCCCCCTGTGCCTGCATCACCGCGTGCAGTGTGGCCCGGGAGCAGGTGAGAGTGCAGAGCGCAGCAGGCCGCGTCTGTGTCGTCTGACCCGTGCCCTCGTCTGAAGTTACCAGGGGAGAGGGGGCCTCCACGCTGGCCCCTCCCCAGGTGGCCGCACCGGCCGGTCGGAGCCAGGAGCCTCCTCCGGGTCCCCCACGCAGGTGCAGGGGCCCCGGGACGTGGGCCACCGTCCACTGCCTGCCCGGCCACAGCAGGGAGCTGGATGGGAAGTGGAGCAGCCGGGGCTGGAACCGGCGCCCCGCGGGATGCTGGGTCACTGCTGGCTGCCCGGAGTCTTCGCTTTCCGGCCACAGCTGGCTGAGCCGGGGGCGGCCACCGGGCTGCGGGCTCTGTCCTCTCTGTCCCTGGTTTTGGCACTCAGCTCCCAGAAGACTTGAACCCAGGAGAGGGGCGGAGCCGCCACCAGGAAGTGACCAGGGAGGGCTTGTTGAGCCCCTCCCCCCCGGCCGGAAGCGGCGGCCAGTACTGCAACAGGAAGTGTAGTGGAACCCAGGGGCACCCCCAGGCCACAGGGTGGGCTGGTGGTGCCGGCCGGGGCTTGGGCGCTCTGCCCCCCGCGCGTCTCGCCCCTGCACCTCCTCCCTCTGGCTGGTCCCGGAGCCTTGCAGAGGATTGACGCGGCGGGGGCGGAAGTACAGGTGGCACAGGGGGTGGGGGTGGGTGGGGACTTGTGATGGTGTCTGCGGTGGGGGCTGAGCCTTGAGCCTGCACTGACTCCAGGTGCTGGGGCCAGAACAGGCACAGGATGCCCGGAAGGCACCTGGGTGGGGTGCAGGAGGCTCCGCCCTGAGGGCTCCCGCTGGCCCGTGGCCCCTGCACCTGCACCAGCCCACAGCCGTCGGGGGGTTGCCTGCCGCAGTCCCTCACCTCTGCCTGGCCTGTGACCTGCCCCCAGCGCCCGGATCGGCGGCGGCTGGGAGGGACTTGTGACTGTGGATTTGTTCCCCCGGGGGCCCTGGGCCACTGCCCACAGGCAGGTGCTGGGCCAGCCGCCCTGCGTTCTTCCTGTGGTGCAGGGGTGAACAGCGCCAGCAGGGTCGTGCCGTCTGAGCACGCTCCGTGTTCTCTCAGGACCTGGGGTTTCCTGGGGCACCTGCTGGCCTAGAGCCCCCGTGTCCGCCTGTTAGCGGAGAAATTGCAGGGTTCTTGTCTTCGCGCAAGAAAGAATTCAGGCGTGAGACAGAGTAGTGGAAAGTAGAAGTAGCGAAGTTTATTAGGGAAGGGACATCCGTAAGGACGGATGGGCCCCTCTCCAGACAGGACCTGGGAGAGAGAGACCAGTCGCTCGGACTGGGGGGAGGAGCGAGGTTACATGGTTGAGTGGAGAGATCACACCTGGGCAGGCAGGCGGGCGGCTCAGCAGAGGGGCAGAGGGCTGAGCGCGCAGTCCGGTTGAGGCCGGGGTAGGGTGGGGGGTTTAAGGAGATGGGTCTTGCTTCCCCACCTCTGCTCCTCTTGGAAGAAAAGGGCTTTTTGGATGTAAATAGAAAAACTTCTATCAGTTTTCCCCTGAAGGTATCAGACAGGGGGAAGCCTAGCTGGCGCCATCCTGGGTTCAGAGGAAGGGTGAGCAGGGCCCCCTAGAGAATGGGGATCTGGAGCAGGGTGTTTGAGATGCAGATACTGGGCCGCACCTGGGAGATTGTGGGAGATTTGTCAGGCAGAAGGGCGGGGCCCCCACCTGGCAGGTTGTCAGGTAGAAGGGGGCAGGGCAGGATGTGAAGGCCGGGCTGCCCCTGGAACACTGTCAGGATGACTGAGATGCAGATGCAGATGCTGGACACAGACGTCTTCTCTTTAGGCCTTTATGTCACACACGCATAAGCTCATTCCTGACTTCCTGCCTAACGTGCCCCCTGTGCCGCCTGTGCCCCCTGTGCCGCCTGGGCAGGCTGGGCAGGCTGTGCTCCGAGCTGCGAGGCTGTCGAGTCGGGGCCTCAGTCTGTTTGGCAGTGCCGTCCCGGAGCGTGGCTGTGGGTGCAGAGCCCCAGGCCCTCACCGCGGTGCCTGGGTGGGGGAGTCGCTGGGAAGGGGCCAGAACTGGGGCGGGGACCCCGGGTGCCCTCGGCCACCGTCGGAGTGGGGCTTAACCCCTGCCGTTGCACCTGCCACTCCCTCGCGCTGCGCCCACCGGTGGGCTTCTAGGCGGTCCATCTGTGAGACTGCTCGGTGTGGGGCGTCCCAGAGCCCCCCATTAGGGCTGCTTCTCTCCATGCCCTGGCCTCCCTCCCCTCCCAGGCTGGTCTGCTGCCCGCCCTGCCCGTGCCAGCCGCGATTACTGTCCGGAAACCACGTGAGCATCCCAGCTCTCGGCTGACTGTGGCTCCTTCTCTCCGCAGGCCCCCCGGAGCCGCCCGCGCTGCCCGGCCATGGACGGGAGGTGGCCGCCCTGCTCCCGCCCCCTGCTGGGGGTCTGTGTGCTCGTCGCCTTGGCTACGGCGGCCTTCCTGGGCCACAGTCTGCTCTGTGCCTTCCCACTGGTCCCCCGGGAGCTGGGTGGCATCTTCCGAGGCCCGGGGGACACCAGCCGGCCGCTGCCCTGGCCTGCGCAGGAGCGCCCTGGCCGTCCTGGGGCCACACCCACACAGTGCGATGTCCCCCCCAACAGCCGCTTCGACTGTGCCCCGGACAGAGCCATCACACAGGAGCAGTGCGAGGCCCGCGGCTGCTGCTATGCGCCCACGAGGCGGAGGCCACAGGGTCCACGTATCGGGCAGCCCTGGTGCTACTTCCCACCCAGCTACCCCAGTTACAGGATGCAGGACCTGAGCCCCTCCGAGATGGGCTACACAGCCACCCTGACGCGTGCCACCCCCACCTTCTTCCCCAAGGACATCCTGACCCTGCGGCTGGACGTGCTGATGGAGACCGACAGCCGCCTGCACTTCACGGTGCGCAGAGACCCAGGCCCGAGTGGCACCAGCCAGGCCGGGGGGCGGGGAGAGGACGGGGCGGGGGGCGGGGACACAGGCACCCCGGCCATCCGGTCGCTGCTGCACTGTGCTGTGCCCTCACAGGGGGTGCCCTCGGAGCAGGGCCAGGGCGCTGGGAGGCAGGCCCCAGGGTGCCAGGCCTCCCCCGGAAAGTGACCCTCAGGTCCTAGAGGAGCCCAGGGGGAGTGTTCTGGGGGGGGGGTGCCAGCCAGTAACTGCCAAAGGGCCTCAGTGTGGTTTGTGGCACAAAGCAGGTTCTCACGGAGACCTGTCCACTGTGTGTGGTGGGAGGGGCTCACGGCCTGTCCGCTCTGGGTGAGCGTGGTGGGAGGGGCTCACGGCCTGCCCACTCTGGGTGAGCGAGGTGGGAGGGGCTCACGGCCTGTCCACTGCGTGTGGTGGGAGGGGCTCATGGCCTGTCCACTCTGGGTGAGCGAGGTGGGAGGGGACAGGGCCAGCCCACTCTGGGTGAGCGAGGTGGGAGGGGCTCACGGCCTGCCCACTCTGGGTGAGTGTGGTGGGAGGGGCTCACGGCCTGCCCACTCTGGGTGAGCGTGGTGGGAGGGGCTCACGGCCTGTCCGCTCTGGGTGAGCGAGGTGGGAGGGGCTCACGGCCTGTCCGCTCTGGGTGAGCGAGGTGGGAGGGGCTCACGGCCTGTCCACGCTGGGTGAGCGAGGTGGGAGGGGCTCACGGCCTGCCCACTCTGGGTGAGTGTGGTGGGAGGGGCTCACGGCCTGTCCGCTCTGGGTGAGTGTGGTGGGAGGGGCTCACGGCCTGTCCACGCTGGGTGAGCGAGGTGGGAGGGGCTCACGGCCTGCCCACTCTGGGTGAGCGTGGTGGGAGGGGCTCACGGCCTGTCCACTCTGGGTGAGCGTGGTGGGAGGGGCTCACGGCCTGTCCACGCTGGGTGATCGTGGTAGGAGGGGCTCACGGCCTGTCGTCCGTGGCATGAGTCGCAGACACAAGGCCGGGCCCCACGTGCCTGCCGGTGGCCCTGTGTGGACGTGCCTGGTAACAGCAGTCCCTCGCCCAGTGTGCTGCTGTGTCTGCTGGCCCTGGCTGGCGGGGGAGGGCCATGCGGTGAGCAGAGGAGGTGGGTGACTCTGAGCTCTGGGGAGGCCCAGGCGGCCGCGGGGACACAGCTGTGCTCACGCCGGCGCTGGCGGCCGCTGCTCTGTGTTAGACCTCAGCACAGCCGTGGTCCTGGCTCAGGGCGTTGACCAGAGTGCCGAGCCCACACGGGACACAGGACACTCTGGGCCCCGCCTGGCCCCACGCCCACACGGGGCGTCTGTGCCACTCTCTTCCAGATCAAAGACCCCGCGGACAGGCGCTACGAGGTGCCGCTGGAGACGCCACGCGTGCACAGCCGGGCGCCGTCCCCCCTCTACAGCGTGGCCTTCTCGGAGGAGCCCTTCGGGGTGATTGTGCGCCGGAAGCTGGACGGCCGGGTGCTGTGAGTGCCTGGTCCCCAGGTCCCCTCCTGGGCGGGCCGGGGCAGGGCCAGCCCTCGGGGCCAGAGCCTCCTGGAAGGTCCCGGCTCTGCTCTGCCGCTCCTGCCGTGGCGCTCCTCTGACCCGCATGGGTCTCCGAGGTCCCTCAGGGAGGCTGGGGTGCCCAGGCCCCACAGTGCCCAGGGTGGCCCACTGTCTAGCGTCACCTGTGGCCCTGTGCCCATACCGGGCTCCCTGCCATCCCTCACTGCTGGTGTGGAGGGGTGACCTTGCCTGTCCGTGACATCACTGCTGTCCTTGGCCCTTGGCTGGAGTCTTGGCCCAGCCACGCTCCTGACACCATGGCCCGTGAGCCGGCCCAAACCCGGGCAGCCTGGGCGAGGTGTTACCCAGGGAGGGAGCCAGCCAGCGCTCCTGCCAAAGCAGCCCAGGCGGGGACACTGTCCCCTCCTCCCCAGAGCGCAGGTTAGGCAGGGCCACACGGTGCTGCTGAGACCCCGACCCCCCCGGGCCTACGTGGGGGCTACAGGCACTTTCCACCGGGCGCCCCCGGGCTGGCCCCTGCTTGTCTCCTAGCGGTTAACCCCGACAACCCTGTCCTGCATTTCTCTCGTTCGTTTGTTCTTTGTGCCGATTGTGGGGTCTTGGGGTGGCGCTGTCCGGGCAGGCGGGAAACCAGGCCGTGCCGGACCCTGAGAAACTGGAGGAGCCGCTGTGTTGGGTTGGGGTGCCTGTGGCAGAGAGGCAGGATGGCCTCTCGGGAAGCTGACCTCTGAGCAGAGGCTGGAGGAGGTTCGGGAAGGCGTGGATCCCGGTGGTGACCCGCGGCGGCCTCGTGGGTCGCAGGACGCTGTCCTCTGGGCGGGGGTTGGCTCTCTCACAGTGCCACCTGTCACACTGACAGAGACCCGCGGACCCCGGCTGGGCGCGATGAGGCCGGGTCTGGGAGGACTGCGGCCCTCGCAGGAGGTGCCCAGGCCATAGGTTCTGGACCAGAAGGGTCTGGTGCAGCCCTGCCCACACTTCTGCTCTGACCCGGATCCGGCTGGTCCCTGGAGGGCAGCCTCGGGGGCCCACCTGGGTGACACGCCCGCCCGAACACGCCCTCGGCGGCGGCTCTGGGAGCAGGGTTCCGGATGCGAGGCAGCTGGGCCTTGCGCGGCTGCCTGTCCCGGGGCCACCCAGCTGGCCAGGCCATTGCCCGTCCTCTGTGGGAGGGTCCACGTGGGGCCCGAGGCCCTGCCCCCGGCCTCCTCCCCCACTCAGCACCCGGGTCCCTGCAGGCTGAACACGAGCGTGGCGCCGCTGTTCTTCGCCGACCAGTATCTGCAGCTGTCCACGGCGCTGCCCTCGCGGCTGCTCACCGGGCTGGGCGAGCACCTCAGCCCGCTCATGCTCACCGCCGACTGGGCCAGGGTCACCCTCTGGAACCGGGACGTGCCCCCCACGGTAACGGGGCGGGGACGCCCAGTCTGGGCTCCGGTGCTCCCCGTGAGCCCCGGGGTGGTGGGTGGGGCGAGGAGCCCGGGCTGTGGGAGCTGAGGTCCCCGCCCCGTCCCAGCCCAACGTCAACCTGTACGGGTCGCACCCTTTCTACCTGGCGCTGGAGGACGGCGGCACGGCCCACGGGGTGTTCTTGCTTAACAGCAACGCCATGGGTGAGCCGCCCCCACCGGGGACATGGGCGGGGACGGACGTGGACTGGGAGCTGGGCTTGGGTGTGCGCGTCGGGAAGGAGGTGGGCTCGGGTCGTGGGCTGGGACGTGGGCCTGGGAGCGTGGGCGGGGACGGACGTGGCCTGGGAGCTGGGCTTGCGTGTGCGCGTCGGGAAGGAGGTGGGCTCGGGTCGTGGGCCTGGAGGCGTAGGCTGGGACGTGGGCCTGGGAGCGTGGGCGGGGACGGACGTGGGACTGGGAGCTGGGCTTGGGTGTGCGCGTCGGGAAGGAGGTGGGCTCGGGTCGTGGGCCTGGAGGCGTGGGCTGGGACGTGGGCCTGGGAGCGTGGGCGGGGACGGACGTGGGACTGGGAGCTGGGCTTGGGTGTGCGCGTCGGGAAGGAGGTGGGCTCGGGTCGTGGGCCTGGAGGCGTGGGCTGGGACGTGGGCCTGGGTGCGTGGGCGGGGACGGATGTGGGCCGGGAATGAACGTGGGCTCAGGTGGGGATATGGGTCCGGGGAAGAGGGCCTGGGGACGTGGGTCATGGACGTGGGCCTGGGAGCGTCGGCCTGAGAGCCTGGGCCATGGACAGACGTAGGCTCGGGGACATGGGCCTGGGGACGTGGGCTCGGGGTCAGGCCTCACTTCCCTGTTTGGGTCAGGTGCCTGACCCCTCCCAGCTCCACCCTCTGTCCTCAGCGGGGGAGGGCTGCCATTCTGTGGCAAGTGAGGCCCTGTTGGCCGCCCCACCACGCTGCCCCGGCTCCCTAGGGGCAGAGCCTCCCTCTGACCTGTCTCTGGGGTCCGAGGTCCCTGAGCCCAGGACTGCTCCCCCCAGATGTGGTCCTGCAGCCGAGCCCCGCCCTCACTTGGCGATCGACGGGCGGGATCCTGGACCTGTATGTGTTCCTGGGCCCCGAGCCCAAGAGTGTGGTGCAGCAGTACCTGGACGTCGTGGGTAAAGCCTGCGCCCCCCCACCGTGGCCCGCCCCCAGCCTCCCTGCCTCCCCCACCCCCTCACCAGCCGCCGTTGGCTCTCAGGGTACCCGTTCATGCCGCCCTACTGGGGCCTGGGTTTCCACCTGTGCCGCTGGGGCTACTCGTCCACGGCCATCACCCGCCAGGTGGTGGAGAACATGACCCGGGCCCACTTCCCCCTGGTGAGTGAGGTGGGCCGGGCGGGGAGGCGGGGCTGCACGACCACCGGCCTGGGCCCAGCAGGGGCTTCCGTCTGCGGCCGCAGGACGTGCAGTGGAATGACCTGGACTACATGGACTCCCGGAGAGACTTCACCTTCAACAGGGACGGCTTCGCCGACTTCCCGGCCATGGTGCACCAGCTGCACCAGGGCGGCCGGCGCTACGTGATGATTGTGGTGAGCTGGCCGGGGAGGGGGCGGCCGGCCACGCTCACTGCACAGGCACCTGTCAGCCCCGGGTCTGGGTTGGGGTTCCTGCGCTGCCTTGGAGGAGGGGCTCCCGGCCCCGCCTCTCCCCAGGCCAGCTCTGCCCACTCTGGAGGCTGCGTGACTGGGGCAGGACCCTGCGAGGCGCAGCAAAGACCCTGTGCCCCAGGCCCCACAGCCAGAGGGTTGGTCTCCCGGGCTCTGTGCTGGCCGGCCTGCCGGGAGCAGGTGGGGAGGGAGGGCTGGGAGACCTAACAGCCCCCCACCCGCGGAGGCCGTGGCTGCCTGGAGGCAGGTGCTGTGCAGGCCTTGCCAGTGTCCGTCCTGGCGGCTGAGGGACCACCCAGAGCCGCGCGGGCTCCCGCAGCCCTGGTCTTTCTCACGCTTCTAAAATGAGCGCGGCCGCGGAGGAGGCGGTCCCCAGAGAACACGGGACGCCCTCCACCGCCCTGCGCTCCACACGGGCACACGGCACGCACCAGGCCTCCGGGCTCCCGCTGTCCCGGGCTGTGTTGCCTCCTGAGGGCCTCTCTCCCCAGGACCCTGCCATCAGCAGCTCGGCCCCCCCCGGGAGCTACCGACCCTACGATGAGGGCCTGCGGAGAGGGGTCTTTATCACCAACGAGACGGGGCAGCCGCTGATAGGGAAGGTAGGGCGGGGCCTGCGGGCGGGCGGCACGGAGCAGGGCCCTGGCCTCGGGGAGCCGGCGGCTTGTTCAGCACGAGGGGGATTCCCACCAGGCCCGGCCCCAGGGGATGGTGGGTCCCGACCAGGAAGGCTGCCTAAGCCCAGCACAGCAATGTAGAGCCCGGCTGGGCCTGCCCTGTGCCCCCACCGCAGGGGCCCCTGGTTTCCAGATGCCGGGATCCAGGCAGTGCCCAGGACGGGGAAGAAGGGGTCGCCAGCTGAGGAGGGGCTGGGGAAGACCCCAGGGTGCAGATACGGAGCCTGGATTCCAGGCTGAGCGGTGCCCGCAGCCCCTCCCCGCGCTGTCAGGCTCAGGGCCCCCTCACCCCAGCTCGGTGTGCGGGGGCTCCCTAGCTCTCCCCGTCTGAGGCCCCTCGGCCCTGGGCCCCTGTGAGGAGAGACCTGCTCACTGCCCCCAGGCCCGAGTTTGCCAGCCAGGACGCTGAGCGAGCGTGAGGCTGTCCCTGAGGGCGGCTGGGCTGCAGCGCAGGCTCCGTGCGGGTTGGGGTCTCCTCCTGCGACTTCCGTCCCCTAGGTGTGGCCGGGACCTTCCGCCTTCCCTGACTTCACCAACCCCGAGACCCTCGACTGGTGGCAGGACATGGTGGCCGAGTTCCACGCCCAGGTGCCCTTCGACGGCATGTGGATCGTAAGTTGGGCCCCGCGGCGGGCGGTGCCCTGGCCCCTGGGGCCAGGCCGCTCCCCTGCAGCTGGGCCTCTCTCGCAGGACATGAACGAGCCGTCCAACTTCGTCAGGGGCTCCGAGTACGGCTGTCCCAACAACACCCTGGAGAAGCCGCCGTACCTGCCAGGTGGGCACAGGCCGCGGCGGCGGGGCCTCCCCTCATCTCTGAAAGAGGGCGGAGGGCGGCGCAGCCGCTGGGAGGGGGCGGAGGGCCCCGGGGAGGCGGCAGCCACGTGAGACGCCGCCGAGGGCCAGCCCTTGTGGAAGAGGGGGTGTGGGGCCTGGGGCAGCTGGGGGAGCGGTTGAGGGGGTGGGCGTGACGCCTGGGGCTCTCCCACGGGCAGTCTCGGCCCCCTGCCGGGCCTGTCTTGGAGCATGGAGGTGCATACGTCCTGAGGTGGGGGAGCGCCATGGAAACCCACCCCTCTTCCAGGAGTGGCGGGCGGGGCCCTCCAGGCAGCCACCATCTGTGCCTCCAGCCACCAGTTCCTGTCCACGCACTACAACCTGCACAACCTGTACGGCCTGACCGAAGCCATCGCCTCCCACAGGTGCGGCCCCCACCAGCCTGTCCCACCTCAGGGCGCCGGGGAGGGGCCAGGGCCCATGTGGGGACAAAAGAGGCCCCACCCCCACCCCCGCCGCTGCCTGGCGCTCAGCGGCAGGACCCTCAGCACTGGCCTAGGGGGGCCTGTGCCACTGGCCAGCAGACGCGGCCTCGCCGTGCCCTCCTGGGGGTGGCGGGGCTCCCCACAGCTCCCTCTCGCGTCCCCTGCTCTGCCCAGGGCCCTGGTGAAGGCTCGGGGGACACGCCCATTCGTCATTTCCCGTTCGACCTTCTCTGGCCACGGCCGATATGCTGGCCACTGGACAGGGGACGTGTGGAGCACCTGGGAGCATCTCTCCTCCTCCGTGCCAGGTGAGGGCCTGCGAGGCGAGGAGGGAGTGGGGCAGGGGTGTGGCCCCTTGGGGAGGGGCGAGGAGGGAGCAGGGCAGGGGTGCGGCCCCTGGGGAGGGGTGAGGAGGGAGCGGGCAGGGGTGCGGCCCCTGGGGAGGGGCGAGGAGGGAGCGGGGCAGGGGTGCGGCCCCTGGGGAGGGGCGAGGAGGGAGCGGGGCAGGGGTGCGGCCCCTGGGGAGGGACGAGGAGGGAGCGGGGCAGGGGTGCGGCCCCTGGGGAGGGGCGAGGAGGGAGCGGGGCAGGGGTGTGGCCCCTGGGGAGGGGTTTGCCCAGAGCTGAGTTCTCTGCCCAGCCCACTCCAGGATGCTGTTGGGGTGGGGGCAGTGCTGCCCCTACACCTGTGTGCTGCTGTATCACGCGTGTCAGCCCATGTCACTGCTCACGCGTGTCAGCCGGTGCCATTGCTCACGTGTCAGCCCCATGCCGCTCCGCACACGCGTGTGCGCTCTTCGGAGCCTTCCTGTCTCCAGTTTGGCCACTGCCTAGGAAGCCCTCTGACCACGCCCCCCCCCCCCCCCCCCGCATCCGCCATCTGCACAGGGCGCCCCCACGGCCCGCCCGGGGCCTGCCCTGTCTGCCCACGAGAACCTGATGTTTGTCCTCAGAGCTTTGAGGCCGCAGGCCCAGGCCAGGGCCAGAGAGCTCTGGAGCGGGGATGGCTCAGGGAGGGGCGTCCTGGGACACCACGCCAGGCTCCCCCTGAGACCCTCCCTGCTGCCCTGTCGGCACTGGCCTGACGTCCCGGGCGGGCGCCACGTCCCTGAGACCTCTGGCTGTGTCCATGCCTCCTTGGGGCCGTTTCCTGTTGGGTGGGTGACCCCGTCTTGTGTGACGGCACCGTGGAGACCCCGTGTCCCGGCAAGGCCGCCCTCGGGCTGGGGGTCGGAGCCCAGCACCCAGGAGCTGGGAGCGGTCAGGTGCAGGGGCCGGACTGTCCAAGGCCACTGTGCCTCCGACGGCAGGGAGGGGGCGCAGCCTGAGGCCCGGCCTGTGCCCCCCCCAGAAGTCCTGCAGTTCAACCTGCTGGGGGTGCCCCTGGTGGGGGCGGACGTCTGTGGCTTCCTGGGCGACAGCTCAGAGGAGCTGTGTGTGCGCTGGACCCAGCTGGGCGCCTTCTACCCCTTCATGCGCAACCACAACGACTTGCACAGCCAGGTAGGCAGGGGCGCCCGGGGCGGGGGGCCCGGACCCTCGAGGCGGAGCCCGGGCCCCACTGTGCCCCTCCCGCCCAGCCCCAGGAGCCCTACAGGTTCAGTGAGGCCGCACAGCAGGCCATGAGGAAGGCCCTGGGCCTGCGCTACGCGCTGCTGCCGCACCTCTACACGCTCTTCCACAAGGCCCACGTCCGAGGGGACACCGTGGCCCGGCCCCTCTTCCTGGAGTGAGTGCCGGGGCCCCGGGGAGGGGTCGGCCAGCAGGACTCCAGCAGTGGCCATGCGGGGGGACTCGGCCCTCCCACGTACCCCAGACTGCAGCGAGGGGCTGGCCTTGGAGGTGTGGACCAGGCCCCTCCCCCCAGGACCTCCTATGTCATGTGATAGGGCCCCCAGTGTGGGGAGACCGGCCCTCCCCGTGACCCCAGACCGCAGCCTGGGGCTGGCCTTGGAGGTGTGGACCAGGCCCCCACGCCCAGGACCTCGTATGTCATGTGATAGGGCCCCCAGTGTGGGGAGACCGGCCCTCCCCGTGACCCCAGACTGCAGCGAAGGGCTGGCCTTGGAGGTGTGGACCGGGCCCCCACGCCCAGGACCTCCTGTCATGTGATAGGGCCCCCAGTGTGAGGACACCTAGCCCTCCCCGTGACCCCAGACCGCAGCGAGGGGCTGGCCTTGGAGGTGTGGACCAGGCCCCCACGCCCAGATGAGGAGGCTCCTGCAGGAAGCAGCTCCCCCCTGGACAACAAGTAGGGAGCTGGACCAGACATGGAACAGCCGGGGCTCGAACCGGAGCCCGTAGGGGATGCTGGCGCTACAGGCTTAGCCCACTGCGCCACATCGCCAGCCCCGTTTCCTTGCTTCCCCTCGGCTCCGAGGCCTCAGTGCCCTGCCACGGAGCCCGGGCGGCCTTGGGTGCTTCTCCACCCAGAACCTCTGCCTCCGAGATTCCTGTGCCGTGTGCACACCCTGCTGGGTCAGTCCTGTCCTCAGGCCTCCTTTACCTTTTTTTTTTTTTTTTTTTTTTTAAGATTTTCTTACTTATTCGAAAGTCAGAGTTATAGAAGGAGAGGGAGAGACAGATCCATCCACGGGTTCATTCCTGGGATGGCTGCAATGGCTGGGGCTGGACCAATCTGAAGCCAGGAGCCAGGAGCTTCATCGGGTCTCCCACACAGGTGCAGGGGCCCAGGAATTGGGGCCATCTTCCACTGCTTTCCCAGGCCATAGCAGGGAGCTGGATCGGAAGTGGAGCACTCGGGACTCGAACCAGCGCCCATATGAGATGCTGGCTCTGCAGGTGGCAGCTTTACCCGCGAGGCCAGAGCGCCGGCCCCTGCGTTAACTTTAGAAACAGGATTCTGGCCTGCAGGCATCTCTGAGGTGTAACAGGCCATAAACGTGTCTGTGGAGAAGTCTGGCCCAGAGCTGTGCCCGATACAGGAGCGGGAACCGGCTCAAAGTCCGCCCCCCCCACAGGCGGGAGTCTGCCCGCGGTGCCGGGGTCGCCCGGGGGAGGCACAGGGACTCGCCCACGGTGAGGCTT
Source organism: Oryctolagus cuniculus (assembly GCF_964237555.1). Lineage (NCBI taxonomy): Eukaryota > Metazoa > Chordata > Mammalia > Lagomorpha > Leporidae > Oryctolagus > Oryctolagus cuniculus. The sequence goes on along the minus strand of NC_091448.1, from coordinate 2,095,383 downwards.
TCCTGTGCTCGCCAGAGGCGCCGGTGCACCGCGGGTTAGGCCACCGCTCCCGAGGCTGGCATCCCAGTCAGGGTGCCGCTTCCAGTCCCGGCTGCCTGCCTGTGGCCCGGCTCCGAGCTGACCTGGGAAAGCAGCAGCAGATGGCCCAAGTACCTGGGCCCCTGCCGTGGGTGTGGGCCACCCCGCCACTGCAGCCGTCGGGGGAGTGACCCAGCCGAGGGAACACTTGTCTCTGCCTTTCAGATAAGTGACTGCTTTTAACATGAAACTAGAACAGCAGTCAGCCAAGCCCCCCCCCCCCCCAGCTGCGTCCTGGCCTGGGGTCACTCCTGGCTCTGTGCCCTCCTCCTGCCCAGCCCTGGCCGCAGGCCCCTGCCCCTCCCGTCTGCAGGTTCCCCGAGGACCCGCGCACCTGGACGGTGGACCGGCAGCTGCTGTGGGGGGCGGCCCTGCTCATCACCCCAGTGCTTCAGGCCGGGCAGGTGAACGTGACCGGCTACTTTCCTTCGGGCACGTGGTACCCCCTGCACACGGTAAGCCGCGGGGACCCTGCAACCCGGGAGGTGAGGAGACCTCGTGCTGAGTCCTGGCCCCGTGCAGGCCCCTGCCCGGGTGCCCTGGGCATTCTCAGCTCAGAGCCACCACTCCCCAGACGGAGAACGCGAGGTGCGCACGGTTACCTGCCGGAGCCCCAGACGGCTGAGGCAGCCGGGTGTTCTGACCCCCGCCCCAGGCCTCTTGGGCTCTGTCCCCACCCAGTGGCCAGGCCCCTACAGTGGCCAAGGAAGACAGCGTGGGGCCTGGTGCTGCCCGGGCCTCCCCTGACGCGGCCTCTCCCCGCAGGTGCCCATCGAGGCCCTCGGCAGCCTCCCGCCCCTGCCCCTGGCTGCCCCCAGCCCTCCCATCCACAGTGAGGGGCAGTGGGTGACGCTGCCGGCCCCCCTGGACACCATCAACCTCCACCTGCGGGCTGGGTACATCGTCCCCCTACAGGTACCCGGGCCCTCGTGGAGGGGGGCTGCCCTTGGAGAGCGAGGGGCTGGGGCCCATCCGGCCTTGGCCAGAGTAGTGACCGTGGGCGTATAGCCCACTTGGCCGTAGGCTGTCCCAGCCCGGTGTCCCCTGGCCCTGCAGGCCCCGGGCAGCACTGGGACGGTGACGTGTCCACCCCTCTTCCAGGGCCCCGGGCTCACCACCACGGAGTCCCGCCGGCAGCCCATGGCCCTGGCCGTGGCCCTGAACGCCAGCGGGGAGGCCCACGGGGAGCTGTTCTGGGACGACGGGGAGAGCCTGGGGGTGCTGGAGTGCGGGAACTTCACCAGCGTCACCTTCCTGGCCAGGAGCGTGAGTGCCGGGGGCGGGCGGCCACCCGGACGGGCACGGGGAGTGGGCTGGGCCCTCCAGCCGCTGACGCTGCCCCTGCTCTGTCTGCTGGGCCAGAACACCGTGGGGAACCAGCTGGAGCACGTGGCCGGCGAGGGGGCCAGCCTGCAGCTGAGGAAGGTGACGGTCCTGGGCGTGGCCACGGCCCCCCAGCAGGTCCTCTCCAACGGCGTCCCCGTCTCCAACTTCACCTACAGCCCTGACACCAAGGCAAGAGCTCAGGGTGGGGGCTTTGTCCTTGGTGGGGGAGGGCGCTCAGCCCCGCCCCGAGCCGCTGGCCGTCGTCGGCTGCGCCTGCGTCCCAGGCCGCGGGGAGCTCTGCTCACTTCTCTGCCCTCCCAGATCCTGGACGTCCCCGTCTCGCTGTTCGTGGGAAAGCAGTTTCTCATCAGCTGGTCCTAGAGGGCCCCACCCCCGACGCCAGCCACGGGCGGGCCTGGATGCGGACCCGCAGACCCCTGCCGCCTGCCCCAGCCCCCTTGCTGTCACCGGGGCCCTCCCCACGCCTGGGTGTCACCCCTCCAGGGCAGGGGTCAGCTCTGGGGCCAGGGGACTTGAACCACAGCCACATCAAGGCAGGGGGCCGTGCTTGCTGTGGGTCCCCCGCCTCACCCCGCACCCGACCCATCGGCATCGCCAAGGCCGTGGCCACCGTGGAGGTGTCAGCTACCCCCGCCTCTCAGGGAGGAGCACCCACTGCTGTGACCGTGACCCTGAAGCACTGGAAGGACGGCGTCAGGCACCCACAGTGGTTTTCCCCAGAGAACAAACACGATTTCAAATCCCAAACCGCGCCATCGTTCCACGCACCGAGACTGTGGCTGGGTTCTGCCTGCCTTGGCTGCCGGCCACCAGTGGGCCGACCTGGCCGTGTAGGGGGAGCCGTGGTGCGTTCTCCCGCTCCTGCCCCCCTCTGCACACTCTGGGCCTGCCTGTGTGACCCTCGGCTGCACATCCCGGGGCCACCAGCACAGGAACCAGCTGGAACCCAGAGCCATGTCTGGCTGGAAGCACTTAAGCGACCCAGAGCTCCGGCCGTCCTGAGTGCAGGTGGCCACGCCCTGCCCTCCGTGGCCTGCGTCTGCGGTCTCAGCCGTCAGCACACGCAGAACTGCCCGCCCGGCCGCTAACCCTGCTCCCAGCAGGGCACGCAGCCGCGGCCCCTCGGCACCCAGCAGGCCACGAGGAGCCGCCTCGCCTACGTGGCCGCATCGCCAGGGCGCTGTGGGGACACGCTCCCCATGGCTGATTCTTAGCCCCTCTGCTAGGTTTCCCTCGGTGTGCAGAGTTTACAGTAAAGCGAAAATGTGAGAGTGAAACGCGAACACGATCAGTGGCAAATCCACCCCTCACTTGTCTGCGGCACCTGGGAGACCCCTCGCCCGCCTGGCCGGTGCTGCTGGGGGTGGGGGCCAGGCGGCCCTCCCGGGCCGGCCCCCGGCACAGCGGCAGCGGCTCACCCTGTGTGGGCCAACCACTGCCCCTCGCCCTGCACTTAGAGCCGGAAGCCTGGGACCACCGGGCAGAGTGCGCCTCGGCCAAGGCGGCCGCGGCCAGGGCAGGGCCTACGCGGGGCGAGGGGGCGCGCTGGTCCTCAGAGCCTCACCCCACGTGCCGGGAAGCCTCAGGGTTCCGAGGTGAGGTGAACGGCGAAGCCGTGTCAGCACAGGGTCTGTGGGTGAGCGACCACGTGCGTGTCCTCAACCCCAGGGAGGCCTCGCCCCCCACCCAGCTCTCGGAGCTCAGCAACCGGAACACACCCCACGCACAGCCACAGCAAGGGCTGCTGGCAGGGGTGGCTGGGATCCCCGCAGAGCCTGGGAGGGCCGCCACGTCACGGCCAACAGATGCAGCTCGGGGGAGCCCAGCGAGTCCCCAGTGGGAGGACTGTCCAGCCTCGTGTCACAGCTAAGCTCGGTGCATCGAGCCGGCCGCAGCGGCGCCTGGATGTGCCGGGCTTCCCAACTCAAGGTCGACCAGACGCCCCTCGGGATCCCTGGGTCCAGTTACCACCTGACGCCTGAGACCCCCACACCCTGAGGCTGCTCAGCTGCCTGGGGCCACAGCCAACTCTGTTCCCTGAAGCCCGCGGCCCTGACCGCCCTCCCCCGGGGCTGTGGGCTCAGCCCCTACCACCCAGCACCGCCCACAGCCTGCCCCGCCGCTGGGCACTTGGCTCCCGCCCCTGACAACGACGAGAACGCACTCACAGTGTCCATCCCAGACCACCACCGACAGCCCAGGAGCCGCACTGCTCTCCACTGAGGCCGGGCACCAGATGCCGCCCGCCGGGATGGGTGGCTGTCCATCCTGGGTCACCAGCACTCGGGAGGTTTCCTGATCTGCACTCCGTCCTTCCCCGGTCACCAACGCGGCCCCCACCAGGCGTCTGCTCAGTATCCAATCACCACCCCCCCACCCCCCCCACCCCCGCGCCGGAGTGGAGGCCGCTCCTCCCACCCTCTGCACCTGGGGCTAGGAGACCCCAGAGCAAGCTGCAGGGAACGGACGGACGGAGCCCCTCTACCTGCCCCTGCCCACTTCCAGCTGCCGACATCTGCGTCTCGGGCGCTGTACTCTGAGACTGTCGCCGCCATGTGCACAGCCTCACTGCTCCCCAAACCTCAAAGAAGGCAAGGGATCCAGGAACCCATGCCTCCACGGCCCGCTGCGGGCGCTCCTGGCCCGGGTGGCGTGGTGGAGACACGGCGGTTCTGAGACTGAGACGAGTCCCTGGTGCACCCCTGCCCCCGCCCGTCCACACACCTGCGTCACTCCCACCAGGGTCAACTGGTGCTTGAAACAGCGCCACCCGGCCCCCAGCCTGCTGGGCCACACAGCGCCACCCGTGCCCACTCGAGCAGGACAGGCCGGGGCCCGCAAGCCCGTACTGCTTGCCCACTCCGACTCAGTGTCCATCCCAGACCACCGCCCCCCAGCAGAAATCCATCCATGAAGCAGGGGCGGAGCCACGGACCGGAAGCACTGGGTGAGCAGGCGCATGGGAAGCCGGGCAGCGTCCCCGTGTCCACCAGACTTCAGCGGCCTGAGCCGAATGACCCGGCCGGTTCCTAGAAAGGCTGGCGGCACCTTGACACAGACACCAGAACCCAGCGGGCGAAGTTTCCAACATTTAATGAAAAAGGCTGAGAACAATGCATTATTTACACGTGGATAAGAAAAGAAGTGACTCCCCCACAGGCTCCCGGGTGGGGCCTCAGCAGGCGTTCGCGGCGGCCCCTCGCTCTGCCCAAGCAGGTGGACTCCAGCGCCCTTCAGATCAGATCGGCAACTGCAGGCGGAGACACGGGCTGAGGAGCTGAGCGGGCACACCCCCCCACACACACACCCCACATACACACACACACGCAGACACACATATACCCCACATACACACACACCCCACATACACACACACACGCACACACATATACCCCACATACACACACACGCAGACACACATATACCCCACATACACACACACGCACACACATACCTCACATACACACACACATGCACACACATACCCCACATACACACACACACCCCACATACACACACACCCCACATACACACGCAGACACACACATACCTCACATACACACACACGCAGACACACACATACCCCACATACACACACACGCACACACACACGCACACACATACCCCACATACACACAGGTGCACGCACCGTTCATGGGCATCTCGTGGATCTGCGTGGAGTAGTACTGCCCGACACACACATGTACACACACTTACATGCACACACACGCACACGCGTGGCACACGCACCGTTCATGGGCATCTCGTCGATCTGCGTGGAGTAGTACTGCTCGATGTCCCGCAGGATGCGGATGTCGTCGTTCTTCACGAAGTTGATGGCCACGCCCTTGCGGCCGTAGCGCCCTGACCTCCCGATCCTTCAGGGACCAAAGTCACTTCAGTACAGAGAGCGGGCTCCTGGCGGGGGGAGGGGGGGGCGGGGCGGGGCTCCCGGCGGGCGGGGGCGGGGCCTACCTGTGGATGTACAGCTCTCTGTTGTTGGGGAGGTCGTAGTTAATGATGAGGGACACCTGAGGGACGTCCAGGCCCCGTGCCCACACGTCTGTGGAGATGAGCACCCGGCTGCAGGAGAAGGCGCAAGGCAGTGAGGGGGGTGAGGGGGCCGGGGGGGGGGACACCAGGGGGACGAGGGGGACACGAGGGGGGACGGGGGGGTCAGTACAGCCAGCAGATGAAACGCCTCTCTCTGCACACCTGTGCCTCTAACAAGATGGAGACAAGCAGGGGTGTTTAGGAGACACTGAGGTGGGGCAGGCGCTGGCCTGGGGGTCGAGGCGCCCACTCCCACCTCCGAGCGCTCGGCTCCGGCTCCTGACTGCTTTCCTGAGAGGCGGAGGGAACGCTTGGGTGACGTTCCTGCCACCCACCCGGGGGACCTGCGCTGACCCTAGCTCCTGGGTCCGGCTTCAGTCCAGCCCGGGTTGTGGGCGTGAGGGCTGGATCAGCAGGGGAGAGGAAGCATTCTCTAATTCAGACCAAAGGGAGAGCAGAACCCGCGCGGTGCTGATCCAGGAGACACCTGGAACCGAGCCCCGAGAGGAGGCAGGCAGAGCCGGCAGGCGCAGGGGGACGCCTTCTCCAGATGGAACGCACCTCTCCCCACGGGCTCGGGACAGGGACACCAAGACCACAGACCGCCCAAGAGTCAGGGCTCCCCCACTCCAAACGGACCACACAGTTAGACAAAGGATGAGGGGGCTGGAGCTGTGGCACAGTAGCTAAGCCGGCGCCACAGGAGGAGGCAGCCCACGTGGGCATCAGGTCAAGTCCTAGCGGCTCCTCTTCCGCTCCAGCTCCCTGCTGTGGCCTGGGAAAGCAGTAGAAGATGGCGCAAGTGCTTGGGCCCCTGCACCCACGTGGGAGACCCGGAAGAAGCTCCTGGCTCCTGGCTTCCGATTGGCCCAGCTCTGGCTGTTGTGGCCTTTGGGGAGTTATCCAGCAGATGGAAGACCTCTCTCTGTCTCTCCCTGTCTGCAACTCTGCCTCTCAAGTAAATAAATAAATTTTAAAAAAGGAAAAAAGGACGCAGAGGAGCCGCACACGTCTGTTCAGCACGCGTGTGCATCCCCCACACCACGTGGCCAATCTGGGGTGGAGAGGTCACAGGGGTGACACAGCCTGGTCGCTGCCAGTGCGGACGAGGTCACACGGAGGCAGTGACGAGGGACGGGGGCGCCCAGCCCGGGCCCAGCAGCTCACCGACCTGGCGCCAGAGCGGAACTCCTTCATGATGGACTCCCGCTCTTTCTGCGGCATGTCTCCGTGCATGGAGGACACGGTAAAGTTGGCTTCCCGCATCTTCTCCGTCAGCCAGTCAACCTGCAAGCCACACCAGCACACGCTGCCTGAAGCTCGGAGCCGAACCAGCAACGTGGACTCAGCACTTCATTTCGAGGACTTGAATGCCACACGCCACCCAACGGCGCTGGGGCCGACCACGGACCACACATGCGACAGTGTGCCTAAGATGTGTCACCAAGTGACGGGAGCCACCGTAGCTGGTTCAGGTCACCACCCAACGTTCACACGCCTCATTGGGTGACACGGGGCCGTGCCCACAATGCCACTGCTCTCAGCCCCCTTCATATGCTGCCCAGTAAACGCCAGCTCACTTACAAAATCCTCTTAACCCACTACTCCACACACAACTCTCGGGGTGTGGAGGCCACGTCTGACTCTCATCTGAGACATGAGCCCTCCCTCCTGTCTGCCCGCCCGGCCGCATCCCCCAGGGAGCTGAGCAGTACCGGGCCAGGGTCCCACCTCAAACCACTGGAATCTGAATCCCTAGGGCTGGACTGGTTCTAAATGAACTTTCACCGGGATGTGTTCGTTACGAATCCTCTCCGGCTGCTCCTGCACCGGAACCACATCCCACAAGGCCCGACACGTGCACGGGGCGCCTGTGCAGGGCCTCGGCCAGGCTCGGAAGAGCAAGGCCTCAGTCCCCGACGAGGCCACACGGAGCGGAGGTGCTACCTTCCTCTTGGTGTTGCAGAAGATGACCGCCTGGGTGATGGTCAGCGTGTCGTAGAGGTCACACAGGGTGTCAAACTTCCACTCCTCCCTTTCCACCGCCACAAAGAACTGTTTGATGCCTTCCAGAGTCAATTCATCACTGGGGGACAGAGACGGCCTGTTACTCGGCGCTCCTGCCGGCCACAGCGCCCCACCTGTGCCCCGCACCCCCAGGCTCTGCATCCCTCCGAACAGCCAACAACCTGCGGGACCTCGCACGCAATTCTCAACAAGACACACGGACAACCAAACAGCGTCAAAGGAAGACGCGCGTATAAAAGCTGGCTTTTCACAAAAGGCGGTTCAGGAGACGCCACCGGTTTTAAGCCTCTAGACACAAGCAAGCAGCCGGGGAGGCGGAGGAGCGCGCACCGTTTCACCAGGATGCGGATGGGGTCTGTCATGAACTTGTTGGTCATCTCCAGGATCTCGTGCGGCAGCGTGGCACTGATGAGAACCACCTGTGTGGCTGGAGGCAGGTACCTGTACACGTCGTAAATCTGCTCTTTGAAACCTGCGGAGCAGACCCAGAACCAGCGTCAACCGGCAGGCGGCTCGAGGCAGAGCTGCAGGCGCAGGCCAGAGCCACAGGCCGCGCTCGCCCACGCTGCCCCAGGGGAGGAAGCCAGGTTTCCCTCTGGGCTTCTGCAACGCGCAGTGCTCTGGGGGCCAGGGACCCCACCCCACCTGCTGCTGCTCTGTGAGGCCTGTGTCCAGCGTCGCAAAGAGAATCCACAGATCAGGACTCTACACAAAATCCCCCACTAAGAACACGGCCAGGCCACGGGTCTCACACAGCAGCCTCGGCTAAGCCCGGGCAGAGCCAGGTAGGGCGGCAAGTGTGCAAGGTGCCCGTGGGCTGCACAGGACCGGATCAGAGCGCAGAGCCCAGGAATGTGCACCCCAACAAGCTCCCAGGTGACCTCACGTTCAGAACCTCTGCCCCAAGGGACAGGAGGAGCACCAGGGGCCTCCCAGACACCAGGGAGCCGCAGAGCAGGCCTGGACAGACTGGGGCAGGACTTCAGGGCCAGACAAGAGGCACCCAGAGCTCCAGTCCTGGGTGCGGACTGCAGAGGCAGAGCCAGGGTACCAAGGGGCTCCCAGGGAGCACAAGAGACGCCCAGGGGTCTGCTCAGCTCGTGACGGCTGTCACCACGTTCCAGTCCCCAGCTAAGGGAAACCTGCCCTCTCTCGACAGCCCTCACAGTCCTTCATTATGGCAGACGGAAAGCCCGGAAGTACACGCAGGAAACAAAACCCAAAGATGAGCTCGGTGTGATGAAACAGACCGCCGCCACGTGAGCACGCAACAGCTCCCGGAGACGTGTTTCCTGAGAACCAGCACGCCCTCAGACTTTCTGCACTAAAAGAAACTCAGCTCTGCCCTCCTACGACTTCCTGAAGCGTTCTCACACACCGTTCTACACACGGGGCACACTCCGTGGCACAGCTGGCCGACTCGCTGCGAGGACCCCCACGGCGCCTGCCCGAAGGCCGGTTCTGGGTCCTGGCTCCTCTGCCTCAATCCGGCTTCCTGCTAACAGCCTGAGAGACAGCAAATGATGGCTCAAGCGCCCGAGTCCCTGCCACCCCCACGGGAGATCCAGGTGGAGCTCCGGGCTCCTGACTCCGCCTGGCCCAGACCGGGCTGTGGCGGCCACTTGGGGAGCGAGCGAGGGGACGGAGTGCGCACTCGGCACTCTCATTCTGTCTTTCACACAAACATAACTTCAAACCAAGTCTCCTTCTGAAAGCCCCAGCCCGAGACACTGCAGCAACAGAAAACGTCCCCCGTCAGCCCCGCGAGCCTGGCCTCCCTCTGGCCCGACCCCCGCGTGCCCAGGTCCCACTGCCACACAGCGGAAGCCACTGCAATCTGCCTGCCAAGACCGCCCTGGCCAGGCCCTCTGCCCTGAAACCCGACAGACCACCATCACCATCACGGCCTCCACTCCCGCCCCTCTCCCGCCGCACTCGGCTCCAGACAGCCAGCGCCTTCCCCTCCCCCACAGAAACGCCGCCCCTCCTCCATTCCCGGTACGCTTGTGCCCCCACCTGGCAATCACCCACCAACTTTGGAGTCCAGACTGTCGCCCAGGTGCCACACCCGGCATGGATTAACTCCGCCCCTGCAATGGGGCTTTTGCCTCGTGGTGGTGAAGATGCCTGTGTCCCAGGGCAGGCGCTGCGGCATGGCAAGTAAAACCACTGCCTGTGGCACCAGCATCCCATACGGGCACCAGTTCGAGTCCCAGCTGCTCTACTTCCGGTCCAGCTCTTTGCTAATGTGCTTGGGAAAGCAGCAGAAGATGGCCCGACTGTTTGGGCTCCTGCACCCACATGGGAGACCTGGGAGAAGCGCCTGACTCCAGTTGTTGCAGCCATTTAGGGAGTGAACCAGCGGATGGAAGATCTCTCTCTGTAAGACTTGTCTCTGTCTTTTTAATTAAATAAATAATTAAAAAAAAAAAAAAAAAACACACACACAAACTGCCTTGTGTCCCAGATCTCAGTGCCTGGATTCAACACCCAGCTCCAACTGCCGTTAACACAGGTCCCAGGAGGCAGACAGGGGGCTCCAGTAACTGCGTCCCTGTCACCACAGGAGACCCAGAAGGCACGCCGGTCCCTGGTTTCGGCTCTTGCAGGCGTGTGGGGAATGCACCAGTGCACGGGAGGCCTATCCTGCCCCTCAAATGAAGCATGAACCTCCAGGGCTCCCTGCGACCCTCAAGCCACATGCGCCACGCCTGTTCCGGCGCTGTCTCGGCCGCACTGCTGGACACGGCCTGGACGAGGCACAGTCCTCTCGGGCCCTGGAGCCTCGCGGGCAGGTGTGGGCAGAGGCAGGAGCAGGGCCCGTGCGCTAAGCCAGGCACGCAGATACAAGGAGGCGTCCCAGCGTCTGATCTGCTGCTGCGTGTGCTGTTTCCTAATCATCCGTCTGGAAGGCAGAGCAACACAGAGAGGGAGGGAGGAGGAGAGGGGAAGGAGGAGAGGGAGGGAGGAGGAGAGGGGAAGGAGGAGAGGCAGGGAGGAGGAGAGGGAGGGAGGAGGAGAGGGAGGGAGGAGGAGAGGGAGGGAGGAGGAGAGGGAGGGAGGAGGAGAGGGAGGGAGGAGGAGAGGGGAAGGAGGAGAGGCAGGGAGGAAGAGGGGGGAGGAGCAGAGGGGAAGGAGGAGAGGGAGGGAGGAGGAGAGGGGAAGGAGGAGAAGGAGGGAGGAGGAGAGGGAGGGAGGAGGAGAGGGAGGGAGGAGGAGAGGGAGGGAGGAGGAGAGGGGGAGGAGGAGAGGGAGGGAGGAGGAGAGGGGAAGGAGGAGAGGGAGGGAGGAGGAGAGGGAGGGAGGAGGAGAGGGGAAGGAGGAGAGGCAGGGAGGAGGAGAGGCAGGGAGGAGGAGAGGGAGGGAGGAGGAGAGGGAGGGAGGAGGAGAGGGAGGGAGGAGGAGAGGGGAAGGAGGAGAGGCAGGGAGGAAGAGGGGGGAGGAGCAGAGGGGAAGGAGGAGAGGGAGGGAGGAGGAGAGGGGAAGGAGGAGAAGGAGGGAGGAGGAGGGGAAGGAGGAGAGGGAGGGAGGAGGAGAAGGGAAGGAGGAGAGGGAGGGAGGAGGAGAGGGAGGGAGGAGGAGAGGGGGAGGAGGAGAGGGAGGGAGGAGGAGAGGGGAAGGAGGAGAGGGAGGGAGGAGGAGAGGGAGGGAGGAGGAGAGGGGGAGGAGGAGAGGGAGGGAGGAGGAGAGGGGAAGGAGGAGAGGGAGGGAGGAGGAGAGGGAGGGAGGAGGAGAGGGAGGGAGGAGGAGAGGGAGGGAGGAGGAGAGGCAGGGAGGAGGAGAGGCAGGGAGGAAAAGAGGAGAGACCTTGCCTCTGCTGGTTTACTGCCCGTGACCACAGCAGTCAGGCCTGGGCCCGGCCAGAGCCAGGAAGCAGGAAGTTCACCCTGGCCTCCCACTGGATGGCGGGGCCCAGCTCATCAGCCATCTCCCACTGCCTTCCTGGGTACGCCAGCAGGAGTCTGGATGAGAAGCGGAGTAGCTGCCACGCCAGCACGGAGGGCCACAAGCAGCAGCCTTACCATGGTGCCACACCGCCAGCCGCACGTCTGTCGAGCGAGGGCCCAGCACGAACAGTCACACCCCCAGTGCAGCGGCTAGGAGAGCAAGCGAAGCCTCTACAGACGACCACCACACCTCCGTGAGCAGCATCTCAATTCCACGCGGCACCGGCCCACGCGGCCCACCACAGCCACCAGGGGGCCGGGCCACCTGACCTGAAGCGCTCCTGTGCTGCCGGGGACCGGCCTGACAAACCGCAGCATGAAAACCTTCGCTCGTGCCCGACCCAAGCCAGCTGCCCCCCCGCACTCGCGTCAGCAGCAAAGAAACCCTCGTGCCGCCCGTACCCTTGTTCAGCATCTCGTCAGCCTCGTCCAACACCAGCATCTTGATGGCGCGCGTCCTTAAGCTTCTGCGACGAATCATGTCTGAAAGACCAGACGTGCGTGGGGCGCTCAGACCTGGGACCACAGGGCAGTGCGGGCCCGGCCAGCCTCTCTCACGGTGTCTCAGACACCTTCCCCGCACCCCAGGGGAGACCCAGGGCAAAGACCCCCCAGGCAGCACGGCTCCAGCACTCACCGAAGACGCGCCCCGGCGTGCCGGCGACCACGTGCTGCCCGTAATCCAGCTTGCGGATGTCCTCGCCCACGTTGGTGCCCCCGATGCAGGCGTGGCACTGCACGTTCATGTAGTCCCCGAGCGCCAGCAGGCCCTGGGGCAGCACAGGGCCACGTCAGCCACGGCAAGGAGGGCCCTTCTACCCCAGGCCACGACAGTCACCAGCTACCACCTATGCCCTAAAGCCACAAAACCTCTCTGCTCTCTTTCCACCAAAATGAAGTTCATTTACCTTGTTTCTTATTAGGAAATCAATACATATTAACTAGAGTGGGAAACAGATAAAACTCCTACCTACCCCAAACGTTACTGTCCATCCTTCCAAAATCTATATGATATGTAAGTATAAACATTTTATTATTAAAGTAGTTTTTTAGTTAAAAAATTAATATTTATGGGGCCAGTGCTGTGGCATAGCAGGTAAAACCGCCACCTGCAGTGCTGGCATCCCATATGGGTGCTGGTTCAAGTCCTGGCTGCTCCACTTCCGACCCAGCTCTCTCCTGTGGCCTGGGAAAGCAGTGGAAGATGGCCCAAGTGCTTGGGCCCCTGCACCCACGTGGGAGACCCGGAAGAAGCTCCTGGCTTTGGATCGGTCCAGCTCTAGCCGTTGCGGCCATCTGGGGAGTGAACCAGTGGTGGAAGACCTCTCTCTCTAACTTTGACTTTCAAGTAAAATAAACCTTAAAAACAAAATTAACATTTATAAGGCCACAAAAACCTCCTGAAAACACACAGCCTATCCTAGAAATTACTTGATTCTAAGCAGCCACTCATATAACAAATGATGATTTGATTCTATCCAATAACTCATATAACAGATGATTTAGGGCAAAATGATAGGAATCAGGCAAATAATTTGAGGAGACAAAAAATAAATGAGATCCGACCCCCCAATCAGCACAGCCAGGGTCTTACCTTCTGAATCTGCACCGCGAGCTCCCTGGTGGGCGCCAAGATCAAAGCTTGCGTCTCCCGGACCTGGTGAAAGAACGCGACAGGCGACAGCCGTCCTCAGCATCCCCACACAGCCTGCGCGGCCCACACCACCGTCATCGGTGCTGCGCGACCGTGTACGACCCTCCTTCTGACTCCTAACAGAGGGAGCCAATCTCAACCACATCTGAACCACAAATCCAGCAACACTGCTTACCTGTTCGGACTGGGTTCAGAACAAAAAAAGCCTCCATTTAAACCAAAAGGAATGCATGACAGGTACTGTGCAGTTAAGGTTCTCGTTGGGGCTGGCTCTGTGGCATAGGGGGCTAAGACTCCACCGGCAGTGCTGGCATCCCGTATGGGCACCAGTTCTGGTCCCGGCTGTTCCTCTTCTGACCCAGCTCCCTGTCATGGCCTGGGAAGGCAGTGGAAGATGCCCAAGTGCTTGGGCCCCTGCACCCACAAGGGAGACCCAGAGGAAGCTCCTGGCTCCAGTTCAGCACAGCTCTGGGCACTGCGGCCATTTGGGGCAGTGAATCAGCCGATGGAAGACGTTTCTGTCTCTCCCTCTCTCGTCTGTAACTCCTCTCAAATAAATAAATAAATAAATCTTAAAGGGGGGGGGGGGGGCACCGGATTCTGTCCTGGTTGCTCCTCTTCCAGTCCAGCTCTCTACTGTGGCCCCGGAGGGCAGTGGAGGATGGCCCAGGTGCTTGGGCCCTGCACCCGCACTGCAGACCAGGAGGGAGCACCTGGCTCCTGATCAGTGCGGTGCGCCAGCCGCGGCGGCCATTGGCGGTGAACCAACAGAAAAAGAAGACCTTTCTCTCTCTCTCACTGTCCACTCTGCCTGTCAAATAAATAAATAAATAGATTCTCTTTGGTGCTAGTGCTGTGGCGTAGTGGGCGAAGACTCTGCCTGAGGTGCTGGCATCACATATGGATGCTGGTTTGAGTCCCAGATGCTCCACTTCCAATCCGGTTTCCTGCTAACGTGCCCGGGAAAACACCACTGGACGGCCCAAGTCCCTGGGCCCCTGCACCCACGTGGGAGACCTGGAAGAAGCTCCTGGCTCCTGGCTTCAGATCGGCTCAGCTTCAGCTGTTGGAATCATTTGGGGGGTGAACCATTGGATGGAAGACCTCTCTCTCTCTGCCTCACTCTTTCAAATAAATAAACCTTTAAAAAAAGGGGAAAAAAAAAAAAAGCAGACCTTAAGTTTCAAATTACCTGAATGTCCAAGCACTGGAGGACAGATATACTGAAGGTGGCCGTCTTGCCTGTGCCGGACTGAGACCTGGACACGGAGACACAGACATGGCAAGCGTTAAGAGCACAGTAGACCCCCCGTCCGTCTGAGAGCCCGGTCAGCTCCCGGCCACTCCCTCTGACCCCTCCGTCTGTCTGAGAGCCCGGTCAGCTCCCGGCTGCTCCCTCTGATGCATCCTGGAGGCAGCAGATGATGGACCAAGTGCTCCTGCCCCGCACCACGAGGGAGACCTGGACGGAGTTCCCAGTTCCTGGCTCAGCTCTGGCCGCTGGAGGCACACAGTGCGCAAACCAGCAGAGAGGAGAGAGCACCCCCCGCCGTCACTACCAGCAGAGGAGAGAGCACCCCCCCGTCACTACCAGCAGAGAGGAGAGCACCCCCCCGTCACTACCAGCAGAGAGAGAGCACCCCCCCCGTCACTACCAGCAGAGGAGAGAGCACCCCCCCGTCACTACCAGCAGAGAGGAGAGCACCCCCCCCGTCACTACCAGCAGAGGAGAGAGCACCCCCCCGTCACTACCAGCAGAGAGGAGAGCACCCCCCCGTCACTACCAGCAGAGGAGAGAGCACCCCCCCGTCACTACCAGCAGAGAGGAGAGCACCCCCCCCCGTCACTACCAGCAGAGAGAGAGCACCCCCCCGTCACTACCAGCAGAGAGAGAGCCCCCCCCGTCACTACCAGCAGAGGAGAGCACCCCCCACCCCCCCGTCACTACCAGCAGAGAGAGAGCCCCCCCCCGTCACTACCAGCAGAGGAGAGAGCACACACACACCCCACCCCACCCCACCCCACCCCCGTCACTGCCTTTCAAGTAGACGAGAAGAAACTTCAAGAGAAAAGGAGCGCACTCAGGTCGTGGGATTCAGAGGGGCCGCGGGCACCTCTCGTCCCGAAGCCCCAAGCGGGCGCCAAGAGCCCCAGGAGCACCGGGCGCTTCTTCCCACAGACGGCCCTGCACCCGGCTGCACTGCCAAGCAGGGCGCACGACGGGCACCGCACCTGAGCCTTCACGTCTCCACAGTGTTGTGGACGGCACGGGCAGGCTCAGCCCGCACAACGGAGCACAAGCTTCCGCATCAACAGGTGTCTTCCAGCTGGCACAGGGAACCTCCTTCTACATAATCACGACTCTCCAAAGGAAGGCGTCTTATGAGTCTTTTTAAAAACTGGAAAGGGGGGCCGATGCTGTGGCGCAGGGGGTTGAGGCCCTGGCCTGCAGTGCTGGCATCCCATGTGGGCGCGGGTTCGAGTCCTGGCTGCTCCACTTCCATTCTGGCTCTCTGCTATTGCCTGGGAGGGCAGTGGAAGATGGCCCAAGTCCTTGGGCTCCTGCACCCACGTGGGAGGCCCAGAGGAAGCTCCTGGCTCCTGGCTTCAGATCGGCGCAGCTCTGGCCACTGCGGCCAACTGGGGAGTGAACCAGCGGATCTTTGCCTGTGTCTCTCTAACTTGCCTTCCATATAAACAAATAAATCTTAAAAAAAAAAAAAAAAAAGCTAGGCAAACGGGGACTACACAGCTATTAAAATAAGAGGGCACTAAACACAATTCCCAGGTGAACCAACAGGTCAGCAAAGCTGCCTAACAAATGAGAGCTTCTATAGTACAAGACAAAAACAAACAAACAAAAAAAAACAAACGAAAAAAGTTACAACTCGAGGCTGAAGTGCAGAGCTGGCACCGAGTGAGACAGAGAGCACCGCGTCCCCGCAGCCCTGACCGCGTGCAGCGGCCACGCCACGCGCGACCCCACTCACTGGGCGATGACGTCTCTCCCTTTAATGATCTGCTTGATGGCGCGCTGCTGGATGGCTGAGGGTTTCTCGAAGCCTGCAGAGGACAGAACACACAGCTCAGCACCACCGCTGCCGCCCCGGCGCACACGGCCCGCCCGCCCGCCAGCACGGTGATCACCGGGGTGAGCCAATCTGTCACTGGAGCAGCAAGCGGCAAGATACCCTCGGCTTGCTTTACCGACGGACGGACAGAGGGACGGACGGACGCAGCAGAGCCCTGGGGCCGTGGCTGCGCTCTGGGGGTGTGGCCCTGGATCCCGCAGGGACCCCCACCGGAGCCACAGCACCCAGCACCCCCGGGGGCAGCCACTGTCTCAATTACAGACCAGGAAACCACTCCAGGGCTCTGTGGTCCGTGGGCGTCCACGACACATACGGGCCCCATCCACGGAGACGCCGCCCAGGAGACCCTGGCCCGGAGACGCCGCCCACGAGACCCTGGCCCGGAGACGCCGCCCACGAGACCCTGGCCCGGAGACGCCGTCCAGGAGACCCTGGCCCGGAGACGCCGCCCACGAGACCCTGGCCCGGAGACGCCGCCCACGAGACCCTGGCCCGGAGACGCCGCCCACGGCAACCTGAGAGCACGTTCCAACGCGCACGTACCATCTTGCGGGCAAAAGTGGGGTTCTGATGACTCTGGGGTCGTCCAGAAATGCAGCACGACCCCCCCCCCCCCAGCACGGGGGCAGCCGCGACAGCTCCGGTGACCGCGGGCACGCGGCGGGGAGACCACAGACGGCAACGCCCAGCGGCCAGGCTTTGCCCAAACCCTCTCCCTTCTAGGCTACCTGACACCAACAGCCGTCAGACCAGGGACAGGCAGAGCCCCCGGGGCCGCCTCCCCGCCCACCCCAGCGCCTCCCCGGCCTGGCCCCCTCCCCGGCCATCGCGCTCACCCCAGCGCCTCCCCGGCCTGGCCCCCTCCTCAGCCATCACGCCCACCGCAGCGCCTCCCCGGCCCCGGCCCCCTCCCCGGCCATCACGCCCACCCCAGCGCCTCCCCGGCCCCGGCCCCGGCCCCCTCCCCGGCCATCACGCCCACCCCAGCGCCTCCCCGGCCCCGGCCCCCTCCCCGGCCATCGCGCCCACCCCAGCGCCTCCCCGGCCCCCTCCTCAGTCATCACACCCACCCCAGCGCCTCCGTGGCCTCCCTCTCCCCCCAAACCCACAGGCACCCAGGATCACCTCCTAAACGCAGCCCCAACGGGGCCGCCCCCTCTTCCAGCCTCTGCCTGCGCCCGAATCGCACCCGCTAAGCGGCGCCCGCCCCGCACCGGTCTGCTCCGCGCCCGGCCCCTCCGCCCGCCCCGCACCGGTCTGCTCCGCGCCCGGCCCCTCCGCCCGCCCCGCACCTGTCTGCTCCGCGCCCGGCCCTCCGCCCGCAGCGCCCGCGCCTTCCGTGAAGCCCCCTCGGGCCCACGCGCCGCTCGGCCCCAGCCCGGAGGGCGCCCCGAGCGCTCGGACACGCCACCGGCCCCAGCGCCCACCCCAGCGCCGCGCCGCCCCGGCCCCGGCCCCAGCGCCCACCCCAGCGCCGCGCCGCCCCGCCCCGGCCCCGGCCCCAGCGCCGCCCCGGCCCCAGCGCCCACCCCAGCGCCGCGCCGCCCCGGCCCCGGCCGCCCACCGTAGGCGTAGATGCCGCGCAGCAAGTCCTCCCGCAGGCCCATGGTGTCGAACGTGGGAGTCACGTCCACCTCCTCGCTGGTCTCAAATTCCACTTTGGTCATGTCTTCCTCCTTGAGGAGCCGCTTCCGCGCCGAACCCGAGTTCGCCATCGTGGCCGCGGCCGCCATAATTCCAGCTGCCTGAGAGCAGAGAGCGCGCCTCAGCGCAAAGCGGAAGCAGGCCCCAGCCGCGGCCACCGACAGGAAGTGACGTCCCTACGTGCGCAAGCGCGGGCGTGCGTGCGCGTGCGCCGAGGCCGCGCCTCGAGAGGGGCGGGGCGCTGTTGGTCACGTGAGGAGAAAGCGTAGGGAACGGGGACGCGCCACCGCTCTCGCGCGACAGGCAGTTCCCGCGGGATCTTTCGAGGGGCGGGGCCAGCCCAGCCTCTATAAAAGGAGCCGCTCCCGCCGCTCCGTGGACGTTGCTCTTGTTGCCTGGGGGTCGCGGGCTGCGCCTCTCCCCGAGGCCTGCTCGTGCCCGGCTCCTCCACCGCCCTCCTCCTCCTCCTTGTTTTTTGTTTTTTTTGAGAGGTTTTTCCATCCGACGGCTCTCCCCGGCGAAGCCGGGAGCTCCCTCCGCGTCTCCCGCGTGGGTGCAGCGTCCCAGCACGTGGGCCACAGCGGGGAGCCCCGCAGCCCCGTTCTTTGCGGGGCGAGGAGTGAGACCTTGCAGCCCGGGGTCCGTGAAAATGACCAGAGCCAGGGGATCGGTGGGAACTGGACGTGGCCGCTCCCCGGGGGCGAGAGGACCCCTCCTCGACGTGGAGACCGTGGAGAGGCCTCTCCGTGGGAGCGGGAGACAGGGCGCGGGCGGCCGCAGCGAGAGGAGCGAGAGCCCCCGGCCGCTTCCGCCGGGCCCGTCGAGGAAGGCGGAGGTCACCGTCTGCTGGGAGCCGCGTCCAGGCCTCCCACGGGGGCAGCGGGAACCCACGCTCTGAGCCACCGCCTGCTGCCCGGGTGCTGGAGTCGGGACAGAGCCAGCGCCCGACCCAGGCTCATGCAGGGCCTGGGGCCGCGCCCACGCCCAGTTCACGCATCTGGAGCGGCCGTGTCTGCGTAGCGTCCCCGACTCAGCAGGCTTCGCTAAGTAGCCGCCGGCTTGCGCCCCACGTGGGTGTCCAGGGCAGGAGGAGGGGAGGACGCGCTCAGCCGTGACCCCCCCCCCCCCCGTGAGCTCGCGGAACACTCGGCGGGCCCGCCCCTCCCCTGGGCCCCGCGCTCCTGGACACGGGAGGTCAGGGAGCAGCGGGACAGCGCCGCTCGGCTGGACTGGGTTCGCAGGAGGCAGCGCTGGATGCAAGTAGCCTGGACCCGGGGAGACCAGGGGCTGTCCGCGAGAGCAGCCGCAGCCACGCCCATCGCTCCTCCAGGCCCCGCCCATCGTCCCTCCCGCTCCTCCAGGCCCCGCCCTGCCTCAGCCACGCCGGTCACAGGCCCCGCCCATCGGCCCCTCCCGCTCATCCAGGTCCCGCCCATTGGCCAGCCCCTCCAGATCCCCGCCCATCGCCCCCACGCTGCCACCAACCACGCCCTGCCACTGGCCCCGCCCATCGTCCCCTGCTCCTCCAGGTCCCGCCCATGCCACGCCCCTCCAGGCCGCCGGCCCCGCCCATAACCAGGTATTAAAGGTGTAGACTGCTCCTTTCTCCGATTTTCTTCTCATTTTTTTATTCGAAAGGGAGCGACAGAGGCAGACATCTCTCATCCCCTGGCTCACTCCCCGAATGCCTGCAGCAGCCAGGGCAGGGCCAGGCTGAAGCCAGGGCCCCGGGTCTCCCGGATGGGGTCCCTCTGGTGGGGGCAGGGACCCTCCCAGGGTGCGCGTCAGCAGGAGCTGGCGTGGGGGCGGAGAAGCCGGGTGGGGGAACTGGGATTTCCCAGCCGCGTCCACTCCGCACCCTCTAGCAGAACCCCCCCGTAAGCCACCTGCTGAGTCACTGCCCCGCGCACCCGGGCGGCTGGAGGAAGCTGAGCGGCCCAGGGCGGGGGCGGGGATGGCGCAGTGTAGGGGGGGTGGCACAGTGAATGCAGGCGGGGGAGGGGGAACCGGGGAGGAGGGGCAGCGCCTGGGTCCCGAGGGTCTTCGGAAATGCAGGGGTGGAGTTTGCAGGGCCACTTCCGGGAGGCAGGTGACCTGGAGGACAGGAGGCTGGACCGGCAAGGACCTGAGCAGGTGACGGTGGCCCTGAGGGCTGACTCCGTGGAGGTGGCAGGCGTGGCCTAGGACATTCCTGGAGTGACACTGACAGAGTTGGGGGCCTCACTGTGGTGAAGTAGCCTAAGCTTCCGCCCGTGGCACCAGCGTCCCATGTGGACACTGGTTCAAGTCCCGGCTGCTCCAGTTCCAATCCAGCCCCCTGCTAATGGCCTCGGAAAGCAGTGGAAGATGGCCCGAGTGCTTGGGCCCCTGCACCCACGTGGGAGACCCAGAAGAAGCCCCTGGCTCCTGGCTTCAGATCAGCCCAGCTCCGGCCATTGCAGCAATTTGGGAGGTGAACCAGCGGGTGGAAGACCTCTCTCTCTCTCTCTCTGTAACTCTGCCTCTCAAACAAATGAATAAAACTTTGGGGAAAAAAAGCAGCTGACAGAGCTGATGGATGGCGTGTTGGGACCGTTAGGGTTGGAGAGAACGGTGATCCATTCTGGGGGTTCTGGGCTGAGCACGGGGGAGCTGCGGAGGGGCGGCAGGGTGTGCTTTGGGGGCAAAACCAACAAGCCCAACAAACACACGTGCACCCCGTCCACAGGTGCGTCGTTCACACACGCGTGTGCCGTGTTTGCAGTGGGGGATAAAATGTTGGAGGTTGTAGCGCTCTCCTCACGTGGGTGCTTCTAGCCCTGACCCCCCCAGAGCCCACACATCTGGCGGGGCGGGCAGGGCGGCTGTGAGAAGCAGCAGGGAGTGGCCACTTCCTGCACTTGCCCTGTGCGCTCCCAGGACTGGTGTGGGCAGAGCTGGGCTTGGGTCAGCCGTGGCCAGGACACACCCACCTGCTCAGGCGGTCAGAATGCCTCTGGAGACCCCTGGGACCCTCCCAGCTGTCTGTGCCTGGTCCTTTATCCACATCTCCTCGGCCAGGGGGGTTGGCGGAAGGACCCCTCCCTCAACCTAAACTGCTCTTCTTGGGGGTCTTCTTCAGGGGTCTCTCAAACCTTAAAGGGACTTACACTTACTTGGCATCTCTGCCGTGACTTCAGGGCAAGGCCAGACACCCCAGCCAGCCCCCCAAATGCTGATGACCACAAAGCCGACCCGAGGGGCCCAGGGCTGGCGCTGGCCCAGGTCACATCCTCATCCCTCCGTGGCGGCTGCTAGAGCCGGGGTGGGGCACTAGGTGGCGCTGTCCTCGTGCCGCTTGGGGGCAGGGCCGGCCTATCCCAGCCAGGTGGCCCCCAGGGCCGCTCACCCTCCCTGGAGCCAGGAGTGTGCTACCTGGGGTTCCCAGGACAACGCCAGACACAGGGTCTCGCCTACAGGGACAGACAGCCTCGGGACCCCTAGGTGGTGACCTGGGGGGCCGCGGGGGGGGGGGGGACTGAGCCGAGGGCGGGGCTGGGAGGCAGCGGGAGGCGGGGCAGCTGGGAGCTGTGTCTGTGCGGAGGCTCACCCCGGGCTGGGTTTCCACTGGGGGACTGAGCGACCTCCACCTGTGTGTGAGCGGCTTCGGGGGCGCACGCCCCCTCCTTTCCTGATGGCTGTCGGCGTCGTGGGAACCGGGCCTCCTGCCAGAGCTGCTGGGATTTCACCGTCCTGGCTGTGGACTCCACAGACGGGAGAAGGGCAGGGTCTCCTGGCCTCAGGCGGTCACGGGGGCAGCAGGAAGCCAACGCACAACTGGAATCCTGATGCGCCCACAGAGGTCAGCGCCTCCCACAGAAAAAGCCAAGGGATGGGCCGGGATGCGAGGCGTCCACGGTTCTAAACAGAACATTCTGGAAAGGCCGCGGAGTGGCGTCCTGAACACAAAATGGTAAAAGGTGGTCCAGGCGAGGGGGCAGCCCGTGCAAGGGCCCCGAGGCAGGAGTGTGCCTGAGCTCCCACAGGCAGGCAGGTCAGCCGGGGTCACGCTGAGGACCGGGGCACCTGGGGACCGGCTCCCCCGGGGGGCACGAGCAGTCTCTGAGGACAGCAAGGATGACGGCCTGGGCTCCACAAAGGACAGAGGACCCGCCCTGCTCCTCTGGCCTCTGTCCTGCGGTCGACCAGGTGCACGGACGGACGGGTCTCAGCGGGTCCCACAAACCAAAGCCAGGGCACTTGTGCGGTACACAGAGGCGCCCGTGAGGCCCTGTTGCCACGGGCAGGCCCGGGCAGACTCGCCCGCCCACTGCGGTCAGCCGGGACCATGACACCGCCGGGAAGAGGGGGCTGAGGGCAGGGAGCCGGCCCCACCAGGAGCGGGTCAGTGGGTCAGTGCAGGGGCTGGGAGGGGACGGCCAGGGGCCTGCGTCTTTCTCCTCGGGGGTGGAGCCAGCGCCCGGCTGTGGACAAGACAGGAAAGCAGCCCCTTGTGCTTGGTTAGGGACTGGAGCCTTCTCCGGCTGTGACCAGCCCCTCCCCAGTTCAGCCCAGGACGGGGGAGGGGGCAGGGAGGGTCCTGGGTCCAGGGTCGGGGCCCAGGGCCTGGGCAGAGCCGCAGCGAGAGCCGAGGGGCGCGGGACGCCCTTCCCCGGCCGCCCACTCCCAGCCTCAGCTCCTTCACTTCTGACTGCCCTTCCTGTGGGGGGCCGGGTTTCAGGTGGGAGTGCACACGTGTGCACACCTGTGCGTGTGTCTGGGGCGCTGTGGGCGGTGCCCCAGCCGTGCAGGGACCTGGGACCCCCGTGGGGGTCGGGGGGGAGGGGCAGGCGTGCGACCATCTCGGCTGGTGTCGAGTTGGTGAGCTCATCTCTTCCACTTCTCCGGAGCCTGTCCTTTGCCATGTGGGTGTGGCTTTCTACTCTTGATTGCAGGGCTGTTCTCTGCTTTTGCTTTTAGCATTTGAAGTCTTTATTTAGAAACAATTTCAAATTTATGTTTAAATCACATCTGTAAAAATAGTACACAAATACTTAGTGTATCGCTTGCACTCTGTCTCCACACTCACTCACACTCAGTCACACTCGCACACACACGCTGACTAGCACACACTCTCAGTCATTGACAGTCACACACACACACTCAGTCTCAGTCACACACTCACAGTCACACCTCTCACATTCACACACACCATCAGTCACACACACACAGTCAGTCGCACACACACACCATCAGTCACACACACTGTCACACACACACTGTCAGTCACACACACACACCATCAGTCACACACACTCACACTCATGCACTCACACTCACTGTCACACACAGTCACACCTCTCACATTCACATATTCACACACACTCACTGTCACACACACTGTCAGTCACACACACACCATCAGTCACACACACTCACTGTCACACACACACTGTCAGTCGCACACACACCATCAGTCACTCACACTCACTGTCACACACACTGTCAGTCGCACACACACCATCGGTCACACACACTCACACTCATGCACTCATACTCACTGTCACACACAGTCGCACACACACTCACGCTAACCCTGTCTCGCGTGCACACACACACGCTCACAGCGGCTGAGCCACTTGAGTTGCGTGCTCGTGGCCCCGTGCCCCCCTTGGACTGCGGCCCACAGACAGGACGTCCTCCCGTGTGACTGCGTGGACTTCGGTCGGTGTCACTTATCATGATCTGCTGTCCGGGTTCCAGCCGTGCCAGCGGCGCCAGTGCGGGGCCTGGCGCGGCGCTCCGTCCCCGGCTCTGAGCCTCCTCCCGTCTGGAACACTCCGCCAGCCTCTATCACCCCACGAACGCTTTAGAACACTCAGCTCCCCCTTTTGAACAGAAGACTGTTCCTCGTTTTTTAAAATTCATTTTCTTCCATTTGAGAGGCAGAGAGACAGAGCTCGTCCGTCCTCTGGTTCCCTCCCCAGACGCCTGCAGCAGCCAGGACTGGCCCGGCTGAATCCAGGAGCCCGGACCTCAGCCAGGGTCTCCCCACCTGCCCCGGGGAGCAGGGTCACGAGCGCCACGCATCCCCGTGGGGGCCGTGGAAGGACACCTGTCCCGCCTGGCTGGGCCCGATGGCCCCGCCGCCCACGCAGGAGGGAGTCCTCCGGTCCAGCCCGATGGTCCCGCCGCCCGCGCGGGAGCGAGTCCTCCGGTCCAGCCCGATGGCCCTGCCGCCCGCGCGGGAGCGAGTCCTCCGGTCCAGCCCGATGGCCCCGCCGCCCGCGCGGGAGGGAGTCCTCCAGTCCAGGGAGGGGCGGTCAAGTCTGTGTTTCCAGAACGTGCCTGGGCAGCGCCAGGCTGCAGCGTGGGGAGCGAGGCTGCAGGGGGCCCTCAGCCCTGGCTGCATGTTCGCACCCCCGTCCCTACCTCTGAACTCTTGGATCGGCATTCCTGGGACAGGGGAGGGGCCGGGGTGGGCCCCTGTGCCAGCAGCCTGGGGGGGCAGCTCAGGGCCTCTCCTGGTCCCGCAGGGCTCAGTGCCTCCTTCCCTACTCCAGGCAGGGTGAGGCTGGGGGGAGGGGCCCTGCCTCCCCCCACCCCGAGCGGAGGCCGGCTGGGGGTCCCATGTGGGGAGCAAGGCTGGCTGGTTGCAGGGTGACCCTCCAAACCTTCAGTCTGCTCCCCCCCTCAGTCTGCAGCCCCTCCTTGGCGGTCTCCCGGGAGCCCAGCTCCTGCAGCCGCTCACCCGTGTGCCACGAAGCTGCCTCACCGTAAGGAAGCGCGGGTGATGTGGGCTCTGGGTTCTGGAGGGGTCTTACCTGGCCATGGCCGCCGTCGGTGCTGGCAGAGTCTCCACGTGGCAGAGACCACGTGCGGCAGGAGGCAGCGTCCGCGTCCGTCCACACCTCTCTCCCTGTCCTTATAAAGCCACGGGGATCAGACCACAGGGTCTCGACCTGAGCCACCCCTGCCAATCCAACCCCTTCCCAAAGACCCCGCCTCAGCTTCCGTCTCCTGGGAACCAGGAAGGTGGACCCTGGGGACCAAGCTGCAGAGGTCAGGGGACAGGTGTGCAAACCACCACCCCACATTTCCTGCTGAGCGCCACCTGCCCCAGAACCAGGCGTGGAGGGCTGCCCTCCCCCCATGCCCTGCACAGGACTCTGCCTGGGACCTCTCTCCTGCCCCTGCCCTGGGCATCCTGCTGATGGTGCAGGGACCACAGGGGACCTGCCGACCAGGTGCTGGTGGCCTCAGGACCCGTCCTCGGCCCTCTCCCTCCCCACGTCTCCTCCAGCTGTCTTGCTGGGGGCCGCAGAAGTCGGTCCACCTTGTCGATGTGGACAAAGCCAATGCCAACCTTGTGTTTGTCCTTCGACAGGGCACAGCCAGACCCTAGCTGGGTGGAAGGGGAGGCCTGGTGCCCGGGACCAGGGACCCCGGTAGCAGCCGTCAGGCCGGTCACTCAGGCCAGGATCCGTCCTTAGGGGTCAAGGCTGGCATTTGTGGGCCTTTAGACCGAAACTCCTGTTTCTATAACTCACCCAAGAAAACAGTCCAGAAGCCATCAGTATGGCTAGATGGACAGCAGCTTTCTGGAAGAGCAAAAACTTGAAAACTATCGTAATTGTCAATGTCACACAAGCCAGTGGGCCCTGAGATGGCCCCAAGCAGTCGCGGGTGCACGAGGCCCGGCACAGGGCAGAACAGCGGAGACCCCGCGCAGGCCAAACCCACAGCGGGGAGGGCCAGAGTGACGGCTCTGACTTCGTTCTCCTGCGTGGTGTCTCGGTGCCGGGTGAAGGCGGCCACAGCGCCGGGCAGCTGTCCAAGCAAAGGGGGCCCAGCCCCCCGCCTCACACCCCCACACCCTCACTGAAGGGAGGGGCAGGCCCTCACTGTTCCATCGGAGGAGGAGAGCCCTGCTCCCTCCATCCTCCCCGTGGGCAGACAAGGAACAGACTGGAGGCCGAGCCTGCAGAGCCCCAGCCCGGCAGTGGCGGGGCAGCGGCCAGGGCGTGGCTGTGGTTGTTGGTGACAGTGCAGGGCGGCGGCGGCGAGGTGATTCCAGGTGCTGCAGATGAGAGCCTCCTGGAGGGCAGCGTGGAGGGGGGGGCCGCTGCAGCCCAGCCGGCCGCTCACGACCCCCCCCCCGCTTCTTCACGCTCACAGCCCCCGCTCCGCGCCGTGGCCTGGCCGGCCGCTCACGGCCCCCGCTCCACACTCACGGCCCCCGCCTCGTGCTCACGGCCCCCACTCCACGCTCACAGCCCCCACTCCGCGCTCACGGCCCCCGCCCCGCAGCTTCCTCCAGTGCCTGCTTCTGGGCCGAAGGCTGTTTCCTACACCCTGGTGACCCCACAGGCCCTGCCGGCCCCGCCCGTGCTCCTCGTGCCGAGCATGGCCAGGAAGGTCCCCAGCAAGAAGCTGTGCCTCTCCCAGGGCGTCGCCGAGTGCCCAGCAGGTGCGCTGGGCGTCCCCCCCAGGGTGGGGGCAGAGCTGCCCTGGATGAGAACCACTGTGCAAGGATCTGCGCAACTCCCAGGTGTCAGAGGCTGGACACGGACACTACGGCTCGGGGAGGTGAGGGGGACAGGGCTATTTATCCACACGTACCTCCGTGTCCACCCACGCGCCAGCCTGTCCACCCACCCAGCCACCTCTGCGTCCACCCACGCGCCAGCCTGTCCACCCACCCAGCCACCTCTGCGTCCACCCACGCGCCAGCCTGTCCACCCACCCAGCCACCTCTGCGTCCACCCACGCGCCAGCCTGTCCACCCATCCAGCCACCTCTGCGTCCACCCACACGCCGGCCTGTCCACCCACCCAGCCACCTCTGTCTCCACCCATCTGCCCATCAGCCCACCCAACCATGAACCCGCCCATCTTTCCATCCATCCATCCATCCATCCATCCATCCATCCATCCATCTGTCCACCGACCCATCCACCCGTCTGTCTGCCCACCCACATATCCACCTCTGTACCCGACCATCTATCCATCAGCCCACACAGCCGTGCACCCACTCACCTACCTGTCCACCCACCTGCTCATCCGTCCATCTGTCTACTCATCCATCCGTCCATCTATCCATCCGCCCACTCGTCCATCTATCCATCCGTCCATCTATCTACTCATCCATCCGTCCATGCACCCATCTGTCTGTGCACCCACCGTCTTTCTGTCCCTCCGTCCTCCCTGAGGGAGCACCTGCTGGGTCTGAGGCTCAGCACAGACTCGTCCGATGAGAAGCGCAGGGTCAGTTGGTAAAGTGGACGCTCCTCCAAGAGCTCCCCCAGAGCTGACGGGGCTCCCTCAGGACCCCTGTGCCGCGGGGTGTGTGATGCCCCCACCTGATGTCCTGTCAGTACTTGAGCCGGGAGGGGTATGTCACCCGGAGCAAGGGACAGGCGTCTGGGGGCACTGCGGGTAGTCCCTCAGGGTGAGGTAAGAGCTGGGCCCCAAGGCAGGATGTGGCGAACACCAGAAGGAGGGGGACAAAGCTGGGGAGGACCAAGCGTGCGAGCCGAGGGCCCCCTGGCCGCAGCAGACCCCGCAGGACCTGGGCCTGCCGACAGGCCCCCCGCGATCTCAGGCTGCGGTCTGTCCCAGCTCTGGGGACCTCTGCCCGGCGAATCAGGACTCAGAAAGTGAGTGGAGCTGGCTGGAGTCCCGAGTGGATACACAGAAAGAACTGACGTCCACTACAAGTCTCCAGTCTCCCGGCCACCGCGCCCTCTCCTGCGAGCCGCTCCGGACCCCGCTCCTTTGCAAGGTTCCGCTGCAGCCGGGTCAGCTCTGAGCCGGAGCTCAGGCTGTGCCAGCCCCAGGCGCGGCTGCTCCTGCTTCCTCCTAGCCCTGGGGTCTGGACGCACTTCCCCTCCCTCTCCCTTGGAACGCCCACACTCCCCTGGACATCCAGCTGGACAGTGTCAAAGTAGGTGCCTGTCGGGAGGGGGCTGGACAGGGGCCGGTGCTCCACACCCGCCAGTGCCCCGCAGCTCCAGGACCAAGGCCAGGGGCGAAATCCCTTAGGTGGGGCTCAGGCAGGTAACACGACCCAGTCTGTGCTGAGAACCCCCACTAGGGTTAGGCTGGGGACAAACCACACCCATCCTGCCTGCTGCCCCCTTTACACTGGGAGAGCCCGGGGGTTCTCCCTACCTGGCCCCCTGAGGGGCAGGGTGTGGGCCAGGTCCTGGCTTCTCTGCGTTCCCTGGAGGTGGGGCCGCCTGCGCCCTGGGGTCTGGATGGGTGTGTTGTCTTTAGTGAGCAGCCGGCTTGCTGGGGCTCCGTGCTTGGAAGCCAAGTCGGGCCACTTTCCTGCCGGCCCTCGCTCGCTCTCCCCTGAGCCCACGCCATCTGTAGCCCACACAGGAAGTGCCCGCAGCAGCTGGGAACCTCCAGGAACACTGGGCAGCGGAGGGAGCCCTGGACGCAGTGTCCTGTCTGGAGGCAGCCTCCCGACCTGGGTCCGCGGGGGCTGCACCTTCCCCTCCCGTCCCAGTGTGTCGAAGGGCTCTGTCCTGGAGCCCCCGGGGGCCCTGCCACCCCAGTCCAGGGCGGAAGCTAAGTCCACGTACCCCAACAGCCAGCAAAGTTCTCCCAGCTGCTGCTGGCTGAGGCACCGGGGAACTCTGCCTCACAGGGACTCCTCTGGTGGGGGCCGTGCCTGGGGTCCCCGGAACCGAGAGGGGCCTGGAGAAGCCGGCACAGACCCTGCCGGACGAGGCCAGCTGGCGTCGCGGGGCCGGGCACCTTCCCCCCGGCTCGGGTGAGGAGCCTCAGCGACCCGCACCTCAGGGCCTCGCCTCCCACCTCCCCAGTCTGCCCCGGACTCTGTGACTCCGGGTGATCTCTGGGGTTCGGGCTGGAATGACAACAAACGAGTTCAGAAAAGCAGCTCCCGTGTTTTACGAAAGAACCGGCTTTCCCCGTGCCCAGGCCGGGGCTTTCACCCACCCCACCCCCACGGCGTCAGTGGGGGAGGGCAGCAGGGGGCCGGGGGCCTGCCCACAGCGGGAAGAGCCCCCTCCTGCAGGCCGGCGTGGAGCAGGCCAGGCATCGCCGGTGGCCCGTGCCGGTGTCGTCCACCGGGAGCTGGCCTGAGCCGGTGCCTGTGGCATCGCCCTGCCTCTGGTGACCCTCAAGCAGGACGACCTCCGCCCGGACGCCCACAGGGCGGGGCTCGCCACTCAGCCTGCCGCCGGTCAGGGGAACCCGAGCTGGGGCGGCAAAGCGGCCCTGTGCCCGTTCGCCAGCTTCCACCAGCGTGGTCTGCACCTGCCCACCTGGCACACGGGAGGCGGGGAGGGAACTGGCTAGAAGCATCCAAAGACTGAGGCCCAGACCCCAGCACTCGGTCTCCAACCGGAGAACAAAACTCCACCGGGACCAGGGTCCTGCCCTGTCCCAGAGACCCCCTGGAATTCCTTGCCCGCGAGGACGGAGGTGCCCCTCAGCGGGCAGCAGCACCCTGGAGGAGGGAAGGGGTCTCCTCCCCAGGCCCAGGCGGGAGGGACGTCCAGCGTGGGGGGGTGTGGCCTGCTGCCCCCACGGTCAGCTAAGGCGGGGCTGGGGCCCGTCTGGGAGGGGCCGTCAGAGCTCGTTGTGCAGGGGCCGGCACTGGGGTGAGAGCTTTCCCTCCAGGACGCCGTCGGGGGCGCACACCCAGGGGTCGTGGGTCTCCCACTGCCACTTGGCCAGCCGGGCCTTCAGCAGGTCCAGGACCTGGGCGAAGCGTGGGTCGCCGGCCCGGTTGCAGGTCTCGCGGGGGTCCTGGCTGTGGTCGTACAGCTCCCAGCGGTCCCGGTAGTAGTAGTGGTGCAGGTCTGTGTACCAGCCGGTGGGCTGGCCGGCCACGCTGCGGTTCAGCAGGTCCTGGAAGGTGGGCGACACGTACAGGTCCTGGTCGATGGGGAAAGGTGTCCTGAAGCCCAGGTTGTGCACCAGGCGGAGGCCCCGCTGGAACACGGAGCGCATAGGGTAGGACATGGTGACCTCGTGGTAGCTCTGGCTGCCGAAGACGGTGTCCCACGGGGGCTCGGCCTCCAGTGCTGGCAGAAGGGACCGGCCCGTGAGCTGGACGGTCTTCGAGCCAAAGATGGCGTAGCTGGGGTAGGGGATGGAGAACCAGTCCAGGATGGTGGGCGTGAGGTCTGGAAAGGAAGCGGCGGCTCGGCAGCCGGCTCCGGGAGGGCTGAGCAACCACCGCACTGCCCCACCACCACCAGGGGGCGCTGCCTCGACTGGCGCCTCTCACGCCAGCCCTGCAGGGACAGCCAGGGGCCCCCACCTGGTGACACTGAGGACCAGAAAGGAAGCCCTCAGGCAGGCAGGGCTCCTGGTGTGGGGCCTGAGGGGAAGGCAGACCCTGAGCCGGGGAGGGGGGTGCACGGTCCTGGGGGCCGGCTGGACTGGAAGCTCGCGCAGCCTCTCCCAGGGTCTCCCACACCCGTGATTCTGTCTGCTCATCTCCACGTGGGCCTTCGCTCAGAGGAAGGCATAGCAGGGTGCAGTGGTTGTCAAAGTGGGGTCCCCGGGCCCACAGCATCGGCACCCCCAGGAACTCGTCAGACAAGCGGAAGCTCAGGACTGCCCAGATCCGGGGCCTGCGGTGTGGAGTGCACAGGCATCCGGGGGGCCCTGCTGCCGCTCTGTGGGGGCACAGGCATCCAGGGGGCCCTGCTGCCGCTCTGTGGGGGCACGGGCATCCGGGGGGCCCTGCTGCCGCTCTGTGGGGGCACGGGCATCCAGGGGGCCCTGCTGCCGCTCTGTGGGGGCACGGGCATCCGGGGGGCCCTGCTGCCGCTCTGTGGGGGCACAGGCACTCCAGGGGGCCCTGCTGCCGCTCTGTGGGGGCACGGGCATCCAGGGGGCCCTGCTGCCGCTCTGTGGGGGCACGGGCATCCAGGGGGCCCTGCTGCCGCTCTGTGGGGTCACGGGCATCAAGGGGGCCCTGCTGCCGCTCTGTGGGGGCACAGGCACTCCAGGGGGCCCTGCTGCCGCTCTGTGGGGTCACAGGCATCCAGGGGGCCCTGCTGCCCCTCTGTGGGGGCACAGGCACTCCAGGGGGCCCTGCTGCCGCTCTGTGGGGTCACGGGCATCCAGGTGGCCCTTCTGCCCCTCTGTGGGGGCACAGGCATCCAGGTGGCCCTGCTGTCCCTCTGTGGGGTCACGGGCATCCAGGGGGCCCTGCTGCCGCTCTGTGGGGGCACGGGCATCCAGGGGGCCCTGCTGCCGCTCTGTGGGGGCACGGGCAGCTGTCTGGAGGTGAGACCCTGGCCAGCACCCAGGGTGCTGCTGTCACTCTCGGGGTCCCGTTCTTCTGCGCCCGCCCCCTCCTCAGCCAGGGAGCCGAGGACCCCCTCCCGCCATCCCGGCCATACCTAGGAGGCTCACGTAGGCCTCGCTGACCTGGCCCCAGCGGCGCGGGTGCTCGGGGGACGACACCAGCAAGGGCTCGGCGGTCCCCGGCCAGTACAGGTTGGTCCTGCCGCTGGGGAAGGGGATGCCGTTGTCGGACGTGAAGATGACCAGGGTGTCGTTCAGGACACCGGCTTCTCGCAGCTCCTGGAGCACCAGGCCGACCCCTGTGGCGGGGGCGGGGCAAGGGCTCGGTCAGAGACCCAGGCGGAGACCCGTGCACGGGTTCCCTGCTCCGGCCGGTGGACGCCAACTTTTGGGACCTTATAAATCCCTGAGGTCCTTCCAGGCCCAGACCCCAGGCCCACTCCCCATCCTGGGGCACACGACCTCCAGGCATCTCAGCACTCTATGATTTTTAACTTGGAGAGAGAGGGAGAGGGGGAGGGGGAGGGGGAGGGGGAGGGGAGGGGAGGGGAGGGGAGGGGGAGAGGGAGAGAGATCTTCCATCTGCTGGTTCACTCCCTAAGTGCCTGCAACAGCCAGGAGCGGGCCAGTCCAAGCCAGGAGCCCGGAGCTCCATCCTGGCCTCCCGTCGGGTGGCAGGGGCCCAGGCGCTTGGGTCAGCACCCGGACCCTGTGAGGGGACCTGGTTTGCAGATACACTCAGTCAAGGATCTCAGCACCAGGGCATCCTGAAGAGCCCAGGCGGGCCCCAGACCCCGTGAGGGTTAAGCCACCAGGACAAGGGTCCCAACACGACAGAGAGGGGGCCGGCGCTGTGGTGCAGCGGGTAAAGCCTCAGCCTGCAGTGCCGGCATCCCTTGTGGGTGCCAGTTCGAGTCCAGGCTGCTCCACTTCCCATCCAGCTCCCTGCGAACGTGTCTAGGAGGGCACAGCAAGGCAGCCCCAGTGCCTGGGGCCCTGCACCCACGTGGGAGACCAGGATGGAGACGAGAGAGCAGCACGCGGGGGAGGGGACAGAGGTGGGAGTGGCTCAGCTGCAAGGAGCCCCAGAGCCCCCCGGGGCTGGGAGAGGAGGGGCAGGGGCCTCCCTGAGCCGGGGGAGCGACAGCCCCCACCTTGACGTCAGGCCTCCGGCCTGCAGGACCGTGAGCTCCTCTCTGTTGTGAGCACCCCAGTCTTACTGTGGCTCCTGTTACGGCCACAACGGGAACTGGCCTCCACCCCCGCCAAGTTCTGCATATGCCTCACCTGGGGAACCCCACGCCAGCTCCTGCGGCTGGGAGCATGTTCCGAGCCTGCACCCTGCCTCTGGGGCACACAGAGGCCCCAGCCCAGGGGCAGCGGGGTCCCGGCACAGCCCCAGGCCGAGGTCCCGACGCCAGCCCCGAGGCAGGGGCTGCTGTGCCCCCAACACCCGGCTGCTTCTCCGAACCCAGCCCCGGCACAGGGCCTTGCCCACGAGCCCCACCTCACGCTGCCCCTGGTGGGAGCTCCCTGGGCTGGGCCTGAGCCAGCCGGCACCCCGTGCCCGGATCTGTGGGCCCACCTTGGTCCATGCGGCCGATGGTGGTGTACTGGGCGGCCAGGTCGGCTCGGGCTGCCGGCGTGTCAGGGACGAAGTAAGGGACCTGGGGAGAGCCGGGGGCTCAGAGGAGGAGTCAGTGGGAGGGGAGGGGCGCCCAGTCCCGGAGCTGAGGGAGCAGACGGAGGCCGGCCAGGGCCCACGACCTCCTCCTCCTCCTCCTCCTCCTGTGAACAGAGGAGCCCAGAGCGGGGTCTCCCTGGATGCCTGCTTCCACCTGCTGCTGATTCTCAGGGTCTCTCCCGACACGAGCTGGGGCGAGGGCTGTCAGCTCAGGGGCGGGGCCAGGTGCCCGGGTCTGGGACTGGCCAGGGCCCCGCCTACCAGGACATCCTGGGGGTCGTAGGTCTGGGGGGTCCAGTCCGGGATGCGCCCCATGCCGCTCTCCCCGTTGCCGAACTTCTCGCAGAAGGCTCCGTACTGAGGTTGGGAGTGCCCACAGCGGTGGGGGTCGTGGAAGGCCACGTAGAGGAAGAAAGGCCTGTAGGGGGCATGGGGGGGCTCGGTACTCAGGTCCAGGTCCGGGTGGGCCAGCGTGCCCCCCACTGCTCCCCG
The DNA here is from genome assembly GCF_964237555.1 of Oryctolagus cuniculus. Taxonomy (NCBI): domain Eukaryota; kingdom Metazoa; phylum Chordata; class Mammalia; order Lagomorpha; family Leporidae; genus Oryctolagus; species Oryctolagus cuniculus. The sequence goes on along the minus strand of NC_091448.1, from coordinate 2,062,105 downwards.
CTGTCGACCTCACCTGTGACCCACGCTGCCTGTGTCCCCAAGTCCCCCCTTCCTGACACGACCCCGGGACGGCGCCAGCCGCCCCCTCGCACCTGCCCTCGTCCTGGGTCTGCAGGAACTTCCGGACCAGCAGCTTCATGCGTGTGATGTTGCGGCCCACCTGGAGGACGGAGCCATTCTCCTCCGTGTAGGCAAAGTCGAAGGGGAACACAGCCTCCGGCCCCACGTGCTTCTTCCCGATGATGCCTGCGGGAGGGCGAGATGCTGGCCAGAGGCCCCTCGGCTCCCTGCCCCACCCCAGGCCTCCTCTCCCGGCAGGGCCAGGCACGGGGCCCCCAGGCTTCAGCCTCCGTGGCGGAGCTCACCTGTGCGCACGCCGGCCTGGCGGAGCAGCAGCGGCAGGCTCCGCACCTTGTCGAAGGAGCTGAAGTGGTGCAGGTCCTGGTGCAGCCCGTACATGCCGTTCTGGTGCTGCGGGCGAGGACTCGTGAGCCCCGGCCTCTCTCCCACGGCTGGGCCAGCCTTGGGGTGATCGGCACCCTGGAGAGCCCCTGTGCCCCAGGAGGCCCTGAGCTGCCCTCGGCGAGAGCAGCAAGGGGCGGGGTCTGGAGCGATGGAGGCGAGCGCTGCGGGCACTTCCAGCTTCCTCTCTGCTGGCCTCTCCTCTCCCACTTGCTGTTAGGACCACACAAGGTGCGGCGAGGACAGAGCCAGGTCCCTTTCGTGGCCTGTTTTACCTTGTCAAAGACATCGCTGACCCTTGCGACGCCCACTATTTAGGGGCCCGCGTGGTGGCGCAGTTGAGCTGCTGCCTGCGGCACCGGCAGCCACTGCGAGCCTGGGCTCCAGGCCGGCTGCTCCACTCCCGAGCCAGCTCCCTGCTAGTGCGCCTGGGAAAGCAGCGGGAGACGCGGGCCCTGCACCCGCGTGGGAGACCTGGATTTACCTCCTGGCTTCAGCCTGGCCCTGCCTCAGCCATAGTGGCCATTTGGGGAGTGAACCGGTGGTTGGAAGACTCTCTCTGTCTCTCTCTCCCTATCTCTATCCCTATCCCTCTGCCTTCCAAAAAAAAAAAAAAAAAAAAAAAATCTTACAAAAACTCTGCCACTGTTTAGAGGTGAGGGAAGGGCTCCCGCTCGGGCCCCAGCCCACTGCCCAGACGTGGCTGCTCCCCTCCCCACGGCTCGCCTGCATCTCAGTCTCTTGGATTGGGACGCGCGGGCAGAGCACGCTTGTCCATGGTAACGTAACAGAACGCGCATGGCAGCCAACAAGTGCAAGTGACCGAGGGTTCCAAACAGACGGACGGGGAGCAGCCACACAGGCCGGGAGCGCGACGCCTGCTGCAGCCTGGAGCAACCCGATGGGCACAGGGCACGAACGGCAGGACTCACGCGAGGTCGCTAGAGCAGCCACACGCCCAGGCAGGAAGCAGGTCGGGGTTGCGGGCCGAGCCCCCAGTCCCTGAGGCGGCACCCGGAGGACTGGGCCCCGGCGCCGCCCTGCAGCACCCTCACCTGGGGCAGGCCGGTGAGGAGGCTGGCGCGGCTCGGGGAGCAGCTGCTGACGGAGGTGAAGGCGTTGCGGAAGACGAGGCTGCGGCGGGCCAGGGCGTCCAGGTGAGGGGTGACGATGGCGCTGTTGTTGTAGGCGCCGATCTCAAAGCCGCCATCGTCCGCTGTGGGGGGACAGAGAGGACCAGCGTGCGGGGGTCAGGGGGAAGAGCCTCTCATGGAAGGGGGCCTGTGGCCCTGCAGCAAAGGCCCACGCTGGCACACCCGGAGAGCAGGTGTCCAGGTGGGCACTGTGCCCAGGGGCAGCAGGGGGGTACAACGCCAGGAGAACAGGTGTCCAGGTGGGCACTGTGCCCGGGGGCAGCAGGGGGACACGACACCAGGAGAACAAGGTGTCCAGGTGGGCACTGTGCCCGGGGGCAGCAGGGGGACACGACACCCAGGAGAACAAGGTGTCCAGGTGGGCACTGTGCCCGGGGGCAGCAGGGGGACACGACACCAGGAGAACAAGGTGTCCAGATGGGCACTGTGCCCGGGGGCAGCAGGGGGACACGACACCAGGAGAACAAGGTGTCCAGGTGGGCACTGTCCCCGGGGGCAGCAGGGGGGCACGACACCAGGAGAACAGGTGTCCAGGTGGGCACTGTGCCCGGGGGCAGCATTCCCAGGGCACCCATCAGCAAGGACACAACACCCAGGAGAACAAGATGTCCAGGTGGGCACTGTGCCCGGGGGCAGCAGGGGGGCACAACACCAGGAGAACAGGTGTCCAGGTGGGCACTGTCCCCGGGGGCAGCAGGGGGGCACGACACCAGGAGAACAGGTGTCCAGGTGGGCACTGTGCCCGGGGGCAGCATTCCCAGGGCACCCATCAGCAAGGACACAACACCCAGGAGAACAAGATGTCCAGGTGGGCACTGTGCCCGGGGGCAGCAGGGGGGCACAACACCAGGAGAACAGGTGTCCAGGTGGGCACTGCGCCCGGGGGCAGCAGGGGGACACAACACCAGGAGAACAAGGTGTCCAGGTGGGCACTGTGCCCGGGGGCAGCAGGGGGACACGACACCCAAGAGAACAAGGTGTCCAGGTGGGCACTGTGCCCGGGAGCAGCAGGGGGACACGACACCCAGGAGAACAAGGTGTCCAGGTGGGCACTGTGCCCGGGGGCAGCAGGGGGACACGACACCAGGAGAATAAGGTGTCCAGATGGGCACTGTGCCCGGGGGCAGCAGGGGGACACGACACCAGGAGAACAAGGTGTCCAGGTGGGCACTGTCCCCGGGGGCAGCAGGGGGGCACGACACCAGGAGAACAGGTGTCCAGGTGGGCACTGTGCCCGGGGGCAGCAGGGGGACACAACACCAGGAGAACAGGTGTCCAGGTGGGCACTGTCCCCGGGGGCAGCATTCCCAGGGCATCTGTCAGCAAGGACACGACACCCAGGAGAACAAGGTGTCCAGGTGGGCACTGTGCCAGGGGGCAGCAGGGGGACATGACACCAGGAGAACAAGGTGTCCAAGTGGGCACTGTGCCCGGGGGCAGCATTCCCAGGGCACCCATCAGCAAGGACACAACACCCAGGAGAACAAGATGTCCAGGTGGGCACTGTGCCCGGGGGCAGCAGGGGGGCACAACACCAGGAGAACAGGTGTCCAGGTGGGCACTGCGCCCGGGGGCAGCAGGGGGACACAACACCAGGAGAACAAGGTGTCCAGGTGGGCACTGTGCCCGGGGGCAGCAGGGGGACACGACACCCAAGAGAACAAGGTGTCCAGGTGGGCACTGTGCCCGGGGACAGCAGGGGGACACGACACCAGGAGAACAAGGTGTCCAGGTGGGCACTGTGCCCGGGGGCAGCAGGGGGACACGACACCAGGAGAACAAGGTGTCCAGGTGGGCACTGTGCCCGGGGGCAGCAGGGGGGCACAACACCAGGAGAACAGGTGTCCAGGTGGGCACTGTGCCCGGGGGCAGCAGGGGGACACGACACCCGGAGAACAAGGTGTCCAGGTGGGCACTGTGCCTGGGGGGCAGCAGGTGGGCACAACACCCAGGTGGGCACTGTACCGAGGGGGTGGCACACCTGTAGCCGACATGACACCCAGGTGGGCACTGCACTGAGGGGGTAGCACCCCTGTAGCCGACACGACACCCAGGTGGGCACTGCACCGAGGGGGTGGCACACCTGTAGCCGACATGACACCCAGGTGGGCACTGCACCGAGGGGGTGGCACACCTGTAGCCGACATGACACCCAGGGGGACACTGCAGCGAGCAGGCCTGACACCTGGCCGGGTGTCGTCAGCAGGGATGGAGCCCAGCAAACATGACTGCTGGGTGGGCACGGTCACAGCAGGCATGGGGCGGGGGCAGGCACAACGCTCAGGCACTCCTGATGTCTGCACAGGCTGGCATCCACCGAGCAGCGTCGCCAGCATCAGACGCAGCCAGGACAGCGGGCACAGCCAGGACAGCGGGCACAGGCCTCCCAGCTCCCAACCACACCAAGCTTCCTCCTGGTGCAATGTTAAGGCCAACGCCTCCTTCAGGGGCACCGGGGTCCCCTCAGGGGGACGGAGCCTCCAGCTGGGACCCATGGGGCGTGAGCTGGGGCAGCCCGGCAGGCGGAGGGTGGGCGTGGAGGTAGTGGGTGTGCACCCTGCTGCCCCTCCAAACCTGCTCGGGGGCGTCAGCACCTGCTACGGGGAGACCTGTGTCCTCCCCAAACTCCCATGGGAGCCCAGACCCAGTGCGACTGTATCAGGAGACAGGGTCTTTAACTAGGGTGGCCGGGAGGCCTCAGCCCAGTGGGACTGTGGCCACAGAGGAGGGAGGGGGCCCACGCTGTGGTGTGGGGGGTGAAGCCTCCCACCCTCGGCCTGCAGCGCCGGCATCCCATGTGGGCTCCACTTCCGATCCCGCTCCCTGCTGATGCACCTGGGAAAGCCGTGGAGGATGGGCCAGGGCCCCTGCACCCCCAGGGGGACCCAGAGGACGCTCCTGGCTCCTGGCTCCTGCGGCCATGGGGGAAGTGAACCAGAGGATGGAAGCTCCTGTCCCTGTGTCTCCCTTTCTGTCTGTACCTCTGCCTTTCAAATAAATGAAATAAATTCAAAATAAATAAACTGAACCAGAGGGAGCCCGGCGGCGAGCCGGGACGGGTAGCAGCGCTGTCCGTCTCACAGCCGCGAGGTAATCAGGGCGGCTGGCCGCGCGCCAGACCTCAAGGGGGAAGAATCGCAGCGGCCGGCACCCACAGCGGAAGTCGCTCTGCAGCCCGGGGAGCTGGGGCGCAGGGGCCACGGCCGCAGGGGCGCGGGAGGGGACCCCCGCCGGCGGACTCAAGCCAAGAGCTGCAGGGGGTCGGGCCGCAGGGCGGGGCGGCCGGCGCGGGGGACAGCAGCTGTCCGCAGAGGGCTGACCGCGGGCTGCCCACACTCACCGAGGATGAGCAGCGCGCTCCGAGGACGCGCCCGGCACAACCCCAGCGAGAGAAGCAGCGCGCAGCACGCCGACCACAGGCTGGGCATGGCGACCGCGGCGGCGACTCCGGCCCGGGCCCGGCCACGCCCCCGCGTCACGTGCGCCAAAGCCCCGCCTCTTCGAGCCCCGGGGCTCCGGCTCGGCCACGCCCCCGGTCACGTGCTCCAAGGCCCCGCCCCGCTCCCCTCGGGCAGTGATTCCTGCGGACCGGGCTGCGGTGCCGGGGCGGGGGTGAGTCCGTGGCCCGCGCCGAGAGGGGAGCAGACCCCGGGAGTGGGAGGTGGTCCGGGCCGGTGCGGGCTCGCCGGGGACGTGGTGCTTTCCGTGGGGGCCCCCACCGCCTGCGGGGACCCGCACCGCGTCCGCAAGGCCCTGGGCCGGCGGCGCCGTCCGGAGTGGAGTTTGCCCGGAGCAGTAACGCGGGGGGCAGGGGCGGGAAGGGCGGCCCGGGGCGGGCGGGCGCCGGGGCCGCCAGGACCCCGAGGGTGCTGAGCACCTGAACCAGAGGCGCGCGGTGGGGGGTGGGGGACTGATGCTCTCCCGGGCGCCTGGGGGCGTCGAGAGCCACAGGTGGGCGCCGGGTAAGACCCCCTCCAGGGCCGCAGTCCGCCCTCGACTCGGGACTCCCCGGGTTCCTCGGGGGCCCCCTGGTACCCGCACCCCGACACACGCACAGGCTCTGGGCAGCTGGGTGAGGCTGGGCTGCCCCGGGGCCCTGGCTCGCCCTGCGCTGCTCGTCTGTTACATCCGGGAGGGCTGAGGCGGGAGCGACCTGGGTGTGATTAGTTTGTGCAGGTTCCTACCTGTGAACCCTGGTGTGGAGGGAGAGGCCCGCAGCTGTGGGCAGGTGGGATTCGGGGCTGCACATGGTGGGGGTCAGGGCTCCCTCTGCACAGGTGGCTGGCGTCCTCTCTAGCCTGGGGGCTTTAAGTCTTCTGGGTCCCCTGGGGCAGGGTGGGGGAGACACCTGGTGTTGCTGGGTTCTCTGAAACCCAGGCCCTGGTCCATGCCCCCAGGCCCGCCCTACAGAAGCCCCCTGCGGTGCCAGCTCCAGCATGGCCCCCCACCCCTGCTGCTGCTCCCCCGGCGCGGTGCGGCGGAGGCTGCCGCTCCTGGCCTGGCTGCCCCGGTACTCTGTGCAGTGGCTGAAGATGGACTTCATCGCCGGGCTGTCCGTGGGACTCACAGTCATTCCCCAGGCGCTGGCCTATGCTGAAGTGGCCGGACTCCCTCCCCAGGTGAGGCGCTGCCCGGTCCCCTCCCCACGGTCTGGCCCCAGCGCCTGGCCCCAGCACAGTAGCACGCCACCGGTTCCAGGTACCTTCAGCCGCCCCAGGGTCCAGCCTGGGGCCCGAGGAACCTTGGTTTATGATCCGAAGCTTGTGACTGCCTTGGGCGGGAGTCACCTCCTTGTCACCGGTGCTGAGCTGGTTCTGGGTCAGCGAGGCGACTCAGGGTGACCTTGAGACGGTGACATACGCATTGAGGCCTTTGCGCACTGGCCCCCTACGCCTGCCCCGGGTGCGCTCCGGGAGGGAGAAGCAGGTCCACCGTGGTGGCTAAGAGAAGGGGCCCGTGCCCGGCCGCAGGCCTGGGGCGCTCACCGCCGCCTGTCCCCGCAGTACGGCCTCTACTCCGCCTTCATGGGATGCTTCGTGTACGTCGTCCTGGGCACCTCGCGGGACGTGACCCTGGGCCCCACGGCCATCATGTCCCTGCTGGTGTCCTTCTACACCTTCCACGAGCCCGCCTACGCCGTGCTGCTGGCCTTCCTGTCCGGGTGCATCCAGCTGGCCATGGGCCTCCTGTGCTTGGGTGAGACTCTGCCTTCCTGCCCAGGCGCCCGCCTCTGGGGGTGCCCCCGCCCTCCCGCTCTGCATCCCGAGGGCTGTCCCTGTGTGCGTGTCGGGGGTGGGGGCCCCCAGCCCTCTCTCTAGCTGAGAGCCCGGCACACATGGCAGAGTGACCAGGGCCTCGGACCCGGGTCTCCCTCCCTGCCCCCAAACGGCAGCCCAGATAGGCTGCGTTGCTCATCAGTCCGTGCCCCCCAGCCCTCCCCCCCACCACACCACTGCTCCCAGAGCCATGTCTACCCTGCCCTGGAGCTGGGTGGAGCTGGAAGCGGCTTAGTGTCCCCTCCTGGCCGGCCAGGCTTCCTGCTGGACTTCATCTCCTGCCCAGTCATCAAAGGCTTTACCTCTGCTGCCGCCGTCACCATCGGCTTCGGGCAGATCAAGGTAGGCCCGGTGCCCACACGTGGCGTCACCCAGACGTGGCCGGGAGCTGGGCCTCTGTGACCCTGATGTTTGTGGCTGGTGGAGGGTCATGGCCTCTGTGGGTCGAGGCTCACGCGGTCTCTCCTGGGTCCTCTGTCACTCACAAGCCCCTTCTGGGAGGTGTCGCGTGAGGGTCAGATTTTACAGCAGGGAGTTTGGGGGCGGCCACCACAGCCCTGCCCTTGCCCGCGTTGTTGCCGGTGCCCGGTGCCTTCCCTGGTGGTGCCGTCCGGCCAGCTTTGTGCGCACACGACCCCGGCCTCACCCTGCCGGGAGTCCCACAAGCAAACGGTGTCCGTGAGCGCTCGGTGGGGTGACGTTTTACGCTTCGTCCGATTCCTGCTGGGTTTCTCGGTGAGGCGCCCATGAGAAGAGCGAGGGCAGGCAGGGTCACTTACTCCACGTGGGTGGAGGGGGTGGGTGACACACATGCAGGCAGGGGGGGCAGCTCCACAGAGGGGGCCTCACCCCCGCCTCGGGGCCCCCTCCCACCCCCCCGCGAGGCTGCCTGGGCTGCAGGTGGGTCTGGGCGGGGTCCCTGGTGGAGGCAGCTGAGCCCGTGTGTCTGCAGCTGGCCAGTTCTGCACGCTCACTGCGCACCACACCGGGCTGAACCCCCGTGGGTTTCACTCTTGCTGTCAGGGAGAAAGCCAGAGACCAGCGTGGGGGGGGGGGGCGGAGGAAGCCAGAGACCAGCGTGGGGGGGGGACGGAGGAAGCCAGAGACCAGCGTGGGGGGGGGATGGAGGAAGCCAGAGACCAGCGTGGGGGGGGGGATGGAGGAAGCCAGAGACCAGCATGGGGGGGGGACGGAGGAAGCCAGAGACCAGCGTGGGGGGGGGCGGAGGAAGCCAGAGACCAGCATGTGGGGGGAGGGGCCAGAGACCAGCGTGGGAGGGGGGCGGAGGAAGCCAGAGACCAGCGTGTGAGGGGAGGGGCCAGAGACCAGCGTGGGGGGGGGAGGGGCTGGAGGAAGCCAAAGACCAGCGTGGGTGGGGGGCTGCAGAGAGGAGAGGAGCAGCCTCGGCAGCCAGTCCTGCCCATACCCCAGCAACTTTCCAGGGGGTCCCGGCCTCCCCCCAAGGAAGGCACCCCAAGAGAATCCTGTCTGCCCAAAGCCGAGTGGGCTCCCCGGCCTGGTAACACGGGGCAGTGGACACTCGGGAGGAATCGCACCTGTGTCACACCCCGCGTGCCCTTTGTCCAGCAGAACAGGAGGGGGAGGAAGACCTGGGTCCCGCTCCCTTGCAGACCCCAGGCTGAGCACGGACGGCACCCCGCCCTTGCTGACCGCCCCCTGCCGCTCAGGGCAGCCTGTTGAGCGTGGTCGGCTCGCACACCCAGTCTCAGTGGCTGGGCGCTGCCTCTCACATCCGTCTGCTCTCACGGATGCCGGCCACCATACGTGGCTGCCTTGCTTTGGGCTTGGCCAGGTGGGGTCGGAGAGCCCAGGAGGCCCTGGGTCGGGGTCGGGCTCCAGGGCAGAGGGCAGGAAGGAGGGCCGGGAAGCTGACCGGAACTCTGTCCCGACAGAACCTCCTGGGACTGCAGGACATCCCCAGGCAGTTTTTCCTGCAGGTGTACCGCACCTTCCTCAGCATTGGGGAGACCAGGTACCTGCGGCCCCGCCCCCGCCCTGTGGCCTCCCTTCTGGGGCCAAAGCAGCACCGTCCGTCACCCGGGCGCGGGTCGGAAGGACAGACTCGAGTCAGGGGCAGCGTTTTAACCGGGCCCAGGTGGCTCCTGTGTGCCCTGAGCCTGAGCAGCTCTGCCCAGGGGAGCCCGAGGGCCTGGACGCCCTCGCTCCTGGGAGGAGTGGGCCGAAGGGAGGAGCAGGCGCCCGTCTCGCCCGAGGCCACGGAGTGGGCAGCTGGAGCCTGACAAGAGCCGGAGGGCCCGGAGTGCCTGCAGGAAGCGCCCCCTCGGAGGGTTTAAACCAGCAGCCACGGGGAGGGGGTTTCTCCCTCTCCTACCTCCCTGCGCCCAGGGGGTCCTGGTGCTGATGCCTGAAAGAAAGGGGGTGACTGGGCCATCTCGTCCTGCCCTCTGATCTGGAGCTGGGGGTGCCCGGATGAATGGAGCCAGGAACTGGCAGCTTCCCTGCCTGCTGGGGCTGGGGGCAGCCTCCTGGGGGGGGAGGTGGAAGGACCCCACCCAATCCAAAGTCTTTCTGAGCAGACAGGGGCATCTGTAGTCCCGAGACCCACGGTGTGGAAAACACAGGCTGGTGGCAGCCCTGGGCTCTCGACTCCCAGTCCTGCCCCGCCTGAGGGATGGAGTAGGGATGCCGACAGCCTGGGGGAGGCAGGAAAAGCAGCGAGAGCGCCCTCTGCCTGCAGGGTGGGGGACGCCGTCCTGGGCCTGGCGTGCATGCTGCTGCTGGTCGCCCTGAAGCTGATGCGGGACCACATGCCCCCCGTGTACCCCGGGATGCCCCTCCGGGTGCGGCTCAGCCACGGGCTGGTGTGGACGGCCGCGACAGGTGAGGGGTCTTCTCAGCGTGCCCCCGGGCTCTGGGGGGCCCCCAGGGCACGGCCTGGGCGCTGGGAGAACTGGGGGTCTGTGTGCAGTAAGCCCTCAGCAGAGGCCATCTCGCTCCCCGGGGGAACCATTCGGGGAGGCCCCGCCCCCCACGTGGGCAGTGCTGAGGGTGGCGAGAGATCAGTCCCTGGGGCCAGAGGTTCTGTTCCTCTTTCTTTTCTTTCTTTTTGTTTTGTTTTTTTTTTTTTTTTGAAGATTTACTTATGTATTTGAAGCTCAGAGTTACAGAGAGGTCTTCCATCCGCTGCTTCACTCCCGGGTTGGGCCAGACCGAAGCCAGGAGCCAGGAGCTTCTTCCTGGTCTCCCACATGGGTGCAGGGGCCCAAGCACTTGGGCCATTTGCTGCTCTCCCAGGTGCATTAGCAGGGAGCTGGGTGGGAAGTGGATTAGCCGGGACTTGAACCGGCACCTGTATGGGATGCTGGCATGGTCGGCGTCGGCTTTACCCACCGCGCCAGCCCCCCAGGGTTCTGTTCTGATTGTGCACTTACGGGGGAAAGCTCTGCTCTGGGCGGGCGTCTGCAGCCAGGGTCACGGTGAGAAGAGGCTGCCGGGGAGGCCCTGGGCGGGCTGCAGGGGCCACGGCGAGGCCATCGGCTCCCTGCGTCCTGTGCTGTGGTTGCCGGGGGTGCCCAGAGCTGCCCTGCCTAAGGAGGAGGGCGTGACGGGAAGGCGGGGGAGGCGAGTGTGGCTCCCAGGGGGCCGTGCCCGCTGGGCCGGGCTTCACCGGAGCCTCCCCCGTCCCAGCCCGCAACGCCCTGGTGGTCTCCTGTGCTGCCCTGGTCGCGTACTCCTTCGAGCTGACCGGACACCAGCCTTTCGTCCTCACCGGAGAGACGGCCGAAGGGCTCCCTCCAGTGCGACTCCCTCCCTTCTGGGTGACCACTGCCAACAGGACAGTCTCCTTCGTCGAGATGGTGCAGGTGGGCAGGGATGGGAACCGGGACAGCGTGAGCCCCCTGCCTGATGGGTGTGGGGGGCCGAGTGCAGGTGGGACTGCCCCGTGCTCAGCAGGGGGCGTCTGACTGCCCCAGGCCCCGGGGTGTTTGTCCTGGCTGGGAGCTGGGGATAGACCTGCGGGAGCCCAGGGGGGCGGGGTGGGTGCGCTGGCTCTGGTTGGACGCGGGGAGCGGTGGTCGCTGCTGTGACCGCGCCTCTGCCTGACTAGACCCGTGCTCTGCTTCCCGCGTCGGGAAAGCCGCTCATCCTGTCCCTGTCTTCTCTCAGGACATGGGGGCTGGGCTGGCTGTGGTGCCCCTGGTAGGCCTCCTGGAGAGCATCGCAGTGGCCAAAGCCTTTGGTGAGACGCCCATGCCCTGCCCTGCAGAGTCCCCAAGCCCCACACCCAGCAGGACGCCCACCACCCACCCCTGCCTTGCTGGGTCCCCACAGCCCCACCAGGTCCCCACGCCCCACCCAGCACAACACCCACTGCCCACGCCCCTGCCCTGCAGGGTCCCCATGCCCTGTGCCCAGCAGGACGCCCACCGCCCACCCCCTGCCCTGCTGGGTCCCCACAGCCCCACCCAGCACAACACCCACTGCCCCCACCCTGCAGGACCCCCATACCCTGTGCCCAGTAGGACACCCACGCCCCCGCCCTGCAGGGTCCCCATGCCCCGTGCCCAGCAGGACGCCCACGCCCCTGCCCTGCAGGACCCCCATGCCCCGTGCCCAGCAGGACGCCCACTGCCCACGCCCCCACCCTGCAGGACCCCCATGCCCTGTGCCCAGCAGGGCGCCCACTGCCCCCGCCCTGCAGGGTCCCCAGACCCCACACTCAGGACGCCCACTGCCCACCCCCCGCCTTGCTGGGTCCCCACAGCCCCACCAGCACAACACCCACTGCCCACGCCCCCGCCCTGCAGGACCCCCATGCCCTGTGCCCAGCAGGACGCCCACTGCCCACGCCCCCGCCCTGCAGGGTCCCCAGACCCCGTGCCCAGCAGGACGCCCACGCCCCCGCCCTGCAGGACCCCCATGCCCCGTGCCCAGCAGGACTCCCACTGCCCACGCCCCCGCCCTGCAGGGTCCCCATGCCCTGTGCCCAGCACAACACCCACTGCCCCCACCCTGCAGGACCCCCATGCCCTGTGCCCAGCAGGACGCCCAGGCCCCTGCCCTGCCCTGCCCAGTGTTCTCACCCCTGGGCTTGGGCTTTGCTACCTGGCCTGCTGGTTCACCTGCTTTCTTGCCTACTTTTATCTGCTCTAAGTTTTAAGTTTTGAATCTTTTTAAAACTACTTATTTATTTGAAAGATCTGCAGAGAGAGGGAGAGACACAGAGAGATTTTCCACCTGCTGGTTCACTCCCCAAATGGCCACAATGGCTGGGTCTGCACCAATCTGAAGCCAGGAGCCAGGAGCTTCTTCCAGGTCTCCCACATGAGTGCAGGGCCTAAGGACTTGGGTCATCTTCTACTGCTTTCCCAGGCCACAGCAGGGAGCTGGATGGGAAGTGGAGCAGCCCGGACTAGAATCGGCACCCATATGGGATGCCAGCACTGCAGGCCAGGGCTTTAACCCATTGTCCCACAGCGCCAGCCCCTAAAGTATGAACTCCTTTGTAAGCAATGTTTGCTCACGTTTTAAAACATATGTGCAGGGGGCTGGTGCTGTGGCTTAGTGGGTAAAGCCACCACCTGCGATGCTGGTAATCCATGTGGGCGCGAGTTCAAGCCCCGGCCATGCCACTTCCAATCCAGCTCCCTGCTAATGCACCCGGGAAAGCAGCAGGAGACGGCCCGAGTCCTGGGGCCCCTGCACCCGCGTGGGAGATCGCGTGGAGCTCCTGGCTCCCGGCTTTGGCCTGGCTGTAGCAGCCACTTGCTGAGTGAACCAGCAGATGGAAGATCTCACTCTCTGTGACTCTGCCTTTCAAACAAACACACGTGCGCGTGTGTACACAAGTGTGCACGGAGGGTGAGCGTCCCCAATCTGGAAACCCAACACCCTCCCAACCCTGAAACTCTCGGGTGCCTAGAGAGGGTGTGGGTTTTTGGATCGGGGTGCTGAGCCAGCACAGAGCCTCCCCAGCCTGGAAACCGTGACCTGGAGCTCACGGGATGAGGGCAGCCCCCCACCCGGCCTGTGCTCTACCCGTGCTCTTTTTTTTTTAATTTAACTTTTTATTTATTTTTTTGACAGGCGGAGTTAGACAGTGAGAGAGAGAGAGAGAGAGACAGAGAGAAAGGTCTTCCTTCTCTTGGTTCACCCCCCAAATGGCCGCTATGGCCTGTGTGCTGCGCAGATCCGAAAGCAGGAGCCAGGTGCTATCCTGGTCTCCCATGGGGTGCAGGGCCCAAGCACTTGGGCCATCCTCCACTGCACTCCCGGGCCACAGCAGAGAGCTGGACTGGAAGAGGAGCAACCGGGACAGAACCGGCGCCCCGACCGGGACTAGAACCCAGGGTGCTGGCGCCGCAGGTGGAGAATTAGCCTAGTGAACCGCGGCGCCGGCCTCTACCCGTGCTCTCCCGTGCGCCTGCTCCCTGCCGTTGCGAGCTGGCGCTGTGTGTGCAGCTGTGTCACCTGTTCAGGTGACTCTCGCCGGTGCAGCCGGTGACGGTGTTCCTACGCTTCCTCCTCCAGCCTCACAGAACAGTTACCGCATCGACACCAACCAGGAGCTGCTGGCCATCGGTGAGGCGGGCGGGGGCTCGCTGGGCCTCTCTGCGTTGCTCCGTGCAGGAGTGGGGAGGGCCCCCCGGGGGGGCTTTGAGACGCTGCTGCGGGCTCATCCCCAGGCCTCCAGAGGGTTCTGCGTGATCCCTACGACTAGGGAGCTGGGACCCAGGCCCACCTGCTGGGCACCTGCTGTGTGCCAGACCCTGTAGTGTGGCCTCGGTCGATACCAGGGGACACCTGAGTGGCCGCCTCCGGGCGGTGCTGCCGGGGTCAGAGGTCAGAGGTCTGAAGGCTGTGGCTGAGCCTCCTGGTCGTGCTGTGGCCTTCCTGCAGGTGGGGGGCGGGTCAGGGACTCTGCCAGGTTGGTCGCTGTGTCGTTATTTGAGAGGCGGTGACGCAGACAGGCGGAGATCTGCCGTCCACTGGTTCACTCCCCGAATGCCCGCAGCAGCCGGGGCTGGGCCAGGGCGGAGCCAGGAGTCGGGGGTCTGGGTCTCCCCGTGGGCGGCAGTGCCCACCTTCTTGAACCGTCACCAGCTGCCTCCCAGGGTGCACGTTAGTAAGAAGCTGGAATTGAAAGTGGAGCCGGGCTTGAACCCAGCACTTGAACATGGGACGCAGGCCCACAGGTGGCCTTGGCCGCAGTGCCGGACGCCAGCCCTTGTTCAGTTTGAGCAGTGCCCTGTTGATGGGCGGCGTCTGGCTTTCCCAGGAACGGCGCACCGCAGGCGGAGGCCCGTGGTGTCTCGGAGCACGGACTGCCCTGGCTGCCAGGCTGGCACTGCTCTGTGAGCGGTGAGCGGCTTCCGGGACCCAGCCCTGTCAAGCTGAGGTCGGAGAGTGGATCCGGGGTCCCCTGGTCCAAAGTGGGCCGTACCCCCGCCGGCCCGAGGGGTCTCCCTGCCCCCCGGCCACACAGTGCCAGGCCCATTGCTGAGCAAGGGTCATCGGATGCGGCTGAGGTCACTGCTCGGCCACCACATCCGAGGATCCCGGGCTCCGCCGTGCAACCGGTCAGCGCCTGTGCTGGGAGGAGCCCGCCTCGGGCTCTGTGGAGAGCAGGCCTCGAGCCCGTGACCGCTGGGGCAGGGGTCACGGAGTGGCCCCATGGACGCCAAGGATTCACCTCCGTTCTCCCAGCCAGGCCACGCCGTGGGCCTGGGTTCCGTGCAGAGTGGTCACAGCACCTCGGGGGACAGTTCCTGTCCCCGAGCCCTGGCCGGCCTCACACAGGCAGGAGGGGTGCTGAGAGGGGCCTGTGCGGTGCAGTCAGTGCTACTGTCCCCACCTCGGGGGACGGTTCCTGTCCCCGTGCCCTGGCCGGCCTCCCATGGGCAGGAGGAGTGTTGAGAGGGGCCTGGTGCGGTGCGGTCGGTGCCGCTGTCCCCACCTCGGGGGACGGTTCCTGACCCGCGCCCTGGCCGGCCTCCCGCAGGCAGGAGGGGTGCTGAGAGGGGCCTGTGCGGTGCGGTTGGTGCTGCTGTCCACTGAGCTCGCTGGGCAGGGCCCTGGCACCTCCCCCTTCTGGGCGGGGCATCTCTGTCTCTGGGAAGGCCCGGGTTTGTACAGCTGGAGCCCACCTCAGCATCGTGTCTTGCTCTCTCTCCCCTTAAAGGACAAGCGCCAGGCGCACGCCCCCCCCCCCACCCCTCCGGCCCCGCCTCCCCCACTTCTGCCTCGTGCTCCCTCCTCTCTGCTCTCTCCCCAGGCCTCACCAACGTGCTGGGCTCCCTCGTCTCGTCCTACCCTGTCACGGGCAGCTTTGGACGGTGAGTGTCTGAGCCCCTCCTGCTCCGTGCCTGCCGCAGCACCTCGGCCGGGGGTCTGCCTGGCTTCCTGTGACCCAGAGGCGGCAGGAGGGGCCTGCAGACTTGCCTTCAGGGTGGCCTCTGGCTTCTGGCGCTGCACTTCGTTTCTAGAAAGTTCTGGTGCATCCTGGTGCGAGACTGGCAGGACGGTGGCTCTGCCCTGGCAGGCTGGGCCTGGGGTCAAGCCCAGACCGCTCGGGTCATGCAGAAGGTGGGGCGAGCTGTGGCTGGAAGGCGGGACCCCCACCCCCCAGCGCCTGGTCCCGGGACCCCGCCCCCGCCGGGGAGCGGCCCCACCCACCAGGGGAAGCACAGAGCAGGGCCAGGTCGTCCGGGCCTGTGTGTGCTCACTCGTGTTCTTAGAATCGGTGAAAAGCAACATCTACAGTTTTTTCTTTTTAAAGATTTATTTATTTGAAGATTTATTTATTTATTTGAAAGTCAGAGTTACACAGAGAGGAGAGGCAGAGAGAGAGAGAGAGAGAGAGAAAGAGAGAAAGGTCTTCCATCTGCTGGTTCACTCCCCAATTGGCTGCAACGGCTGGAGCTGTGCGGATCTGAAGCCAGGAGCCAGGAGCTTCTTCCTGGTCTCTCACGCGGGTGCAGGGGCCCAAGGACTTGGCCGTCTTCTACTGCTTTCCCAGGAAGCGGAGCAGCCGGGACTTGAACCGGTGCCCACATGAGATGCCGAGTGGCTTCACCCGCTGAGCCACAGCGCCGGCCCCACTTGCGGCTTTTTGGAGCAGGGTGGAACCGGGCAGGTCGGGCACCGCTCTGAGACCCCCGAAGTTCTTCCCGCCCCCACCTGCGGCCCCGTCTGGTGGGGCGATTGGCCCGGCTGAGTGGACAGAGGGTCCCGCCGCCTCTCCTGGGGCTGCCAGCGATTGACGGGCACGTGTGTTACCTTCCAGGACAGCTGTGAATGCCCAGTCGGGGGTGTGCACCCCAGCAGGGGGGCTGGTGACCGGTGAGCCCCAGGTGTCCCCCTGTGGGAGGGAGGGGAGCGTAGTTAGCGGGACCCCTGCAGGTCAGGCCTCCAAGCCTGCTTTGGGGCTCGGCTCCCCACCCGCCCCCTCCCGGCGAGGCCCCTCGAGCTGCCGCCTCCCCCGCCCACAGGTGTGCTAGTGCTGCTGGCGCTGGGCTGCCTGACCCCGCTCTTCTACTACATCCCCAAGGCCGCGCTGGCCGCCGTCATCATCGTGGCCGTGGCCCCGCTGTTCGACACCAGGATCTTCGGGACGCTGTGGCGCGTGAAGAGTATGGGAGTCCTTGGTGGGGCCAGGGGGCACGGGGTCCCCGGACACTGAGGGCACCCCGCTTCTCAGGCCACACTCTGTCTGCCCTCCCTGGGGCCCAGCCCTGCTCTCACTGCTGCTCAGCTCGGACCAGGAGGTCCCTCCCCTGCGGGCCGCTCGGGGTCCCTGACTGCCCGTGCCCCGCGTGTGGGGACAGGAGGGCGTCCCGCGGGCTGCAGGTCGGGAGGGCTGGGAGAGCTGGCAGCCGAGCCAAAGGCGCCCCCTCTGCACCCCCAGGGCTGGACCTGCTGCCCCTGTGCGTGACCTTCCTGCTGTGTTTCTGGGAGGTGCAGTACGGCATCCTGGCGGGCACCCTGGTGTCTGTGCTCATCCTCCTGCACTCTGTGGCCCGGCCTGAGACCCAGGTACCGGCCACGGCCCGGCAGGGCGAGGCTCGCTCCGCGTCTGCTCGCAGAGCGATCCCGGTCGTGGGAGGTGCAGGAGCTGAGCGGTCACTTCTCACTTGTGGCTGGGGGGGGGGGGACCGCTGGTGGTCCCGTCCCCCAGCACCCGGGAGTGTCCCGCCGGGTGAGGGCAAGCCTGGCCTGGGCCTGCAGGACTCCCCGCTCCCTTCCATCGTCCGCAGGTGTCGGAGGAGCCTGTTCTTGTCCTGCAGCCGGCCAGCGGCCTGCACTTCCCGGCAGTCGAGGCCCTGCGGGAGGCGATACTGAACCGGGCCCTGAGAGGTACGTGGCCCCCCCGCCCCCCGCATCCCCGACCTGGCCCCTTCAGGACCCTGAGCGAGGCCCAGCCCTCGGCAGATGGGAGCCTGGCTCCTGCTCAGATCCACGAGGTTCAGGCTCCGGGTCGGGGTCCCTGTGCCCCGCCACCCGCCGTGACAAAGGCCGTGGGGCATCTGGGCACCCGTGTCTGGGGTGTCTCGTCCGGTCTCGCTGCCCTGCTGGTGACAGCCCCGAGGACGGGCACTCCTCTGCGTCCTGCCCTCGGCCGGAGCCGCCTCCCCAGGCCGCCTCGCCTGTCTCCCCAGCATCCCCGCCGCGCTGCGCCATCCTGGACTGCACCCACGTCTGCAGCGTGGACTACACGGCCGTGCTCGGGCTTGGCGAGCTGGTGGAGGACTTCCGCAGGCGGGGCGTCCGCCTAGTCTTCCTGGGCCTGCAGGTCAGTAACTGGCGTGGCCCCCGGGGGCCGGGGCCTGGCCCCACCTCTGCCTCCACGAGGCCGTTCCTGTCCCCACCAGCCTTCCCCTCCTCCTCTGTGTGGTGGGGAGGGGCGGCCCTGCCCCCCACCCCAGGGCACGCAAGCAGCCCCTCCACTCCGCCTGCACGGCGCTGCGTGTGCCCGCAGGTCCCCGTGCTGCGTGTCCTGCTGTGTGCTGACTTGGAAGGGTTCCAGTACTTCTCCACCCTGGAGGAGGCAGGTGGGTGCAGGGGTGGGGGGTGGGCAGCAGGTCCACACCCAAGGGACCCGGTGGAGCAGAGCAGGTCGGGAGTGGGAGGACGGGAAGCAGGTGGACCGAGCCGGAGCCGCGTCTGCGCTCTGAGTGCAGCGAGCGCCGGCTCTGCCCCTGGCTGAGGCCATGCCCTGAGCAGCCGGCGTGGCCCTGGGGAGGCCGGGGCCCTCCGTCTCCCTAGCGGTGTGGGTGCCGAGGAAGGGAGCCGAGCTTGAGCTCAGACACCGTGCGTCCACCATCAAGGCCAGATAGAGCGTGTCCATCATTCTAGAATATTCCCTCACCCTCACGACCCACCCGTCTGATGCCTGCTGCCATAAGTGGGTGTTGCTGTGTGTGGAATCTGGCAGGAGTGTCTGCCTCTGGTTCCTGGGCCTCCCCGCCGAGTGCTGGCGTGAGCAGGGTGGGCGGCCCGCGGCGGGGGGGCCCCTGAGTCCCAGGGAAACCTCCGATGCCCCAGGCGACCTCGCTGGGGCCCTGCGTGGACCGGACACTCCCGCCTTAGCCATTCTGTGACCTCACCCATCCCCACTTCTGCCTGGAAAACTTGTATTTTCTGCAGAAAAATTTCTGGAACAAGAGGCGGGGACCCAGCCCTACAACGGCAGTGAGGACCCCGTCCCTGAACTCAGGGCTGCCCTCCTGAAGGCCTGATGGGGCGCTCGGGGTTTGCGGGGCATCCTGGGAGGTTCTCTCCCGTGAGTGGATGCTGGACACCATCTGATAGCCCCCGAGGCTGCACAGTGACTCTGTGGAGGGCGGGGGAGCCTGGGGGCCCCAGTGAGGACCAGGGGTGTCTGTGGGCATGGCCTGGGCATGGACCTTTCTGGGGAGAGCCCAGCAGGACTGACCACTGAGAACACAGGGGGCGGGGCCTCCTGGTATGGGCGGGGCCAGGGCCTGGAGCCCGTGGGAGCTCTGGGATTCCTGCCCTCTCCCCAGGCCCCGGCTGGGCAGGTGTGGTGGGAGGGTGGGCGTCTCGGCCACATCTGATCTGGACGCGGCGTCCACTATGTCGGTGGAGACACCAGGCTGTGCCAGGCGAGGTCGAGCCTCGGTGTGAACATAATTGTGGTTTTTAATGAAGTAACGGCTCTGGAATTTTTGTACCAACCACGAATGCTCCTTGTAAAAACACGGAAACCATCCCCGCTGGTCTGTGGTGGCCGCCGCTGGACCCCTGTCCCCAGGGCTGCGTGTCTGTCCATCGGAGGTGGGCCCTGCAGAGATGGGACCACCTCAGCCCCGGTGCTAATTAGAATATCATTATAATAAAGTTAGAATATTCTAGAATCAGAATATCATACTAAAGTTACCCCGGCTGACCTTCACTCCCATCATGCACCTGATGCCATGGTGCTGCCAAGACTCCCAAAAAGAGGGCAAGGAAATGGTGGCACTCAAGCCCCGCCCCCTATGAATATTCAATTAAGCCCCGCCTTGGGCGCGCATTGTGGTGACGTGGGTTCAGCTGCTGCTTGGGATGCTGGCAAACCACGCACAGGGCTGGTGTGACGCCGGCTGCCTGCTATGGCCTGGGAAGTAGCAGAGGACGGCCGCGTGCCCGAGCCCCGCGCAGGTGGGGACCAGGGTGGAGCTCGAGGCTGGCCCAGCTCGGGCCCTGGCAGCCAGCTGAGCAGAGAGGCAGCAGGTGGCGATGTCTGTCTCTCTTTCCCCCATCACTTTGCCTTTCAAAAGTAAATAAATAGGCAGGCGCCACGGCTTACTAGGCTAATCCTCTGCCTGCGGCGCTGGCACTCAGGTTCTAGTCCCGGTTGGGGCACGGGATTCTGTCCCGGTTGCCCCTCTTCCAGGCCAGCTCTCTGCTGTGGCCAGGGAGTGCAGTGGAGGATGGCCCAAGTGCTTGGGCCCTGCACCCCATGGGAGACCAGGAGAAGCACCTGGCTCCTGGCTTCAGATCAGCACAGCGCTGGCCACAGCAGCCATTTGGGAGGTGAACCAACGGAAGGAAGACCTTTCTCTCTCTCTCTCACTATCCACTCTGCCTGTCAAAAAGTAAATAAATCTTTACAAAATGTACATACATCTCTTTTCCTATCACATTGCCTTTCAAATAAGTTAACTAATTTATTCATTTATTTTTAAAAAGATTTATTTATTTGAGAGGCAGTTACAGAGAGAGGTAAAAACAGAGAGAGGGGTCTTCCACCCACTGGTTCACTCCCCAAATGGCCACAAAAGCCAGAGCCAGGAGCTTCTTCCAGGTCTCCCACGTGGGTGCAGGGGCCCAAGGACTTGGGCCACCTTCCACTGCTTTCCCAGGCCACAGCAGAGAGCTGGATGGGAAGTGGAGCAGCCGGGACTCAAACCTGTGCCCATATGATATGCCGGTGTCACAGGTGGAGGCTTTACCCATTACGCCACAGTGCCGGCCCCAACTAATTTTTTTAAATGCACATAAAAATCCTGCCCCTTTTTCCCCTGACTGTTGGTGTGCTCCGTGCCCGAGACACCACTCCCCATGAATGCTGGGGTGCCCCTGCAGTGGGGTGACCGCGTCTGCTGGCAGCCCTCTGGGCCGTACCCCTGTCCGCTGCGCACTCCGGCTTTGCCACAATGAGCCCTGTTGCTGCGCTGCCTGCACCTGCGCCCCGACAGCAGCTCTGCGCCCCGGGGACAGCGCTGGGCTCTGTTCGGCCACTGGGGCACGGACGGTGAATTTCAGACCTGACAAAGCTGGGCACAAGCAGGTGGCCCCAAAGCACCCGGCGGAATTCTGCTGCCCGGGGACAGATCAGACTGACGGAAGCACACGCTGCTGACCACCGGCTCCGGCCAACACCTGTCGGCGTACCTTCTCACCATCCACGGGGGCTCTGCACCACACAGGCCTGCCCCCCGGCTCAGACCCCATCCACGGGGCTCTGCGCCACACAGGCCTGCCCCCCACCTCAGACCCCATCCACGGGGCTCTGCGCCACACAGAGCCCCCCCACCTCAGACCCCATCCACGGGGCTCTGCGCCACACAGAGCCCCCCCCCCACCTCAGACCCCATCCACGGGGCTCTGCGCCACACAGGTCCGCCCCCTGGCTCGGATCCCACTTCACCGTCCCTCCAGAAGCATAAGGCTCTGCCTTGACCGGTCGTCTCCACACCCTCTTCAGGCTTAGCCTAGTGAGCCACGGCGCCGGCCTAAATAAACCATTTTTAAAAACTAGTCATGGCCAGCGCAGCGGCTCACTAGGCTAATCCTCCACCTTGCAGCGCCGGCACACCGGGTTCTAGTCCCGGTCGGGGCGCCGGATTCTGTCCCGGTTGCCCCTCTTCCAGGCCAGCTCTCTGCTATGGCCAGGGAGTGCAGTGGAGGATGGCCCAAGTGCTTGGGCTCTGCACCCCATGGGAGACCAGGATAGCACCTGGCTCCTGCCATCGGATCAGTGTGGTGCGCTGGCCGCGGTGGCCATTGGAGGGTGAACCAACGGCAAAGGAAGACCTTTCTCTCTGTCTCTCTCTCTCACTGTCCACTCTGCCTGTCAAAAAAAACCTAGTCATTGTAGGGGCTGGTGCTGCGGCGTAGCGGGTAAAGCCGCCACCTGCAGTGCCGCCATCCCATATGGACACTGGTTCAAGACCCAGCTGCTCCACTCCCCATCCAGCTCTCTGCTGTGGCCTGAGAAAGCAGTGGAAGATGGCCCAAGTCCTTGGGCCCCTGCACCCACATGGGAGACCCAGATGAAGTTCCTGGCTCCTGGCTTCAGATGGGCACAGCTTCAGCTGTTGCAGCCATTTGGGGAGTGAACCATCTGATGGAAGACCTCTCTCTCTCTCTCTCTCTCTCTCTACCTTTCTGTAACTCTGCATTTCAAATAAATAAATAAATCTGAAAGAAAAAAACTTAGTCATTGTGGAATGTTATTGAGTGAAATCCATATAACAGGACGGCGGGCGCCGCAGCTCACTAGGCTAATCCTCCGCCTGCGGCGCCGGCACACCGGGTTCTAGTCCCGGTTGGGGCACCAGGTTCTGTCCCGGTTGCCCCTCTTCCAGGCCAGCTCTCTGCTGTGGCCCGGGAGTGCAGTGGAGGATGGCCCAAGTGCTTGGGCCCTGCACCCCATGGGAGACCAGGAGAAGCACCTGGCTCCTGGGCTCGGATCGGCGCAGCGCCGGCCGTAGCGGCCATTTGGGGGGTGAACCAATGGAAGGAGACCTTTCTCTCTGTCTAACTCTGCCTGTCAAAAGAAAATAAAAAAAAAAAAAAAAGAGCAAAATCCATGTAACAGGAAATGAACCATTTTGAAGTGAGTGTGAGTGGCATTCAGCGTGTTCAGAGCTGTGCAGGCCCGTGTTCGGCTCCAGCACATCTTCACCCCCCCCCCGAAACCCCGACTCACCCGTCAGCGGCCCCGCAGTCCCCCCCCCCCCCCCAGCCACTGGCGTCCAGCAGCGCCTGCGCCTCCTGCTTGTCCGGGACTGCAGGGTCAGCAGAGGTGAGCACTTGGGGCCTCTGTGCACGGTCAGCCCCAGCGCCCCAGGCAAGCTCCTTGTATTTTAGTGTGCGTGTGCGTGTGCGTGTAGTCAACTGTTCCTGTGCCCCCAGGTGACCACGGAGTTAAATCCATGCTGTGGGGCCGGCGCTGTAGTGTGGTGTAGTGGGCTAAGTCTCCACCTGAGGTGCCGGCATCCCATGTGGGCGCCGGTTTGAGTCCTGGCTGCTCCACTTCCCATCCAGCTCTCTGCTGTGGCCTGGGAAAGCGGTAGAAGATGGGCCAAGTCCTTGGGCCCCTGCACCTGTGTGGCAGGCCTGGAAGAAGCCCCTGGCTTCTACCTCTACCTCTACCCCCACCCCTACCCCCACCCCACCCCTACCCCTACCTCTCACTTTGGATCTGCCCAGTTCCAGCTGTTGCGGCCATCTGGGGAGTGAACCAGGGATGGAAGACCTCTGTCTCTCTCTCTCTTTCTCTCTCTCTCTCTGCCTCTCCTTCTTTCTCTAACTCTGCCTTTCAAATAAGTAAATAATCTTAACCAAAAAAGAAAGAAAATCCGTGCCGCGCTTCTAGAACTGGGGGAGCTCGTGGTCAAGTGAACGCAGGCTGGCAGGTGCTGGTGTGGCCTCCAGGGCTCACCAGGAAGGTGGCCGCCTGCCCACCCGCCCTGCCTGTGTGCGGGCGCTGCCGGGGATGGTCATCAAGGCCGGGGCAGTTTGGCGCGAGAACAGGGCAAGCTAAGACGCCACAGAAAGTCCCTTACCGGTCGGCCATTTTTCTCACCTAAATGCCCCCAGGTCACTGCATCCCCCTGGTGGACTCAGCATGGCCTCGGCTGCGTGTGGTTTCCCCACTGCGCCCCTGCAGGGCAGAACCTCGGGCTGTGTGTACCAGTTCCCCCGCTGCGCCCCTGCAGGACAGAGCCTCGGGCTGTGTGTACCAGTTCCCCCACTGCGCCCCTGCAGGACAGAACCTCGGGCTGTGTGTACCAGTTCCCCCGCTGCGCCCCTGCAGGACAGAACCTCGGGCTGTGTGTACCAGTTCCCCCGCTGCGCCCCTGCAGGACAGAACCTCGGGCTGTGTGTACCAGTTCCCCCGCTGCGCCCCTGCAGGACAGAACCTCGGGCTGTGTGTACCAGTTCCCCCGCTGCGCCCCTGCAGGACAGAACCTCGGGCTGTGTGTACCAGTTCCCCCGCTGCGCCCCTGCAGGACAGAACCTCGGGCTGTGTGTACCAGTTCCCCCGCTGCGCCCCTGCAGGACAGAACCTCGGGCTGTGTGTACCAGTTCCCCCGCTGCGCCCCTGCAGGACAGAGCCTCGGGCTGTGTGTACCAGTTCCCCAGCTGCGCCCCTGCAGGACAGAACCTCGGCTGCGTGTGCGGGTTCCCCTGCTGCGCCTCCGAAGGACAGAACCTCGGCGGTCCCTGCTGGACGTCTGACGCCGTCTCTGGGGCCGGTATTTGTGGGGTGGATGACCGAGCGTCGGCAAGCCTGTGAGGTGGGGCGGGGACCCTTAGCCGGCCCCGCACTCCAGTCGGGGGGTTGCAGCCAACCCTGGGGCAGGTTTTCAGAGCGCGCCCTCGTGGCCGGGTCCCTGTGCTCCTATGACATGGTTTGGGGACAAGCAGGTGCCAACCTGTGAAGTGCCCACGTCAGTCTGGGAGAACCTGGGGTCCATACCTCACTCCACTCCTGCCCCCAGCTTCCTGCTAATGCAGACCCTGGGAGGCCGCGGCGATGGCTCAAGTGACACGTGTGAGACCTGGCGTGAGCTCTGGGCCCCTAGGCTTGGCCTGGCCCAGCCCCAGCTGTTGCGGGCACTGGGGGGAGTAAACCAGTGGATGGGAGAGCTCACTCTGGCTCTCTCTCCTCTCCCTGTGTCCAGCTCCATCCCAAATAAATGCAATTTAAAAAACATGTCTCAGTGTTTGTATATATATGTATATGCATGTATGTGTACATGAGTGTGTGTATGTAAGTATATGTGCATACACACGTGGATGTGTATATATGTGTTGTGTGCATGTATGTGTACACATGTGTACATGTGTGTATACATACGTGTGTGTGTGTGCGCACACCAGGTCACAGACTATAGTGCATGTCCTGATCTGGAGAGCAGCACCTGACAGCCTTTGAGGCAGGAGGCTCGGGCGCACGGTTCCGGTGGAACTGTTCAACCCCCGGCTGCTCCACTTCCAATCCAGCCCCTGCCGGGGGCTGGGCCCTGCACCCTGGGGGAGCCCGGGATGGAGCCACCCCTGCCGGGGGCTGGGCCCTGCACCCTGGGGGAGCCCGGGATGGAGCCACCCCTGCCGGGGGCTGGGCCCTGCACCCTGGGGGAGCCCGGGATGGAGCCACCCCTGCCGGGGGCTGGCCCCTGCACCCTGGGGGAGCCCGGGATGGAGCCACCCCTGCCGGGGGCTGGGCCCTGCACCCTGGGGGACCCCGGATAGAGCCACCCCTGCCACACCAGCATCCCGTGTTGGAGTGCTGGCTCGAGTCCTGGCTCTCTGCTGCCAGTCCAGCTCCCAGCCGACGCGCCTGGGAAGGCTGCAGATGATGGCCCCAGTGCCTGGGCCCCTGCATGCACGTGGGAGCCCCAGATGGAGCTCCCGGCTCCAGCTTTGGCCCCGCCCAGCCCTGGTGATGTGGGCGTGGAGAGTAGGAAAGTTCGGGCCAGTACTGGTTGCTCTGAGCCTCAGACAGCGACGGAGTCAGCTCACACAGACAGGAAGTAAAGCAGCCGAGGTCTGTGCGCCTCCCGGCCAGCGGCCGGCTCAGGTTGAGGCCCTGAGGGCTGGGATTGCGGGAGCGGGAGTGGGAGAGGTCTGGGGTGAAGTCCTGGCCTGTGGGTCATTGCCACAGCTCCTGAGGGAGGGTTTCCTAAGCTCGCTTTTTCTCAGTTCCCCAAGGGGCCTTTGCTGTCTCCCTGTCAAGTCAGGATAAGGGAGGCAGACACAGAAACAGGGCTGGAGAGTTCTGGGATTCGCTTTTCTCAGCTTTCGCAGTTAACCCTCCGCTGTCTGCTGCCTCGCTGGCGGCTGTGGCCATGCCGGGAGCGAACCAGCAGACGGACAATCTGTCTCTCCTTCTCTGCCTTTCAGTAAGTAAAATCTTTTAAAAATATTCGCTAAACCAATGACAGAGATGCACAGCCCTATCTCCTCTGGTCTGGGGGGGGGGGGGAAGCTTCCGGGGCCTGACCTTAAGTTTCAAATCCCTGGTGGCAAACACCCCAGCCCCAGGGCGCTTCTGCCTAAGGATCACTGAGGTGGTACAATAGGAGTGGCCAGGACCCTTTAGCATCGCATCACCCACCCCTTGCCCGCATCCGCTCATCCGCTCTGTACCTCCGCTGTATATACACCTCCCTTTCACAATACAGTGAGACCTGCTTCCACTGGGCTCCCCACCGCGTCTGACTGTCCCCCGGGGTTGGGGAGGCTGAGTGGCGGGTGGCGCACTTGCCCTCCTCGGCCAAGGCAAGCTGCGGGCAGCCTGCCTAATTCTCCAGCAGTGACAAGGAAGAGTCACCACAGTCCGTTTATAGAAGACCCTAGAACAGGCTAAGTCTCCTATAAGGAGCCAGTGTTGTGGCGCACTGGGTTAAGTGTGATGCTGACACCCCTTACTGGTTCGAGTCCCAGCTGCTCCACTTCGATGCAGCTCCCTGCTAATGTGCCCGGGAAGGCAGCAGAGGATGGACCAAGTGCTCGGGCCCCGCACCCCCGCGGGAGACCGGGGTGGAGTCCCGGCTCCGGGCTTCAGCCTGGCCCAGCCGCGGCGTTGCAGAGATTTGTTTGCATTGTGAAGCAGCCCCTGGAAGATGTTTCTCTCTCCCCCTCCCTTCCTCTCTCTCTCCCCCTCCTTTCTCTCTCTCTCCCCCTCCCTTCCTCTCTCTCTCCCCCTCCCTTCCTCTCTCTCTCCCCCTCCCTTCCTCTCTCTCTCTCCCTCCCTTCCTCTCTCTCTCTGTATGTGTGTAACTCTGGCATTCAAATCAATACATCACTCTTTGTAAAAAAATCTATAAAGGCAAATCAAGCCTTGAGATTGACCAGAGGGCCCGCAGGCACGCGCGGGGGTGAGGCCGTGGCTCCGTGTTGCCGGGGTGCTCCGTGGCCGGGTGCACTCACTGCACTTGTCTCAGTGGATTCGAGGCGCCTGTCCCTCGGGGAGCGGCCGAGTGACCAGCCTCAAGCGGAAGCTGCTCACAGGAGAGCTTCATCCTGATGTTTATTCATTTTCCTTTCCATGGAAGGCAGTGGGGGGGGGGGAGAGAGAGAGGGAGAGAGAGAGAGATCCTCCATCTGCCGGCTCCCTCCTCAAATGCGCACAATGGCCAGGGCCAGGGCTGGGCCAGGCTCCGCCCAGGTCTCCCAGGTGGGCTCTGCCCAGGGACTCATCGCCTGCTGACCAGCAGGAAGCTGGCT
Source organism: Oryctolagus cuniculus (assembly GCF_964237555.1). NCBI lineage: Eukaryota > Metazoa > Chordata > Mammalia > Lagomorpha > Leporidae > Oryctolagus > Oryctolagus cuniculus. Next base: position 2,035,263 of record NC_091448.1, on the reverse strand, counting down.
CGGAGGCAGAGCAGTCAGGACTGGAAGCAGCGCTCTGACATGGGTGTGGGCAGCTTAACCCCCGAACCACCACGGCCTCCCCAAGGGGGCCTTGCTCACCTGTGACAAATAATGGAGAAGGCTAAGTGGGAAGGGGCAGCCCCCTAAAGAAACTCTGGCGCCGGCGCTGTGGCGTAGCAGGTGAAGCCACTGTCTGCAGGGCCGGCATCCCAGATGGGCTCTGGTTCAAGTCCCGGCTGCTCCACTTCTGATCCAGCTCCCTGCTGATGGCCTGGGAAAGCAGTAGAAGACGGCCCAAGTGCTTGGGCCCCTGCACCCGCGTGGGAGACCTGGAAGAAGCTCCTTTCGGCCTGGCCATTGCGGCCATTTGGGGAGTGACCAGTGGATGGAAGACCTCTCTATGTCTCTGTAACTCTGACTTTCAAATAAATAACAAATAAAACATGGCAGTGTTGCTCAGCTCCGCCTCCCCAGGAAGGTTGTGTGTCCGTGTCCGCTATTCCGGGCTCCTGCAGCCTGGGAAGGCCCCTAACTCCCAGCAGGGGGTCTTTGCCCCAGGCTCCGGAAGCCCCTTGCTCCCGATTGATTGGCCTGGAGCTGGTTCCCGGGGGTCTGACCGAGGCCAGTTTCTGTCCAGTCTCTGTGTGACCCTGCGACCTTCTCTCCTCCAAGAGAAGCCAGGGCCCAGGAAACAGCCTGCTCCGGTCAGCCAGACTCAGCCCGGCACTGCCCAGCCACAGCACACAGGCTGGAGGAGGGGCCACTCCCCCTCTTGTCCCTTTCCTCTGGGGTGGGCGCAGTGTCCCGCCCCTCCCCCCTCCCCGTCTCCTCGCACAGCCCTGGTGAGCCCTCCGGGTCTGGGAGGCAGCGGGCCAGGGCCTGACCCAGCGCTGGCCACCGAGGGCGCCGGCAGCCTCCAGTGGGATGGCCCTGACCGCTCCCGCACCCACGCCTTCCCTGACAAGGCCTCTTTGTCCCCAGCGCCTCTGCCTCTGCTGCCAGGAGCGTGGCCGTCCCCGTCCCCAGCGTTTGGCTGCTGGGAGCCTGGGGCGGCGTCACCACTGGACCGGCAGGATGAGAGCAGGAGGGGCGTCCTGGGCCGAACCCGGTCTACGCCACAAACGCCGGCGCCAGCACGGAGAAGGCAGCACCCTCTGTGCCGGGTTTCCATGGAGCTGGCCGAGCCAGGGAGGGATCGAGAGGCCCGGGGTCCTGACGGGGGCTCGTCTGCTGATCCCGGATGCTTCTCCCTGAGCGACTTCCTTGCCGGGACCCAGGGCTGCCCCCCCAACGCCTTCATCACACCCCAGCTTCCTGGTCCCCCAGCCCGTGGCCGCCTGTCTGCAGGCTCAGCCCTGTGCGTGTAAGTCACTCCTTTCTGAGATCACACGGTGTTTGCTGACTTCACAGCCGGCCTGCAGGCCCCCAGCACTCCTCCGCCGCGTCCACTCCAGCTGTTTGGGTCTCGGTCCCAGCGTGGCTGACCTGTGTCACCATCCAGCTGCCCTTACCTTCAGACTCGTGGCTGTCAGGGGTGGACACCCCCACCCCAGCAGCTTCTCCCCACCCTGGTGGCTCGCGTCTGCACCTGTCAGAAAGACCACACAGCTGGGCCCCGCTGGCTCCACCACGGCTTCCTCTCCTGCCGCACTCCGGGACTCACCTGGAAGCCCACGGGACAGCAGTAGCGCCCGGAGGGGACGCCTGTGGGCGGGATCACCTGACCGCTCCGTCCGCAGCCTCGTTGACCTCGGAACCTGGAGACCCACTGAAGGCAGGACCGGACCCCGTCTCTGGCCAGATGTGCAGAACCCCGTTACTGACCTGGTTACCCCTCTAGGGGGCAGACGGGGACCTGGAGGGGGGTATTGGAGGGACGCCCCAGGGCACTAAGATGGGCTCACAAACCCAAAGGGTGCCTCCCTCTGTGGGGCCTGCTCTCCCTCTGGACCCCGGTTCTCGAAGGCCAGGCTGGGTTCTACCGTGGGCAGGCTCAGACCAGGCAGTGGACAAGATGACCGTGTCTCCAGGTGCTGCTGGCTCCACACCAGGAGGCGGAAACCCAGCTGCCCCTCCAAAGACCTCATGAACAGGCCCCGGGTTGGTGGCCAAGCTGCCTCACCTCCCTGGGCTAGCCACTGCCCCTCAGGACACACTCAGGAAGTGCCACCCAGCTGCCGGGGCTGGCTGCGCTGCTGGCCGGCAGTGTCCAGTCTTGGCAGCACTCCGCCGGCCAGCGCTGCCTCTGCTGGCTTCCTCAGACCTGAGGGGTGGCAGACGCAGGGTGGGGCAGGGCTGCAGGCTCCCCTCTTTTTTAAAACATTTTTTTCCAAAGATTTATTTATTTGCAAGGTGGAGTTTAGAGAGAGAGAGAGGGTGCCACAGACAGAAATCTTCCATCTACTGCTTCACTCCCCAAATAGCCACCATGGCCAGAGCTGGGCCAGGATGAACCCAGGAGCCAGGAGCTGCATCCGGGTCTCCCACGTGGGTGCAGGGGCCCAAGCACTTGGACCATTATCTGCTGCTTTCCCAGGCACATTAGCAGGGAGCTGGATCAGAAGTGGAGCAGCTGGGTCTTGAACCGGAGCCCATATGGGATACTTGTGTCACAGGCGGCGGCTTTACCCGCTGTGCCACGGCGCTGGCCCCGAGCTGCCCCCTGCCCCCCGACAATTCCGACAAAGGAGGCCACGTGCAGCTGCTGGGACCTGCAGCGTTGACCAGCCCGTGGAGCCGCCTTCCCCACTAGGACCCAGAAGGGCCAGGCCAGCCCAGTGCAGCCCGTGGCCTCCAACACCTCGGACTTTCTGACCAAGTCCAGGTGGCCCAGCTCTCAGAAGATGCTCCCCCCCGGCTAGGTCATCTCAAGGTCAAAGGCCAGAGCAGGAGGGGGTGCTTGGTGCTGCAGTGAAGCAGTGCCTGGGGCACAGTGTCTGGGGCTGAGTCCCCTCTCCTGCAGGTGCACACCTGGGAGGCAGCGGGTGATGGCTCAAGGACCCTGGTCCCTGGACAGCTTCTGAGGGCACTTGGGGAGTGACCCAGAGGATGGACAAGCTCTCTCCCTCTCTCTCTCTCTCTTCCTCCCTCTCCCTGTCGCTCCGACTTTAAACAGGCCACAGCAGTGGACGTGGCTGGATCCTGCCAAGACGCTGGATGAAGTGGCCGGTGTGGGAGAGTGGGCTGTAACTGGACTTGGTGAAACACAAGCCAGTCCTGGGGAGGTGCCCTGGCGCCGACACCAAACATCCAAGAAGCCTGCCCTGCATGAGGGGGTGCATGGGGGACACCCCAAGAAGCGCAGAGGTGGGATTCCCAGCCCTGGAGGAGGGGTGCAGCCGCAGCTGCCGGTGGGAAAGGAGACCCCGAGGGAAGCTGGCAGGCGGCGCCCTGGCTTTGTAACTTGACAGTAACAGCCACGCAACAGCCCCACAGCAGTGGGGGGGTCCGCCCCTGCAGGCTCGGCCCAGGGCCCCCACCAGGTGGGACAGCTGAGCAGGTTCTCAGCCCTAGGCGGCTGGACAATGCGCCGAGTGAGGAGAAACTCAGGCACGGAGTCTCCATTAGTAGGGGCCACCGTGGTCACTCAGCGCCCCCCAGACCACCCCCGCGGGCTGGCGCCTGAGTGGCGGTGAGGCGCTCCTGAGCGACCCTCCCCTGTCCCGCTGGCTCTGTCCAGGGTGCTGAGCCCCCCTGGCTCCCCCAGGTCCCGCCCTGGCGGCTGGAGGCGGAGGGAGGCGCTCAGGGACGCCGGGTGCAGACCCGGGTGCGGGCAGCGCGCAGCGGCAGGAGGCGCCTCCCTGGGCCGGGGTCCGCCGGGCAATGCCCGCCCAGCGCGGCCGCGAGGGAGGAGGCGGGCGGAGGGCGCCTCCGAGCTGGGTCCGCAGCGCGGCGGTACGGCGCGGGTCAGCGGGCCGGGCGTGGGTCCCGCGGGGCGAGCCCGGCAGCGGCGCCTGCGTCCTGGCGCGCCCCGGGGCCGCCTCTTCCTGCCGGCGCCGAGTTTCGGTTTCGCCGCGGGGCGAGTGCAGCCCCGCGCTCCGACGGCCGCGGCTCCCGGGCTGCTGACGGCAGGTGGCGTGCGGGGCGGCCCCTCGTGGGGTCCCGAGGACTTGCCCGGGCCGCGGCCGCACAGACGCGCGTCTCCGGGGCTCGGTGGCTTTCACCGGAGCGGCGGGCGCGGGACCGAGGCCAGGTGGGCGCCGCGGGGTGGAAGGCGTCGGAGGTGGGGCGTGGAGCAGGTGCAGAGGGGCGGGGAGCCACCCGGCCCGCAGCCCGCTTTCTTCGCGGCTGGGGGCGGGGAAGGGGGGAGGGGCTATTGGCCTTGAGTTCTCAGGTGCCCCCTGCCCACCTGGGACTGTGTGACACCAGCGGGTCCGTAGGTAGATTTCAAGCAGGGTGTTTGGAGAAACTGCAGGCCTGGGTGTAACTCCGATGTTGTGTTTGGTCAGGAGGGTTGGACACCTGGTGCATAACAAGAGGGCGGCCTCAGGGACCCCCCACCAGCCCCAAGCCCCCTTCCGTTCTCAGACTCCCGTGTCTGACCTCCCCCAGCCCCTGTCTGGGGGACTGCGTGGGCTTGTAGCTAGTGTGTATGGTTTTCCTGCTGTTCTCTGTGCCCAGAGAGCCCAGGCGGCAGGGGGGAGCCACTGTTCTGCCTCCTGCAGAAGCGTCTGAGTGAGGGGAGGGGGTGCCCGGACCCCTGGGTGGTGGGGCGCAGTGGACGCTGGGCTTGGCCAGGCCAGCGAGCTGCACCACTGGTGTCCATCCCGGGAGGAGGTTGTGCGAAGGAGCCGCTGCTTGGCCTGGCTCCACGGAGTTCTTGGCCCAAAGCCCGCAGAGAAGGGAGTGTCTCGGTGCTCCTGGGTTCTGCCACGAGTCTGAGCCGCGCCTGGCTGGCGTGCACACTGCGTCAGTGGAGGCCGAGCGCGCCCACCCCTGCTGACCTGGGCGTGGGACTCAGCAGAGCTCAGAGCGGGGCGGGCAGCGGCAGAGGGGCAGCGGGCGGCAGGCCAGGTGTCAGTGTCCCATGACCACAGGGGACACAGGTCGCCCTAGCCCGGGGTGTGTGTGCCCCAGGCAGATTGCCGCCGGCTGGGGGCATTTCCATCATGGGGGGGTCACTTCCATCACGCGGGGCTTCTGTTTTGCTGGGGATTTTTGCTGGCGGCTTCCTCATTGCCAGGGGTCCTGGGCCCTTGACCTGGCTGATGCCACTGGCCACAGAGGGGGTCAGGGATGGGGCCTGCACACATGGCAGCTCTGCTAGCCCTGCCCTCCCTGACCCCACGTGGTCACCGGCGATTCCGGGGTGCTGTCGGGCTCTTCCCGCGTGGCATACCCAGTGTTCACCTGGGGTTTCCCCTGTGAGGCAGGTGTGCCTGCCCCCTTCCCAGGTGAGGTACCAGGACAGGCAGCAGCCCCCTCGGGGTTCCGCAGGCTGGACCCCAATACCGGCTCCCATCCTGTGACCAGCAGCCGTGCTGGGGAAGCCCACCCGGCCCACCGGCTCCCCTCTCACTCAGGAGGGAAGGTGCACGGCGCAGAGGCTGGGTGAACTTGCTATGGGAGTGTTTTCTGTAGAATCCCAGGACTGGGTCCATGGGCCTGGCCTGCAGAAAGCCAGTGCAGAGTTAGAGAGAGCGAGAGAGAGAGAGGTCTTCCACCCACGGGTTCACTCCCCAAATGGAGAGAGAGAGAGAGAGAGAGAGGTCTTCCACCCACGGGTTCACTCCCCAAATGGCTGCAATGGCTGGGCCAGGCCAAAGCCCGGAGCCCGGAGCTCTGGCCAGGTCTCCCACGTGGGTGGCAGGGACTTGGAAGCTGGACTCAAACTGGTGCTCACACGGGACGCCCATGCGATGCTGGTGGCGTGGCAGGCGGCAGCTTAACCCGCTGTGCCACAGCCGGCCCCAGGGCAGTGGATCTGCTGGTGCAGATGTTACCCGCGAGGCTGGGATAGGTCCCGGTGCCCCGGAAGTAACCAGCTCCAGGTTGTGGAGGAGCAGCGGTGAGAGGCGGGGCCCTGGTTCAGGTGGCTGGGCCGCTTCTCCCCTGTGTCTCCCCACTCCTTCTGGGATTTCGCTGGGCCAAGGGCTTTCCAGGAGTGAAACCCCCTTGTTCTCAGCCTGATTAGCATCGGAATAGCTGCCGTGGTGCCCAGCCCGGAGGATGGTCCTGGGATGCCCGGGGAGCAGGCTGGGCCCCGGGACTCTGCCGGGCAGTGCTGCGCCAGCCGCTTCCTTTCCTGTCACTTCCCTTCGTCCCCATTCACAGGCGGGGCTGGGGCTGGGGGCTGTGGGGGGGCTGGGGGCTTCTGGTTGGTCCACGGGGGCGTGGCCAGTGATGGGGGCCAGCGCGTGGCCAGTGGGTTGGCGGGACTGAGTCCAGGGGCAGGGTGGGTATCAGTTTCTCTGATGGGGGGCTTGGCATTCCTGAGAAAGTCTGTGGGACAAGTTGGCTGCGGGGGTGGGGGTGGTCTGGGAGCGGCAGGATTCCCGGGAACAGAGGCCGGCATTGACATGTTAACCAGGCAGTTGTGCTCTGAGAAACTAAACGTTGCAAACTGAGGGAGAGATAAGGATGCAGATGTGTCCGAGGGTGAGGGGACTGGGGCAAGGTTACAGGCTCCGGACGGGAGGGGGGAGGAGGAGGAGGAGGAGGAGGAGGCTGTGAGGGCGTGAGGGAAGTGGTTCCTGGGTGGAGCAGGTGGAGCTGGCCTTGGGACCGGGGGCAGGTGCAGGGGTGCCCTGGGCTGGGTTTGCGTTGACTGGGGACCGCGGGGCTGCAGGATTTTCAGTTTCCCAGAAAATGAAACCTAAGCGGGCGGGCGGTCACGTGACGGGAGGCGTGGTTCCCAGCTGCCGGCTCGCGCTTTCGCCTCCAGGTCGGCAGCGGTCGGCACCGGCTGCCAGAAACCCCCAGGCGGGCGGACGCATGGAGTGTCCGGCGTGCCATCACGTCTCCAGCGAGGAGGCCCCCAAGTTCTGCAGCGAGTGTGGGGAGAGGCTGCCACCCGCGGGCGCCCTGCCAGGTAAGGCCCGTGGGTGCACCGGGGGGACACTCGTGCCCAGCAGGCACCCAGGTGCCCCCAGTGTCCTGCGGCTCCGACTCGGTCCCGGGCCGAGGAGGAGGCCGTGGGCTGCCCGGGAGGGCGGCTGCGTCGGGCCCTGCGCCCGAGGTGCCCCTTGCCTTGTAAAGTCCACTTCCCACCCAGAACCCAGGGTCCCCCTTCAGCCTCGGGCTGGGGAGTGTCGGGCAGGGCTGAGAGGTTCTCAGAGGACTTCAGGGGTGCTGCTGGGGTGGGGACCCTGCCTGGGTCTGTTTGTAAAGTGAGGGGTCCCTGCCGGCCCCTCCTGGCTCAGGGCGGCGGCGAGTGACTGATAGGAGCTGGGCCATGCACCTGCCGACGCCGCCTCAGCCGGTGCTGCCCTCTCCGACCCGGGCCCCTCCATCATCTCCCTCTGCTGGCCTCGTCCGGTTCTGTGGTTTTAGTTACTTATATTAAAAAGTATTTATTTACTTAAAGAGTTAGAGAGAGGGGGAGAGATAGAGAGAGGTCTTCCATCCGCTGGTTCACTCCCCAGAGGGCTGCAATGGCCAGGGCTGGGCCAGGAGCCGGGAGCTTCCTCCGGGTCTCCCACGCGGGTGCAGGGGCCCAAGCACTTCTGCCGCTGCTTTTCCAGGCCACAGCCAGGAGCTGGATCAGACGTGGAGCGGCACCCATACGGGACGCGGCGCTGCGGGCCATTGCTTTCCCCGCTCCGCCGTTCTGTGGTTGCAGTGCCGCCCAGGTCCCGGCAGCCCCCAGGTTCTTCCTTTCATCTCAGCTGACCGCACGGCCCTGAGGCCTGGCTGCCCGGAGGACACCCAGCACCGTCCCTGGCTTCTCTCCCTTCCTGCCGCACATCCAATTCCAAGGAGACCCCCTGTCTACACCAGCACCACCTCCTGGCACCCCAGGATGGCTGTGCGCCCAGGTGCATCCCCCACCTGCTAGGGCTCCCCAGGCCGGGCCTCTAGGAGGAGCGTCCGCGTGGTGGGGCCCCGAGGACTCCGGGGCCCCACGGGGCTCTGCCGTGTGGAGAGCAAGGTAGCTCACCTGTGCGCGCCCAGCCCAGCGGAGGGAGCGCCCCAAAACCCTCATTCCAGAGGTGCTGAGAGCGAGGCACAGAGAGGCCTGTAAGTGGCCTGTGGTCACACAGCTGAGCAGCTGGCAGAGACAGGAGTGGGCCTCCGGGGGCTGCTGGTCTGGGGACTCCGTGGACGGCCCGGGCCCGCGGCCCTGTACCTGCAGTCCTGGGAAAGCCTTCCTGGCTGTGAGCCTGGGGTTAGAATTCATCCCTCGGGCTGGGCAGAGCAGGGGCCCCGCGCGTGGCTGGCGAGAGGTGGTGTGGACCATGGAGCGCCCGCCGGCTCCCTCCCGGGCAGCGGTGACCTCTGGAGGCCTCACATTCCTCCCCTGGGCATGTGACGTTCTCTCCAGATGCCCGTGTGCTGGGAACAGAAACCGAAAGCAGGATGTGGGCTGGGAGCCGGCCGCAGCTCCTCCTCCCGGCCGCTGCAGGTCTGCCGGCTGCCCGGTCTCTGTCAGCTGCCTGGTGGTGGGAAGAGGAGCACCGGGGTAGAGGCACGGAGTGGGGGGTCCCTGGCTGCCCACCCGCCCCACCCCGCGCCCTGGCCCCAGGCGGTTACCGCGAGGGCTGAGGGTCTGGGTGATGGATGTCTTTTTCCTTTTTGTGCTCTGAGCTTTCTTGAAGGATCGGGGTTGCTGTATCTGGAGGAATAAGATGGGGAGCCTGAGGCCGGAGTCCAGGCAGGGGCGCGTGCGCAGGCGGTGGTGGTGGGGTGGGCACTGGCTGAGAGGGGGCGCGGGTGCAGGACGTGGTGCCTGCAGGTGCCCTGGGCAGCTCGTGCGGCTGAGGGAGGCCTGTGCCGGTCTCGGCGAGGGACCTCGGGGTGCCCAGGTGGGCGTGCAAGGGGCAGTGGACGTTTCGGTGTCTGGGGCCACAGATGTGGGCTGGGAGAGCAGCGTTTTCTGTCGCGAAGTGGACATAACACGTGACTTGGCTTTTTTTTATTTTAATCATGTATTTATTTATTTGAAAGGCAGAATTACAGAGAGAGAGAGAGAGAGAGAGATGTTCCGTCCCTGGTTCACTCCCCAAGCGGCCGCAGTGACCAGGGCTGGGCCAGGCCCAAGGCAGGCGCTCCATGCGGGTCTCCCATGTGGGCGCTGCTTTCCCAGGTGCCTCGGCAGAGGGCTGGATCAGGAGCAGAGCGGCCGGGCATTGAACTGGCGCTCTGACGGGATGTTGGCATCGCAGGCGCCGGCGAAACCCGCTGAGCCACACTGCCGGCCCCGCAGCGTGCGGGACTGCCCTGGGGCGGCACCAGGCACGGCCTGCTCAGTGCTGGTGGCCGTCGTCCTGGCCCCCCTCCTGAACCTTCTCATCCTCCCGAGGTGCAGCTGTCCGAGCGCCCACTCCTGAGCCGCAGCCCCCCACGTCTCCCACGTCCGACTTCCCGCGTTCCTCCCGACAGGGGCCTCGCCGGCTCTGAAGTGCACGTGTGGCTTCCTTCTGGGAGGGGCCGGGCTCGCTTGGGCTTCACGGCTGCCGGAGGCCGACCCAGGGGGGACAGCGTCACGGTGGGAGGCTCGCGTGGACGTCGCCCGGCTGACCCCTGAGCGAGCACGCGGCTCCTGCCCGCGAGCTCCTGGCTCCCTCCGCCATGACCGATTTCGGGATCTGTCTGGAGGAGGGCGCGGCCCGCTGCGCTGTCTCTGGGTAGCTGTGCCTCTGTGTCCCTGCCCACAGAGCCCGCAGCCAGCAGGGCCTGGTGCGCTGCACGCTCCCGGGGCTGGGGCGGGGCTGGCTCTGATTCTGCCACGGGTCGGGGGGCGAGGACTGAGGCCTGGAGCCTGGGTTCCAGCCCTGCCGGCTGGGAGCGCGTGTTTGCGTCATGGCACGGCACGGCACGGCACGGCGTGGTGCGGTGCCGGGCAGGCTGCTCCCAGTGCTGCCTGGGGAGGACGCCCTGAGCTGACTCGCTGGACGCTGTGGGTGCTCGTGCTTCTCAGCCCCGCTACTTTCCCCTGGACGGTTCTAGAAGTGTACTTGCAGACAGAACCAGGAGGCCTGAAGTCCCCCGCCCCTCTCTGTGCCAGCTCCATCCTCCGGCCAGACGCAGACGGGCCGAGGTCTCTGCGTCAGATCTGTTGGTCCCTCCAGCAGGATGCGGCTGAGACCCCAGCAAGGAAGCCCCGGCCCTTTCTTGAGTCCGATTCTGTGGCCCGGGTGGATGCCAGGTTCTGATTGGGTGCAGCCAACCAAGGCCCGCCCCTCCCGCTGGAGGAGGGGGCGGCAGCCAGCAGAGTCCGGGTGTGTTAGGAAGCCCAGCAGGCACCCGGGCTGTGTGTGTGGCTTCTGACCGTCGGGTCTTGAGTGTGCTCCGTCCCGAGTCCCGCCCCGGAGCTGCCTTCAGCCCACGGCTCCTGAGGGCTCTGGGTGTCCAGGCGCCACGGCCAGCGTGGTCCCTGCCCTCAGAGCTCAGCGTGGGGGCAGGGCAGTGAGAACAGAGGGCGCGTGTGGAGAGGCAGAGGGAAGGGGCTGGGGCAGCGTCAGGCTGGGGGAAGCCCCCGCTGGGACCCTCGGGTGTGAGAGCCGTGGGGTCACTGAGACCCTCAGAGCAGGCAGGGGGTCAGGTGCTCCGTGCTGGCGGGTGACGGCTCAGTGTGGGCCTGGTCCTGGGGCTGACCGACGGGATGGACGGATGGGTCAGGGCCAGGATGGGAGGCGCTGGGCCCCTGGGGACTGGGCGGTGTGTCCTGGAGAGCGGGACATCGGCCCTCATCCTGCTGCGTCCTGGCAGAAAATGCGGGTGTGGACCGGGGGGGGGGGGGGACGTCTGGCTGCCCGGCCTCTGTCTGTCTGGTCGGTCCCCTTGTTGCGTCTGGGGCCGGGTCCCTGGCTCCGTCCTGCCCGCCTGGCTGCAGGGGCGTGGCCTGCCCTTGCCCGTGGGCCCAGCGAGGGGGTCTCAGAGGCAGCCGGGCTCCTGTCTCAGCGCACGCCCTGGAGAGTGCTCATCCCGCTTCCTTCCTGCAGGCTCCAAGAATGACAGTGGCGCTGGCACCGTGGCGGTGGCCTCGGTGGCCCTGGAGGCAGGTGTGCAGTGTGTGGACGCGGCACAGGCAGGAGACGGGGCCCCTGCCTCGACCCTGGGCTCAGGTGATTGGCAGGAAAGCACAGACGAGCCCGGCTCTGACGCCCCCTGGACCGTCCAGTTGGTGAGTCTCCGCCCCCGCAGCTCACCTGCACCCCTGCCCTGCCGGCGAGCTGTGCCCGCTCTCAGGGTGGCTGGGCCAGGCTGGCCCCGAGCCCGCTCACCAACCGTGTCCTCATGGCAGCCGCCCCGGAGCCGCCTGGCGGCACTGCTGCCCTGTGCCCGCCTCGCCCACCACGGAGTCTCCACCTTCTGCCCTGTGTGTGCCATGCCCACCATGGTCTCTGCACAGCCGCTGCCCGGAGGCCTCTGCCTGCTCGGGCAGGGGCAGGTGCAAGGCAGCGCGCTGGCCGCGGGCCACCCTTCCTCAAAGGCTGAGCCCTCGCTGTCTTGGACGAACTGGACAGGATCGGGGGTGGTCTCGGCAAGGCCCTCGCCAAAGCCTGACCTGTTCAGGAGGGGGAGGAGGGGAGAGTGGGAGGGGTCAGCTCCGGGCTCCCCGAGCCCCGTGGTGTGGATTGGGGGTCAGCTCCGGGCTCCCCGAGCCCCGTGGTGTGGATGGGGGATCAGCTCCCGGCTCCCCGAGCCCCATGCTGTGGATGGGGGGTCAGCTCCCGGCTCCCCGAGCCCCGTGCTGTGGATGGGGGATCAGCTCCCGGCTCCCCGAGCCCCATGGTGTGGATGGGGGGTCAGCTCCCGGCTCCCCGAGCCCCGTGCTGTGGATGGGGGGTCAGCTCCCGGCTCCCCGAGCCCCGTGCTGTGGATGGGGGGTCAGCTCCCGGCTCCCCGAGCCCCGTGCTGTGGATGGGGGGTCAGCTCCCGGCTCCCCGAGCCCCGTGCTGTGGATGGGGGGTCAGCTCCCGGCTCCCCGAGCCCCGTGCTGTGGATGGGGGGTCAGCTCCCGGCTCCCCGAGCCCCGTGCTGTGGATGGGGGGTCAGCTCCCGGCTCCCCGAGCCCCGTGGTGTGGATGGGGGTCAGCTCCCGGCTCCCCGAGCCCCGTGGTGTGGATGGGGGGTCAGCTCCCGGCTCCCCCGAGCCCCGTGGTGTGGATGGGGGTCAGCTCCCGGCTCCCCGAGCCCCGTGCTGTGGATGGGGGTCAGCTCCTGGCTCCCCAAGCCCCATGGTGTGGATGGGGGGTCAGCTCCTGGCTCCCCCAAGCCCCGTGGTGTGGATTGGGGGTCAGCTCCGGGCTCCCCGAGCCCCGTGGTGTGGATGGGGGATCAGCTCCCGGCTCCCCGAGCCCCATGCTGTGGATGGGGGGTCAGCTCCCGGCTCCCCGAGCCCCGTGCTGTGGATGGGGGATCAGCTCCCGGCTCCCCGAGCCCCATGGTGTGGATGGGGGGTCAGCTCCCGGCTCCCCGAGCCCCGTGCTGTGGATGGGGGGTCAGCTCCCGGCTCCCCGAGCCCCGTGCTGTGGATGGGGGGTCAGCTCCCGGCTCCCCGAGCCCCGTGCTGTGGATGGGGGGTCAGCTCCCGGCTCCCCGAGCCCCGTGCTGTGGATGGGGGGTCAGCTCCCGGCTCCCCGAGCCCCGTGCTGTGGATGGGGGGTCAGCTCCCGGCTCCCCGAGCCCCGTGCTGTGGATGGGGGGTCAGCTCCCGGCTCCCCGAGCCCCGTGGTGTGGATGGGGGTCAGCTCCCGGCTCCCCGAGCCCCGTGGTGTGGATGGGGGGTCAGCTCCCGGCTCCCCCGAGCCCCGTGGTGTGGATGGGGGTCAGCTCCCGGCTCCCCGAGCCCCGTGCTGTGGATGGGGGTCAGCTCCTGGCTCCCCAAGCCCCATGGTGTGGATGGGGGGTCAGCTCCTGGCTCCCCCAAGCCCCGTGGTGTGGATGGGGGGTCAGCTCCCGGCTCCCCCGAGCCCCGTGCTGTGGATGGGGGGTCAGCTCCCGGCTCCCCGAGCCCCGTGCTGTGGATGGGGGGTCAGCTCCCGGCTCCCCCGAGCCCCGTGCTGTGGATGGGGGGTCAGCTCCCGGCTCCCCGAGCCCCGTGCTGTGGATGGGGGTCAGCTCCCGGCTCCCCGAGCCCCGTGCTGTGGATGGGGGGTCAGCTCCCGGCTCCCCGAGCCCTGTGCTCACGCACACGGCTGTGTGCAGCTTGCCGGTCCCCACTGGCCTTTCTGCTGGGCCCTGCGGGCTGCTCTGTGTTCTTGGGGGGCGGGGGCAGTGACAGCTCTGGGCTGTGACTGAGCGGTGCGTGTGGTGCTGCTTTGGGGTCTGGGGCCGATGGGCGCTCGGTGCCGGGCTGTGTCTGGCGTGTGGCCTGCTGTGGTGTGTCTGTGTGGGATGTGTCTGTTGGGATGTGTCTGTGTGTGTTGTGAGGGACTGCATGAGCCTTGTGTGCAGGAACAGAATGTGGTTCCGAATCTCCCGTCCCGGGGCTGGGCGAGGGCAGTGAGCAGAGCACTCTGGGCTGTGCTGACCTGGGGGTTCACTCTGGGTGAGAGGACGAAGCCCCACGCCCACGCTGTGGGGGCCTTGTGCTGCCCCCCCCCCCCCCAGCAGACAGGTGTGGAAGGCGAAGCCCGTTGATTTGAGCACACTCATGTAGGGCTGTGGCTGTGGCTGCTGCTGCCCTGGCCTGGCCCCACACCTGTCAGTCACCGTCCAGGTGGTCCTGGTGCCGTGGTGGGGGGTGGGGGTGGGGTGAAGGGACCGGCCAGGGCTGCGCCGCCCTCCCTGGGTTTGCCGCTCACAGCGTGGGTCCCTCTAGGGAACACAGAGTCCCAGGTCCCTCCCAGCCCTGCCGGGCGCTGTGTGTGTGGGCGAGGTCTTCCGTGGGTCACTTCCGTGGTCACTTCGCTGGAGAGTGTCGGCTGCAGGAGGGGGCTACTCAGAGTCCTTGCTCCTTTTCTTTCTTTCTTTCTCTTTTTTAAGATTTATTTGAAAGGCAGAGTGACAGAGAAGGAGAGAGAGTTCGTTCTTCCATCTGCTGATTCACTCCCCAAAATGGCCGCAATGGCTAGGGCTGGGCCAGGCTGAAGCCAGGATCCAAGAGCGCCATCCGAGTCTCCCACTTGGGTGCAGAGGCCGAAGCACTTGACCGTCTTCTGCTGCCTTCCCAGGTGCATTAGCAGGGAGCTGGACCAGAAGTGGAGCAGGGGCTGGCGCTGTGGCGTAGCGGGTAAAGGCTCGCCTTGCGGTGCCGGCATCCCGTATGGGCGCCGGTTCTAGTCTCGGCTGCTCCACTTCCCATCCAGCTCTCTGCTATGTCCTGGGAAAGCAGTGGAAGATGGCCCAAGCGCTTGGGCCCCTGCACCCACATGGGAGACCGGGAAGAAGCTCCTGGCTCCTGGCCTCAGATCGGCCCAGCCGTTGCGGCCTCTGGGGAGTGAACCAGGGGATGGAAAGCCTCTCTCTCTGTCTGTAACTCTACCTCTCAAGTAAATAAATAAATATTTAAAAAAAAAAAAAAAGTGGAGCAGCGGGACTTGAGCCAGTGCCCATATGGGATGCCGGCATTGGAGGCTGCGGCTTTAACCGCTACGCCACAGCACCGGCCCCTTGTCCTCTGCTTTAGTTCGGTTTCTTGTTGCAGAACGAAGTGTGGGGCCAGCGCTGGCGGCCGCTGGTGCCTGAGCCCTGCCTGTCGCGGCCTTGGTGCAGGGATGGGGGTGCGGTCGCGCCAAGTGCCGCACGGGCACGGGGAGAGCGTGGCGGCCGAGCCGCACACTGATGGAGCTCTCGTTCCATTCAGAGTAAGAAGAAAAGGAAGAAGAATCAGGGCAGTGCTGCTTCCTCAGCGCCGGGCCCCTCGCCCCTGCCTGCCCCCGGCCCCTCCAGTCTGGTGCCCCAGGACACAGCCCGGCCCCAGCCGCCGCTGCAGGGCACAGGCCCCGAGGAGCCGGCCCCGGGGGACAGCCGTCCCAGACCCCAGGACCTGTGCGAAGGGGCGGGCCTGGACCCCGGCCATCCCCTCGGGGGCAGAGGCCTCTCCGGGGCGGGGCCCAGCCAGGCTGCTGCCACTGCTGCCCAGGAGCTCCTTCCGGCAGAGTCGCCGCGGGACGACGCTGAGCCCGGGCAAGGACCCAGGAGCGAGCCGCAGCCAGCCAGGCAGCCGGAGCGGGCCCCCGCCTCCGGGGTGAGTCACCGGGCGGAGGTGGCCAGGGATGGCAGGGTGCCCCCGCCCCTCTGCTGTGTCATGCAGCTCCCACGTCCCTTCCTTGTCCCAGAGGGGTCCTCAGGGGCCTGCTCCCTGGGAGGGGGCCAGGGAAGGGGCGCCCACACCCAGGCCTGTGGCTGCCCCCTTCCATCTTGGCTCCTGGGCTCTTTGCTTATTTTAGAAGGTTATTTGAGGCCGGCGCCGCGGCTCACTAGGCTAATCCTCCACTTAGCGGCGCCGGCACACCGGGTTCTAGTCCTGGTCGGGGCGCCGGATTCTGTCCCGGTTGCCCCTCTTCCAGGCCAGCTCTCTGCTGTGGCCCGGGAGTGCAGTGGAGGATGGCCCAGGTGCTTGGGCCCTGCACCCCATGGGAGACCAGGAGAAGCACCTGGCTCCTGGCTTCGGACCAGCGCGGTGTGCGGGCCACAGTGTGCCAGCCGTGGCGGCCATTGGAGGGTGAACCAATGGCAAACGGAAGACCTTTCTCTCTCTCTCTCTCACTATCCACTCTGCCTGTCAAAAAAAAAAAAAAAAAAAAGGTTATTTGAAAGGCAGAGCGCGAGCGAGCGCGAGCGAGAGCGAGCGAGGTCCTCCATTGCTGATCGGCTCCCCGATGTCCACTACAGCCGGGGCTGGGCCGGGCTGCAGCCAGGAGTCAGGGACTCCATCCGAGTCTCCCACGTGGGTGCCGGGGCCTGAGCACTGGGCCGTCTGCCGCTGCTTCCCCAGGTGGGTCGGAAGTGGGGCAGCCGGGACTTGAACCGGCACTCACATGGGATGCTGGCAGCTTAACCAGCTCCCTTCTTAAAGATTTCTAATTTTTCATTAGAATTTTAATTTAATGTATTTGAAAGAGAGAAGGAGGTCTGCCTTCCACTGGTTCAGTCCCCAAAAGTGCACACCAGCTGAGGCAGGGCTGGGCCAGGAGGACACCGGGGCCCGGGGCTCCATCCCAGTCTCCCAGGACTTGAGCCCTGAGGGTGAATGTCAGCAGGCAGCTGGCCCAGGACCCCGGCGGGGACAGAACCCAGGCACCCTGGGCGGGTGTGGGCGTCTCAACTGCAGAACCACGTGCCCACCCTGGCGCTGGGTTCTTTCTTCATGAAGATTCATTTATTTGAAAGGCAGAGTTAGGGATTCTAGGAGAGAGAGAGAGAGAGGTCTTCCATCTGCTGGCTCACTCCCCAAGTGGCCGCAACGGCCAGGACTGGGCCAGGCCAAAGCCAGAAGTCAGGTGCTTCTTCCAGGTCTCTCACGTGGGTGCTGGGGCCCAAGCCCTTGGGCCATCTTCCACAGCTTTTCCCAGGCCATAGCAGGGAGCGGATTTGGACGTGGAGCAGCCAGGACTCGAACCGGCGCCCATAGGGGCTGCTGGAGCTGCAGGTCGCGGCTTTAACCCATGGAGCCACAGCGCCGGCCCTGAGCCCTCTCTCTTGCAGGCTGTTGAGGCTAGAGCTCAGCCAGCTGCCGGCGCTGGCGAGGAAGTGAACGGCAAGGCCCAGAAAACCAAGCCGCCGCCAGCGAGTGCCCCCGCTTCCCAGAAACAGGGCCAGGTAGGGCAGCTGCTCCCGGCCAGGCCGGGCCTCCTGGGGGGCCTCCTGGCTGCTGCTGTCTGTTCCTCTCCCGAGCCTCCACCCTTGCAGAGGGAGAAGGGAGCCGGCCGGGCAGGGCGAGTGCCGGGAGCCAAGCAGAGCCCCGGGGAGACGCCGTGGGGGCAGAGGCGGGGAGTGGGAGGGTGGGCGGGAGGGTGGGCGGCCCGAGAATGACTTGTGCAAAGGCCCTGTGGTGGAGTGTGGTGGGCGGGAGAGGGGCTGGAGGCCTGGGAAGGTTCCTGCAGGGGGAGTGGAGGAGCGGAGGGCAGGCCTTAGGCTCGGCGTTGGTTCCCGGCTCCAGGAAGCTGAAGCCCAGGACGCCACAGCTGTGACCGGAGACAAAACGCAGAAAAACAAGCCGGCAAAGCTGGAGGCCCCGAAGAGGCCGGAAGGAAGCAGCAGAAATTGTGCGGCTGCTCTGAGGAGCGAGAGGAGCCAGGAGGGGGGTGCCCGGGAGGCCCCGGAGAGGTGGGTGTGGCCGGCCGGGGCGGGCGGGGCCGGGGCCGGGGCCGGGCGCGGGGCGGCGCGGGCGGGGCATCTGTAGCCCTTTCCTGATGGTGCCTGGGATGCAGCTGCAGAGCGGGGCGCGCTGCGGCACAGCAGGTAAAGCTGCACATATGAAGCCGCCATCCCACGTGGGCGCCGGTTCGAGTCCCAGCTGCTCCACTTCCCGTCTCCAGCTCCCTGCCATGGCCTGGGAAAGCAGTGGAATTTGGCCCATTCACCCTTGGGCCCCTGCACCCACGTGGGAGACCCGGATGGAGTTCCGGGCTCCTGGCTTCGGCCTGGCCCAGCCCCGGCTGTAGTGGCCATTTGGGGAGTGAACCAGTGGGTGGAAGACCTCTCTCTCTCTGCCTATTAAATAAATAAATAGACGAGTAAATCTTTTTAAGGGAAGACAAGCGGGGCATGTGTGTGCACACATGGGCGTGTGCATGCGTGGACGCGTGTGTGTGCGTGTGCACAGGTTGTGGGCGGGACTGGACATGACCGGGTCTCCGTCTTGGCCTCCCTGCAGCGGGCTGAGCCCCGGCGAGGGAGTCACGGTGTACTTCCACGCTATCCTCTCTAAAAACTTCGACTTTGACCCCAGCCACCACAAAGTGTTCATCAGGGGAGGAGAGGAGCTGGGAAAGACCAAGTGGACGGATGTGTGCGAGATGAACTACACCAGGTGAGCACATGCAGGGCCCCACGCACACAGCACGTGTGCACAAGGAGGGCCCCGCGCACACAGCACACATGCACTTGGAGGGCCCCGCACACACAGCACACGTGCACACGGAGGGCCCCGCACACACAGCACACGTGCACACGGAGGGCCCCGCACACACAGCACATGTGAATACAGAGGGCCCCGTGCACACGGCACCTAAGTGAGCACATGGAGGGCCCCACGCACACAGCACACGTGCACACGGAGGGCCCCGCGCACACGGCACCTAAGTGAGCACACGGAGGGCCCCGCACACACAGCACACGTGCACATGGAGGGACCCGCACACACAGCACACGTGCACACGGAGGGCCCTGCGCACACAGCACATGTGCACACGGAGGGCCCCGCGCACACAGCACACGTGCACACGGAGGGCCCCGCACACACAGCACACGTGCACATGGAGGGACCCGCACACACAGCACACGTGCACACGGAGGGCCCTGCGCACACAGCACATGTGCACACGGAGGGCCCCGCGCACACAGCACACGTGCACACGGAGGGACCCGCACACACAGCACACGTGCACACATGGAGGGCCCCGCACACACAGCACACGTGCACACATGGAGGGCCCTGCGCACACAACACGTGTGCACACGGAGGGCCCCACGCACATGGCTCCCCAGGAGTACATGGAGAGCCCAGTGCACACGGCTCCCCGGTCAGTACACGGAGGGCCCTGTGCACACAGCACACATGCACTTGGAGGGCCCCGCACACACAGCACATGTGAATACAGAGGGCCCCGCGCACACGGCTCCCCAGGTCAGTACACGGAGGGACCCACGCACACAGCTCCCCAGTCAGTACATGGAGGGCCCCGCACACACAGCACACGTGCACACATGGAGGGCCCTGCGCACACAGCACGTGTGCACACGGAGGGCCCCGTGCACACAGCTCCCCAGTCAGTACACGGAGGGCCCCACGCACACGGCTCCCCAGGAGTACATGGAGAGCCCAGTGCACACAGCTCCCCGGTCAGTACACGGAGGGCCCCGTGCACACAGCAGCCCATCACGGAAACCTGTGGATGACCTCATGCTCGCTCAGTAAGGTGCCCAGCTCGGGGCAGTATCCCCTCGGGCCCGTCTGGGACCCGTGTCTTGTTTTGGAAGCACTGCTCCGGTTGGCTTTGGTTGCTAGCGCTGGGTCTGCGCCCGGTGCTGTGGCAGCGTGAGGAACTCAGGCTTCCGGGCTGGGGTCGGGGGGTGACCGGCTGGCATCCTGTGTTTGCAGGGACTTGCACGAGAACGGGTCCCTCATCGAAGGCAGCTTGGTCATCTCCAGGCAGCACCTGAACACGGCCATCCCCTACAAGTACGTCGTCCACCGCGGCAAAGACTCCGCGGAATACGAGTTCATCTACAAGCAGCAGCAGAGGTGGGGCGAGCACGTGAACCGCTGCCTGTGCGTGAAGTCCGCCCTCGTGGGCTCGGGAGGTGAGCCGGGGCCGTGGGGACGACCCTGCCCGAGGTTCCCCCACGGACAGACGGACGGACGGCCCGGGGAGAGCCGACACCTGCGCCCGCCCCGCTGGGGCTGTCGGGAGCGCCAGGGCCCTCTGCGGTTCTCCTGGCCGTTCCTGGGCCCTCTGTCCCCAGCCCTGGTGTCTGCCTGCGCCCCTCGTGCCGCCCTCAGCTCCCCTCTGTGCCTGGACACGCGCCGTTGGTCGGGGGAGCCGGGCATCGTGGGCTGGCTTTCCTCTTCTCTGTGCATCTGTGTCCTCGGGAGTCCGTGTCTCCAGGGTCTTGTTTGTCGTGTCTGCGTCCTGAGCGTTGGTTAGCGGGCACAGAAGGGCAGAGGCCTCGCCCCGTGAGTCCCCGGGCCCAGAGCCGCCCCGGTGACTCTGTCCAGCTTCCGCGATTTGGTGCGTTTCTGAGCGCTGTTTCTGTCCTGGGTGGTGGACTGAGAAGCCAGCTCCCCGGCCAGGGTGGGAGGCTGCCCAGGGTGGCCCAGAGAGAGCTGTGGCTTCTGTGGCACTGGAGATGGCCCCATTGAAAGAGCAGGAGGCCGGGGGCTGACCCGGGGCCTGGGCAGGTGTCACCGAGGAGGCGGCCCCCAGGCGGGGCGGGGCGGAGCTGGGCAGCCGGCCACTGCGCCCTCCGCCTGTCCTCTCTCTGCTTCTGTCTGCCTGTGTCCCCGTGGCCTCTGACCGTGGCGTTGCTCTCGTCCGTCTCCCGTCTTCTGGGGAGTGCCCCGTGCTCTCGGCCCTTCCCGCCCACACTGCTGTTATTTGCCGCTTGTGCCCGGAGCCAGGGGTTCAGCCCTTGTCCCGAGCAGGCGGCTGTGCCGGGGGCTCCGTGTGCGGCCGCCGGGACTGGGCATCCTTTGTGGGGTGGAGGAATGGGCGCACGTGCCACCTGGCGAGCTCACGTTTTAAGGGACGTCTTTGCTGGGCCTGCCTGCCGGTCACACAGAGATTCCGTGGCCGTGGACTCTTTGCCTGCCTGTCCCCCTCCAGGGGTCAGACCCCCAGTAGCCGGGGGGAGCGAGTCCAGCGGCCCTGAGTCTCCCGCCCCTCCCTTCCCGGCCGCTGTCTCTGTGTCTCTGCCTCGCGCCGGGCCCTGGGCGTCCCGCCTACAGCCTGGCTCTGGCGTCCCCCAGACTGGCACCAGTACGACGACATCATCCGCATGAGGCCGCCCGGGAAGATTCGGAAGTTGCTGGATAAATTCACGGACAACACGCGGAAGGACCTGGTGCGCGGGAAGCAGCTGGCGGCCGGCGTCATGCTGGACAGCATCTTCAGCGTCCTGCAGCCCTGGAGCCCCGTCAACCTCGGCAGCTTCTTCACGCAGCTGCAGCAGTTTTACGCCGTCGTCCGCGTGCCCATGGTGTACGAGGGCCAAGCCCAGCCCTGGAGGTCACTGCAGTACGAGGAGGCGCAGGTACCGGCGGGGAAGAGCGCCCGTCTGCTGCGCCAGGCCAAAGCCAGGAGCCAGGAGTCCGTCCTGGTCTCCCACGGCGGTGCAGGGGTCCAGGCGCTCGGGCCGTCTTCTGCTGCCTCTCCAGGTGCATTTGCAGGGAGCTGGATCTGAAGTGGAGCAGCCGGGACTCGAGCCAGCGCCCATATGGGATGCGGGCGTCATAAGCAGTGGCTAAACCCACCACGGGGCAGCGCCGGGCCCCAGGCTTCACTCCAGCCGCCAGCAGCCCCACCTGCCGGGCGGGCAGCCTCCCCCACCTGCCGGGCGGGCAGCCTCTCCCACCTGCCGGGCGGGCAGCCTCCCCCACCTGCTGGGCGGGCAGCCTCTCCCACCTGCCGGGAGGGCAGCCTCCCCCACCTGCTGGTGGTCACGTGAACCCTGACTTCCTGGCCAGTCAGTCCGTCCTGCCCGGGAGCACTTGTCAGCCTGTGCCCTTCTTCCTTGTCCCCGCGAGTCCTGCCCAGTACTGGTTCCCCCGGGCCTTGGGCAGAGTGGACATGAGGGGTAGAGGCCCCCTTACTGCCCCTCAGCCCCAGCGCAGTGCGGCCTGGCCCAGGCAGTTTTAGGCAGACTTGGAGCCACCTTGGAGGTGATGGTACAACTGCTCCTGCCGCCCTGCTGCCTGGCTCTCCGGGAGCCGAGGGGAGGAGCTGGGGGAGGCAGAGCCGTGCTCTGCGCGGGGTCCGGCTGCGGGCGGCCCCGTGACGCCCGCGTCTTCCTCCTGGGCCCAGGTGAAGGAGGACCTGTGGCAGTATCTGAAGAAGCAGATGGCACCGTTCCTGGAGGGAAAAGGCGGCGAGCACGCGCCCGGCGACGGCCCGGTGAGCAGCAAGCTGAGGATGGGCCTGATCATCCTTTTCTCGGTGGAGAAGTTTGACCTGTGCCTCCCACCGAGTGACCTGGGCCTGCTCTGCCGCCTGCTCGTGCCGGGTGCCCGCAGCGCCGACGCCCTCCATCACGACCTCAGTCACTTCCCCGGAACCTTGCACAGGTACGTCGGTGCTGCCGTGCGCGGCTGCCTCGCTGACCTGCCTTTGCCTACAAGAGCAGGTGCCAGCCCTGGAGTGGCCGGGCACGCCAGGGTCCCCCCGCGGGGTGGCCAGCGCCCTTCCTCTGCCGTGTTTGTGCCTGAAGCCATTCGCACTATCGGCCGCCCTGCCTCTGGGAAGCCCCGCGGTGCACAGGGTCTGGGGACTTCCTGGGAGCAGCCCAGATGTTCGCCCACGGCACTGCCCGTGCCCTGTGCTTGCAGAGCATGATTGTCACCGGCCTGGAAGGGTCGGAGGTGACAAGGCCAGGGCCTGTGCCAGGGAGGCTGCCTGGGGGCCTCCCTGAGCCCGCCTCTTTCCAGTCTGGTCTGCAGCTCTGATTGGTGGAACCTGAGAGTGACATTCGGGGCCTCCATGAGCGGCAGCTCTTGCTGGGACATCTGGTTTCAGGGGTTTTAACACTGGGGGTGGGGAGCGCCAGCGAGGAGGCGCGCGGGGTTAGCGTGTGCCCCCGGGCCATGTGCGGAGTGAGCGCACGTGTTTGGAAGGACGAGGACGCCCGGGCTCTGCAGGCTGCCCCGGCCTTGGCACTGCCCGGTGCTCAGATCGGCAGTGGCCTGGCGGCCTGGGCCCAGCCTCGCCCTGCAGCACAGCCCTCGGCTCTCTGCTCTCCCTGGGGGGCGGGGGAAGCAGCTCTGCAGCGTTTGCGGTGGGGATTGCCCGGTGTCCAGGGTCCCACTGGAGCACCCCAGCCCGCAGCCATGCGGTGCTCACCTCCCCGCGGGGCGGGCCCCACACGGCCGACGTCGGCTCACCGCGGCGTCCCCCGTGCCTGCAGCTGGCGAATGTTCTTGGTGAACCTGTGTCAGAGGTGCATGGAGAGCAAGGTGGACTCCTGGCTGGCCGTGCTGCCCGTCCTGCACTACTTCATGGAGCTGTCGCCGCCCAGCAGGGACGTGGCCAGCCAGCCCGAGGACAGCTGGGCGGCCCTCCAGGGCATCTCCTTCTGTCCGTTCCGGGAGAAGACGCCAGAGCCGTAAGTGGCCGAGTGGGGCCGGATCCTTCCCCTCAGGGTGCCCCCGCACCGGGGGGCCCGCGGCTGACGACAGCGCCTCGCGCTCTGTGCGCCTGGGACGGTCAGGCTGCGTGGGCTTAGAGAGCCAGCTCCGCGGAGCCTTGTTTGTCCTGCACTGACCAGTGCCCCGGGAACAGCTTTGCCTGCCCGGCTGGAGCAGGGCTGCCCGTGTCCGCCTAAGGCGTGAAGGTCGGCGACTCCTCAGCCGGCCGCTTGTTCCTGGGCACCTGGGCACCGTCCCGCTGGGGAGCTCCGCCCGTGCAGCTGTCGCCTTGAGATGAATTCCTGAGGGCGGAAGTGCTGTGACAGGCTCTGTGTGCGCCTCGCCCGGTGTGGGCTCCGGGCAGCGCAGTGGGCGGGGGACAGACCCTGACCTCGGCCACACAGCAGGGCCTCCCCTGCGTCACAGGAGAGTGATCGCACACACAGAGCCACACCACGGGCTGGGGTGGGGGATGGTCCTACTAAATACTGAGTTCATTTCGTTACAGTTACAGAGGTCATCCCAGGGCCCGCGGCACCGGGTTGAGCCGCTGCCTGCATCCCCTGTGAGCTCCGGTTCCAGTTCTGGCTGCTCCGCTTCCTGCCCGGCTGCCTGACAACAAACTGGCAAGGTGGTGGAAGACGGGCCGAGCGCTTGAGCCCCTGACTCCCACATGGGGGACCCGGATGGAGGTTCAGGCTCCCGGCTTCGGCCTGGCCCAGCCCTGGCCGGTGTGGCCGTTTGGGGAGTAAAACAGTGGATGGCAGATTCCCTCTGTTTCTTACTCTCTCTATTTGTCTCTCTGCCTTCTAAATAAATAGATAAAATTTTAAATGTCAGAGTAAGAAAAAATTAAGTATATGACCTTATAATGTGATTTTATAGTTTAAACAAGGTTGTGCTTTATATTTTTAAAAGATTTATTTACCTATTCGAAAGGCAGAGAGAGGTCTTCCCTCTGCTGGTTCACTCCCCAGTTGGCCGCAATGGCAGGAGCTGTGCTGATCTGAAGCCAGGAGCCAGGAGCTTCTTCCGGGTCTCCCACGTGGGCGCAGGGGCCCAAGCACCTGGGCCACCTTCCACTGCCTTCCCAGGTGCTTTAGCAAGGAACTGGATGGGAAGTGGAGCAGCCGGGACTTGAACCAGCGCTCACGTGTGATGTGGTGCTGCAGGCGGCCCCACTGGAGTTCTGTGTTCTCGTGTGCCCCTGGTTGTCAGTCCTGGTTCAGGTCTGTTTCCTCTGCACAGGAACCAGCTGCTTCAGGTCATGGAACGGAACCAGCACTTGCTGGGCCTGGATCAGTATCTCTTCCGCTCCTGGTTTAGTTTGCTTCCTCTGGGGCAGCTGGTGCACTACATGGAGAACTTCGCCGAGCACCTGACTGGCTGTCCTGCCCGGGTCCTGGACTGTTTCCTGGGGACTGCCTACCGGCTGCAGGAACATTCCTGGGTCGGGTACCTGAACACAAAGGTGCGTGGTCTGCACTGGGCCCTCGGGCTGCGGCAGGGGGCGGCCTGGCCTGGGGCGGCCCTTGCTCCTTGGAGCTAGGAGTGGATTTGAGTTGGGTCGTCTTCCACTGCTTTCCCAGGCCATAGCAGAGAGCTGGATTGGAAGTGGAGCAGCCGGGACTTGAAGTGGCGCCCATATGGGATGCTGGCGCCGCCAGCAGCCACTTAACCCGCTATGCCACAGCGCCGGCATAGTTAAACACAATTTATTTATTTATTTGGAGGGCAGAGTGACAGAGAGAGAGGAAGAGAGAAAGACCTTCCACCCACTGGTTCACTCCCCAAATGGGCGCCACAGCCGGAGTGGGGCCAGGCTGAAGCCAGGAGCTTCCTCCAGGTCTCCCATGTGGGTGCGGGGATCCAAGCCCGTGGGCCACCTGCTGCTCTCCCAGGCCTTTCGCGGGAGCTCCATGGGAAGCAGAGGAGCCGGACTCCAGCCCGTGGGTGGTTTACTTCATTCTGTTCTCAGCAGACATCGACGTCTTACTTCCGCCCCTCCCTGCCGCAGGCTATCAAGAAGGTCTTCCAGATGCTGCTGCACCTGCTGGACATCTGTCAGACCGCGTGAGTAAAGAGCGAAGGGCGTGGTCCCACCGTGGGCTTGCGAGTGTCACTGCTCGTCCCTTTGATTGACAGTGTCATG
Source organism: Oryctolagus cuniculus (assembly GCF_964237555.1). Taxonomy (NCBI): domain Eukaryota; kingdom Metazoa; phylum Chordata; class Mammalia; order Lagomorpha; family Leporidae; genus Oryctolagus; species Oryctolagus cuniculus. The sequence goes on along the minus strand of NC_091448.1, from coordinate 2,010,001 downwards.
CTACTGTTGTCCCGGGAGAGCCATTGTCCATCACAGTGTATTCTGTTTCTCCTTGTGGGTCAGTCTTGTAGCCATCAATTAGTTGAAAGGTTTGTTGATTTGAAATGCAGAGTGACTGACGGAGAGAGAGAGAGATCTGTCCAGTTCACTCCCCAGGTGGCCGCAACAGGCAGGGCTGGAGCCGGCTCTCCCACGTGGCCGTCTGCCCTGCCTCCTAGTGGCAGGAGGCTGGGTTGGACGCAGAGTAGCCGGGACTGAGACCGGGCCTCCCAAGGGGTGCTCCGCGCCCTCTGCCCCGCCAGCCCTGGCATCTTCAGTTTTCGAACCACAGACACCCGCTGCTGGGACCTGGGTCGTTTCCACCCGGCCTTCGTCCCGCGCGTCCTCCCGTGTCTGTGTCTTCACCCCTTGAACGTTGAGTCCTTGGGTGACCCGGAAGTCGGGTCGGCTTCGAGTCATGCATAAGGTGACTGCACCATCCCCTGCAGTGGTTTGCTCCCGGGCGTCTGTGGGACGTCGTCTCCCTGTGGGACGGGGCGCCGAGAGTGAGTGGAAGTGCAAGGGGGCTGTGGGTGCCTGCCGAGATGCACTGGTTCGCTCCCCAAATTCCTGCAACAGCCAGGGCCCAGCCCCGCTGACGCCGAGTCTGGAACTCAGCCTGGGTCTGCGCGTGGGTGGCAGGGACCCGGGTACTTGAGCTGTCACCGGCTGCCTCCCGGGCGCTAAACACGAGCAGTGGGGACTCGAACCCAGGTACTCAGATACGAGAAGTGGGCGTCCCACGCGGAGACCGGACGCCCGTGCTGGACGCCTGCCCACTGACGGGGCAGAGCCCGAGGACTTGCTTCCTTGTCACCCTGGTCGTGGGTTTGACCACAGGGCTCGAGAGAACGCTGTAGTCGTCGGCATTTTCCAGGGAGGGGTCTGGTCCGGGGGGCTCGGGGCCGCTGCCCGTGTCCTCGGCGGCGTGGACACGCTCTCCTCGCTCTGGGGCAGGATCGTCCAGGAGGACTTGCTGCAGGCCTGCCGGGCGGTGTGCTTGAGACTCCATGAGCTCGCCTGCGGCATCACCAAGAGCGAGAAGTTCTACAAGATCCCTGCCTTGTCTGCGGAGGCCGTGTGCAAACTGCTCGTCCTGCAGCCCGCCGCGGTGAGTGGGGGTGACTGCGACGCGCCCTGCCGGGCGGGCTCCCCACTCGCTCCCCGGGGGCTGGAACGCCACGTGCACCCTGCCGGGCGGGCTCCCCACTCGCTCCCTGAGGGCTGGAATGCCACGTGCACCCTGCCGGGCAGGCTCCCCACTCGCTCCCTGGGGGCTGGAACGCCACGTGCACCCTGCCCGGGCGGGCTCCCCACTTGCTCCCTGAGGGCTGGAATGCCACGTGCACCCTGCCGGGCGGGCTCCCCACTCGCTCCCCGGGGGCTGGAACGCCACGTGCACCCTGCCGGGCGGGCTCCCCACTCGCTCCCCGGGGGCTGGAATGCCACGTGGACCCTGCCGGGTGGGCTCCCCACTCGCTCCCCGGGGGCTGGAATGCCATGTGCACCCTGCCGGGCGGGCTCCCCACTCGCTCCCCGGGGGCTGGAATCCGACACGGTGGCTGATTTAGATCTCAGATACTTAGTGGACACCTAAGAGCAGGGTCTGTGCCCTGGGTCTCCTGGGACTTAGCTGGGAGGCAGGGATTCACTCGGCTCTACAGCCACAGGGAAACCACGGGGCCTCGAGGCCAGGCAAGGACTCTCCCACGATAACCGTCCTTGTTCCCTGATTCCATATTTCACAGGGGACAGGGACCATTTCTCTCTCTAAATAACCCACACGTCCAAGCCCGGCCGTCCCCACCGAGGTACAGCAAGCAAGGGCCACAGGTGCAGGTGCAGGGCTGTGGGCCTGTCTCCCTGTGTGCACTCTCGGGCCCTGGGCTGATCCCAGCTCCCCTGCACCCCTTCGTCGTCCCGACTTCTGTGCCTGCAGTCAGCCTCGCCCGTCTCTGAGCACTTCCTGTCCTGGCTGTCACTCAGGCCCGCACGTCACTGGTGCTGCTTCATTTCCCGGCAGCATTGGTCCTCTTGGGTTTGTGCGCCTCAGCCTAGAGTGATGTAAGGCCTTGTAGTCCCACTGTCCACGTCTTCTTGCTAATGCTTGTTTATGTTCCTCAACTTGGAAGGCAGAGAGAGTAAGAGAGAGGGAGGGAGAGAGAGGGAGATGAAGGTTCTCGGTCACCCCTCTCTGTCCACCTCTGCTGGCTGCTGGGGAGTTGTGTGTGTCTGGGCGACAGTTCAAGACCGAAGGTGGCCCTGGGTGATCACAAGGGACACTTCTGGATTGTTCTAGAAGGTGCCGTGCAAGGGCCAGCATGTTCCATTCCCAGTTGGGAGCCACCGGGCCACCTGGGGAGGGGCAGGCCAGGCCGCCGCTGGGGCCCTGCCTGGAGGAGGCACAGCTACTCCACTGGGCCTCTGGCCGCCCAGGCAGAGAGTGCTCGGCTCTCAGCCTTTCACGGAAGCTGCTGTGGCTGATCCTTCCCCCCACTGTCTGGCTGGGTCCAGAACTTTCTGGGGAAATCAGAGAGCCTGTCCAAGGTGGGCTTCACATGAGGGCTGTGTGTGGCATCTGCAGGGGGCACTGGGGACAAGTGACGCATGGTGGTGTCCAAAAGCCCAAGTGAGCCCCCCCGTTCTTGCAGGACTCCGTGGGGGGGCCTGGGGCGGCAGCCGGGAGGAGCTCGGGCACGGCCGCCTTCCAGGGGACGCTGGCCGCCACGAGGGCCTGGCTCCAGGGGGTCTTCCAGGAGAACATGCTCAAGAACTCGCATTTCTCTGCCGTCCGGTTCACCTACCCCGACGAGATCCAGGTGACTGCTGGGAGCGGGACACTGCTCAGGGCTCCCGGGGAGGGGTGTGCCGCGGCTGAGCTTCCGTGTGACCGCGTCCTGAGGCCTGTGGGCACTGTGCTCCCTCTGTGGAATGAGGACTGGCCGTTCCCCCAGCAGGGCCGCTCCTGGGGCACGGGAGACAGCAAGCAGGTGGGAGGAGCCGCCGCACCTCTTGCCTGGCATGCGGCCAGCAGGATCTCAGTAGTGGTGGTGGTAGTGATGGTGGTGTTGGTGTTGTGTTGGTGATGGTGGTGACTGTGGTATCGGTGTTGGTGATGGTCGTGGTGGGGGTGGTGATGGTCGTGGTAGTGGTAGTGTTTTTGGTGGTTGTGATGGTGTTGGTAGAGAGGTGATGGTGATCATGGTGTTGTTGATTGTGTTGGTGTTGACAGTATCATTGGTGGTGGTGTTGGTGGTGTGGTGATGTTGATGGTAGTTATGATGGTGGTTGTGATGGTGGCAATGATAGAGATGATGGTGATGGTGGTCATGGTGGTGTTGATGTTGGTGGTGGTTGTGGTGGTGATGGTGTTTGGTAATGGCGGAGGTACAGGTGACAGTGTGATGATGGTGGTGGTGATAGTGTTGGTTGTGATGGTGTTGGTGGTAGAGATGGTGGTGGTGGTGATGGTGGTGTTGGTGGTGTTGATGGTGATGGTGTTGGTAGTTATGGTGTTGGTGGTAGAGGTGGTGTTGGTGGTGGTGATAGTGATGGTGTTGGTGGTTGTGATGGTGTTGGTAGTAGAGATGATGGTGATGATGGTGTTGGTGTTGATGGTATCAGTGTTGGTGGTGATGGTGATGGTGGTGGTGGTTGTGATGTGGTGGTGGTAGAGGTGATGGTGATGTTGGTATTGATGGTGTTTGTGGTGTTGATGGTGTTGATGGTGTTGGTTGTGGTGTTGATGGCATTGGTGGTGTTGATGGTGATGGTGTTGGTAGTTATGGTGTTGGTGGTAGAGGTGATGGTGGTGTTGGTGGTGTTGGTGGTGATGGTGTTGGTGGTAGAGGTGATGGTGATGTTGGTGGTGATGGTGATAGTGCAGTGGTAGTGATGCTGTTTGTGGTAATGGTGGTGGTACAGGTGATGGTGTGATGGTGGAGTGGTGGTGATGATAGTGATGGTGTTGGTGGTTGTGATGGTGTTGGTGGTAGAGGTGATGGTGATGACGGTGTTGGTGTTGATGGTATCAGTGTTGTTGATGGTCATGGTGGTGGTGATGGTGATGTTGGTATTGATGGTGATGGTGTTGGTAGTTATGGTGTTGGTGGTAGAGGTGATGGTGGTGTTGGTGGTGATGATAGTGATGGTGTTGGTGGTTGTGATGGTGTTGGTAGTAGAGATGATGGTGATGATGGTGTTGGTGCTGATGGTATCAGTGTTGTTGATGGTGGTGATGGTGATGGTGGTGGTGGTTGTGATGGTGGTGGTGGTAGAGGTGATGGTGATGTTGGTATTGATGGTGTTTGTGGTGGTGTTGATGATGTTGGTTGTGGTGCTGATGGTGTTGGTGTTGTGGTAGTGATGGCACAAACAGGTCTTGTGGGCTCCTGTAAAAGGCTCCATCTGAGGGCAGCTAAGCGGTTGGGTGGGGCAGCCGGGGAAGGTACGGAAACTGCCTCTTCCTGTGGAACCTGACGGGTTCTTGCCAAAGACATTTCGGTGGGACTCAGATCCTGGGGAGAGGGGAAGACAGAGCTGCTGGGGAGACAGTCTACCACGGGGGCGGCTGGGCTTTCACCAGTCCTCACCATCATCAGAGGAAAAGGCCTCCGGAAGTGGGAGGCGACAGCAGAGTCCCTGGGCTGGGCCCGGATGGGAGAGGTGGGGTCGTCGGGGCAGCCCCACGGGGCGTCCTGGCCAAGCAGGGAGCCGCTCGTTTACAGAGGGGGGAGACAGGGCTCCAGGGGGACGCGTTTGGGTGTCCTTGCAATGTTTTTGTACGAACAGAACTCTGGAGTGCAACCCTTTCGATAAACGACAGTCATGGTGCAGGTGGCCAAGGTGGGGCCTGGCGCAGCGGGGCCTGGGGGTGGAGGCCGAGGTGGCCGCCGTGACTGCCGCCGGCACAGCCACGGGTGGTGGGCCCGGCGTCCTGAGTGCAGCACTCGCCGTGCCACCCCCGGGACCCGTCCTGGTGTCGGGGGCGGCTCTGGCCCGAGCTGCGTGGTGACTGTTGCCTTCCTGTGGGTTTTGTTTTGCAGGTCTGGAGGCGGCTGGTGGAAATAGGCTTCCCCGCGGAGCTGGGCTGGAAGGAGTCCCTGCTGGGAGACCTGGAGGGGAGGCTCAGACAGGTACCGGCGGCCGGGGCGCGGGCCTCAGAGCACCGACAACAGCCAACAGATAGGAGCGGCGCAGGGCCGGCCTCTTGTTGGCAGGGAGTAGAAGGAATCACAGCTTGGTGTTTCTTTCTTTTTTTAAAGATTTATTTATTTATTTATTTATTTATTCATTTAGAAGTCAGAGTTACAGAGAGAGAGGGAAGAGATGGAGAGAAACTGTCCATCCATTGGTTCACCCTCAAATGGCCACAACGGCCAAAGCTGAGCAGGTCCAAAGCCAGGAGCCAGGAGCTTCTTCTTTTTTTTTTTTTTTATTTTTTATTTTTTATTTATTTTTTTTTTTATTTTTGATAGGCAGAGTGGACAGTGAGAGAGAGAGACAGAGAGAGAAAGGTCTTCCTTTGCCGTTGGTTCACCCTCCAATGGCCGCCACTGCAGCCGGCGCACCGCGCTGATCCGATGGCAGGAGCCAGGAGCCAGGTGCTTCTCCTGGTCTCCCATGGGGTGCAGGGCCCAAGCACCTGGGCCATCCTCCACTGCACTCCCTGGCCACAGCAGAGAGCTGGCCTGGAAGAGGGGCAACCGGGACAGAATCCGGCGCCCCGACCGGGACTAGAACCCGGTGTGCCGGCGCCGCAAGGTGGAGGATTAGCCTATTGAGCCACGGCGCTGGCTACCAGGAGCTTCTTCTTGGTCTCCCACATGGGTGCAGGGCCCAAGCACTTGGGCATCTTCCACTGCCTTCCCAGGCCACAGCAGAGAGCTGCATTGGAAGTGGAACAGCCAGGACTCGAACTGGTGCCTGTGTGGAGTGCTGGTGCCACAGTGGCTTTACCTGCCTCGCCATGGCACTGGTCCCCCGCCTAGTATTTCTGTTTTAGATCCATCTTGGTTGTGTTTTTTGTTTGTTTGTTTGTTTGTTTTTTGGACAGGCAGAGTTAGACAGTGAGAGAGAGAGACAGAGAGAAAGGTCTTCCTTCCGTTGGTTCACCCCCCAAATGGCCACTACGGCCGGTGCTGCGCCCATCCAAAGCCAGGCGCTTCCTCCTGGTCTCCCATGGGGTGCAGGGCCCAAGCACCTGGGCCATCCTCCACTGCACTCCCTGGCCACAGCAGAAAGCTGGCCTGGAAGAGGGGCAACCGGGACAGAATCCGGCGCCCCGACCGGGACTAGAACCCGGTGTGCCGGCGCCGCAAGGCGGAGGATTAGCCTAGTGAGCCGCGGCGCCAGCCTTTTTTTTTTTTTTTTTTAATTTATTTGTTCAAAAGGTGGAGGGACACAGGAAGAGAGGTCTTCCATCTGCTGACTCACTCCCCAAACGGCCACAGCAGCCAGAGCTGGGCCGGGCTGAAGCCAGGAGCCTGGAGCTCCATCTGGGTCTCCCACGCGGGTGCAGGGCCCCAGCATGGGGCGTCTTCTGCTGCCTCCCAGGGGCATCAGCAGGGAGCTGGGGCGGAAGTGGAGCAGCCGGGACTCCAGCTGATGCTCTGACGTGGGATGCGGGTCCCGGGCGGCAGCCTAGCTGTGGCTGCTCAGCGCCCGCCCCCCGGTCCTTCCTGCGGAGTTTGACCCCAGAAGAATGGTTCATTGTTTTGTTGGGCTGTTGCAGAGTCTGGCCATCACAGAACCCCAGGAGTTCACGGGGTGAGCCCCCCCCATGCAGGAGCCCTGAGTGGCCTGCTGGGGACGCGAGTCTCACCCGACGCAGTGACCATGGAGAATCAAAAGCGTTCTTCCTTTTGAATTCAGACTGTGGGCCAATTCGTGTTCACTGGTCTGTGTGGCTGTTGCGTGGCTCTTTGTAGACTTTCAGGGGCGTGGAAAAAAGACCAGTTTCTCCGACTTTGCTGCTTTTGCCGGCGGCTCTTATTTCATTCTAACCGTGCCGGTCCGGTCTGGGTGTGGGGCCAGGGGACGGGTGGGTGTGGGCCAGGGAGATGTGGGCAGCCCCAGGAGCCCTCACTGCCCTCCGCGGTTGCAGGAGAGGCCGCTCGCCCAGATCTCCGCCTACTGCAGCACCCGCTGGGACACCGCAGGCCCCGAGGACAGCGTGGCCCAGAGCTTTGAGAAGTGCGTCATCGAAGCCGTGAGCTCAGCCTGCCAGGTAACCGACCAACCTCTCCTGGGAACACGCTGGGGCTCCCGTGGGTCAGCTCGGGGCTGCTAGTGAGGCCGCTGGGTCTGAGACCCTGCGTGGCGCGCGGCGTCGGGAGTGGGTGTCCGCTTCCTGCCCTGTAAGCTCTGCTCCTTCCCCACTCCTGAGCTGACCCCTCCTCCAGGTGGCCCCAAGGTCTCCTGTGCGTCACATGAGGTCATAGCCACACACGTGCTACCTTGGCCCAGTCTCGCTCTTTGCAGTTTTACTTATTTATTTAAATCTTTACTTTTTAAAAAAGTATTTATTTATATTTATTTGAAAGGCAGAGAGAGAGAGAGAGGTCTTCCATCCACTGGTCACTCCTCAAATGACTGCAATGGCCCGAGCTGGTCCAGACCGAAGTCAGGAGCCTGGAACTCTGTCTTCCATGTACTGGTTCACTCCCTAAATGGCCACGAGGCCAGAGCTGGGCCAATCTGAAGCCAGGAGCTTCTTCCAGGTCTCCCATGTGGGTGCAGGGCTCCAAGCACTGGCCCATTCTCTGCTGTTTTTCCCAGGCACATTAGCAGGGGGCTGGATCAGATGTGGAGCAGCTGAGACTTGAACCTGCGCCCATATGGGCTGCTGGCACCGCAGGCAGTACTTAACCCACGGTGCCACGGTGCTGGCCCCAGACTGTCCCCTGCATGCCTGCAACATGTGGGCCAGGGCTGGAGCCCAGGGCTGGGGATTCAGTCCACGCCTCCCTCTAGGGCGGCAGGGACCCGAGTCCTCACACTGCTGTCACTGCTTCCCGGGGTGTGCCTTCGAGGGGGCAGAGGGAAGGCTGGAGCCCGGGCACTCGACGCGGGTGGGGGCGCCCCGCTGCCTTCCCCTGACCCTCAGCTCGTGCGAGGCGCGCTCTCGCTCTCTCTCTCTCTCTCTCTCTCTCTCTCTCTTGTTAAGCGCTTTATTGCGGTATCGCTTGCGCACTGTGCAATCCACCCCTGGATGTAGCGTCCCGTGGTTCTGGGCACCTCCGCAGACCCGTACAGCCGCCTCCGCGTCACCCCAGAGCGCTGTCACAGCCTCCAAAGCGGCCCAGAGCCGCCAGCCTCTGCCGCTCCCGGCCCAGCCGCTGCCTCCCCGTGTCTGCGGGGCTCTGGGCGCTGTCACTGCAGGAGCTCCTGGGGCTGCGGCCTTTGTGTCTGCCGATTCCTCTTAGCCTGCGGGAGTGTGAGTGAGTGTGTAAGTGTGTGTGAGTGTGTAGTGGGTTAGTGTGAGAGTGTGTGAGTGTAGTGTGTGAGAGTGTAGTGTGTTAGTGTGAGTGTGTAAGAGTGTGTGAGTGTAGTGTGTGCGTGTAGTGAGTGTGTAAATGTGTGTGAGTGTGTAGTGTGTGAGTGTAGTGTGTGAGTGTGTAAGAGTGTGTGAGTGTAGTGTGTAAGTGTGTGTGTAAGCGTGTGGGTGTGTGAGCATATTGTGAATGTGTAAGTGTATGAGAATGTGTAAGTGATTGTGTGTGTGAATGTAAGAGTGTGTATGTATGTGAGAGCATGTGTGAATGTAAGTGTGAGTGTGTAAGTGTATGTGAGTGTGTGTGTATGTGTCAGACTGTGTGAGTGTGTGTGTGTACTCCCTCCTCGTGGACGAGTGTCCTCTGTCCGCTTGTCCACAGCCGGGTGAGTGTGTGTGAGTGTGTGTGTGTACTCCCTCCTCGTGGGCGAGTGTCCTCTGTCCGCTTGTCCACAGCCGGGTGAGTGTGTGAGTGTGTGTGAGTGTGTGTGTGTACTCCCTCCTCATGGACGAGTGTCCTCTGTCCGTCTGTCCACAGCCGGGTGAGTGAGTGTGAGTGTGTGTGTGTGTGTGTGTGTACTCCCTCCTCATGGACGAGTGTCCTCTGTCTGCTTGTCCACAGCCGGGTGAGTGAGTGTGAGTGTGTGTGTGTACTCCCTTCCTCCTCGTGGACGAGTGTCCTCTGTCCGCTTGTCCACAGCCGGGTGAGTGTGCGTTCGGCTGCTGGAGGCATTGCCGGGCCAGTCTCTGTAGCTTCAGGTCCTCTCTCCTGGGCTGTAACGGGTCCCGTGGGAGCTGCGTCAGGGGCTGACGAGTGGTCACGGGGATGGGCAGTGGCTGGCTGATGGCTCACGGTCCCCGCAGTGGGGGCTTCGCAGTGGGGGCTCCGCGTCTGTTTCCCAGCTCGGATTCTGGCGGTGCCAGTGGGCGTGGCTTTGACTTGCAGATCTCTGATGACCGCGGCTTCGGGCGTCTTCTGTGTCTTGCTTGCAGGAGTTCTGTGTTGCTCCTTCCCTGTGGGGGTCTCCGGGCAGCTACTCCATCTGCGTCTTCTCCCATCCTGGGGGCTCGCTTTTCACTGTGGGGGGGCGGTCAGGCCATTCATGGAGGGCTTGGGAGGGTCTCGAAGAAGCGCTGAGCAGGCGGGGCCCTCCCTGGCCTCCTTGCTCGCAAGCTGTGCTGGTTTCCTCTTCTGAAGCGCAGAGATGTTTGCTTTTGGTGAAGTCCAGTCCCTGTTGGGATCAGAGACTCCCTCGGCACACCCGGGCGTGGGGTTCACCCTCTCGCTCCCCTCTGAGGCCGTGGCAGGCTCAGCTCCCGGCCCCGGCCTGGGATCTGCCCGAGGCCCTTGCTGTGTTTGGGGTGTACCTGCCCGCGGGGCCCAGCTGTGCTGGCGCTGCTCCTGAGGGCAGCGTGCTGGCCCCCTTGGACGACCTTGGACTTGACCGCAGCCATGTGCGTTTTCTGCGCTGTCCGTCCGTTTCTTGGCCCGTTCACCGCCCTTTGCTTTCAGTGCTTTAGTTCCGGGGTTCAAGTATGCGCTGCTTCCGTTGGGTTTCTTTCCAGCGCTTTAGGCTCCTGCTGTGGCCGCCGAAGTTGTTCCTTCCCTTCCTCAGCTCGTTCACTGCGAGTGTGCAGAATCCCAGCTGCCCGGTGTCTGTCCTGCGGCTGTGCTGGTGAGAGTGAGTGTGCACGCGTGTGTGTGCGCACGAGTGTGTACCTGAATGTGAGCATGTGTGCACACGAATGTATGCACATGAGTGTGTACATGAGTGTGTATCTGCGTGTATACACGAATGAGCATGTGTGTACATGTGTGTGTATACATGAGTGTACACGAGTGTGTGTACCTGTGTGTACGCGTGAGCGTGTGTGCACGAGTGTGTGTGCACACGAATGTATGCACATGAGTGTGTATCTGCGTGTATACACGAATGAGCATGTGTGTACATGTGTGTATGTATACATGAGTGTACGCGAGTGTGACTGTGTACCTGTGTGTACGCGTGAGCATGTGTGTGCATGAGTGTGTATGAGTGTACATGAGTGTGTACATGTATGTGTGTGTACATCAGTGTGTGTGCCTGTGGGGGTGTGTGCACGAGGGTGTGTATTTCCGCGTGTGTCTTTGTGTCTGTGCATCTGTGTGTGTGTTTCCGCGTGTGTCTGTGTCTGTGTGTGTGCGTGCATGTCCGTGTCTTCACGTCGCTGTGCTGGTCACGGAAGCAGCTGGGACGCAGGAGGAAGCGGGCGCTCCGAGAACCGTTCGGTGCTGGCTCTGCCGTCGCAGCCGAGGCCCGGGGTGGTCGGTGCCGAGCTGCTGGGCCGCGCACGCGCCCGGCGCCTCAGCGGCTGCCCTCCGTGCCTCTGCCCTCAGTCTCAGACCAGCGTCCTGGAGGGCATCTCCTGTCAGGACCTGAGGAAATTCGGCACCCTCGTGTCCGCCGTGATCACCAAGTCGTGGCCCCGACGCCACGGGGAAGCCACGGACGACTTTGATGAGATTCTGAAACACCTGCTCACGGGGCCCGACGTCAAGCATCTCTTCAAGTTGTACGGTACGTCCCGGGGGCGGGGGCCGGCGCGGGGGGGCTCATGTTCATCAGAGGAAGCAGACTGGGTGGTGGAGGGGCCCAGGAAGGCCCGGGGTGCCCTCAGTATGAGACACCCAGCACCGGAAGCCAGCACTGGTCGAGTGCCTGCTGGGTACCAGCTCCCATGCTGAGACAGTGTCTGATTTTTTTTTAAGGTTTATTTATTTATTTGAAAGGCAGAGTTGCAGAGCAAGAGTGAGAGACAGAGAGAGAGAGAGAGAGAGAGAGCGCTTCCGTCTGCTGGTTCATGGCTGCAACAGCTGGGCCAGGCCAAAGTCAGGAGCCAGGAACTCTCTCCGGGTCTCCCGCGGGGCCGCCAGGGGCCCAGGCACTTGGGTCATCTTCCACTGCCTTCCCAGGTGCACCAGCAGAGGGCTGGACTGGAAGTGGAGCAGCCGGGACTTGAACCGGCGCCCACGTGGGATGCTGGCATCGCAGGCGGTAGCTCAACCTGTGGCCCTCGATGCTGGCCCAGACTCAGCGTCTGACGCCGTGCTTTCTGCGTCTGCTTTAAGCCTTCGGTTTCCTGGTGAGGAACTGGAGACGAGGCTGGCCACCGCCGGCAGCACCAGCGTCTCACGTGGGCACTGATTCGAGTCTCGGCTGCTCCACTGTCTTCCCGGTGAGGCAGCTTGGGCCACGAGTGGGCATGGCAGGGCCTGTGGCTCACTCACTGGGGGGCCCCCTGCACCCTTGCTTCTGCGGTTGGGACGGAGCTGCCGCGTTTCTTTTCAACGGTGCAGATAAGCGTGGTCCTCTCGCAGACACCGGGAGAGAAGTCTGCAGGTTAAACTAAGCACATCTAAGAAATTCTACCCCCGGTCCCGACCCTGAAGCTCACATTCCGGGTTTGGCGGAGTGGCGTCCTCACGGCCCTCGGCTGGCCTCCGGCGGCTGGGCTGCAGGCGCTCTCTCCCCGCCGTGGAGGAATGGGCCCGGGGCGCTGTGGGGCGAGGCGTGTGCTGGGCGCAGCCTTGGCAAACCCGGGCAACGCTGCCCTCCCGGCTGGTTTGGGCCACTGTGGAGCCATCGGCGTGAGCGAAGGCAGCCGGTCGGGTCTCCCAGCCACAGCGCCAGCCGTCTGGAAGCCTCCCGGGCTGGGCCGCGCAGGAGTCGGGCTGCTGGCTGAGAGCGGGCCCCGACTGAGTCCCCCGTGTCCTCCCCTGCTAGGAACCGACGAGAAGATACTGGCCAACATCACGGAGGAAGGCAAGAAGCTGATGGCCGCCGCCGACTCGGTGTTCACCATGGCCGCCGCCGGGCTCGTGTCGGGCAGCGTTCGGGTCGGGCACCTGGAGCTGATCCTGGGGCACAGGGCCCAGTTTCTCGACGTCTGGCGACTGCGTAAGCGCGGGCGGAGCCGCGTGCGGCAGGGTGCAGAGGAGCCACGGGCTGCAGCGCCTGTGTGTGCACGTGCGTGTGTGTCTGTGTGTGTATTCTGTGCACTGTATATGTGTGTAGCTGTGTGACTCTGTGTATCTGTGTGTAAGTCTGTGTGTCTGTATATGTGTGTGTGTGTGTCAGTGTGGATGTGTGCGTGGTTGTCTGCATCTTTGTATGTATCTGTGTGTGTGTATCTGCATATGTGTGTGTCTGTGTCTGTGTATGTGTGTTTATGTATGTGTACGTCTGTGTTAATTACTGTGTGTGTGTGACTGTGAATGTGTGTCTGTGTGTATCCATGTGTCTGTGTGTATCCTGTGCATCTGTGTATATGTTCATGTGTTTCTATATATCTATGTCTGTGTGTGTGTCTATCTGTGTGTGTATCTGTATCTCTGTGCTTATGTATCTGTGCAAGTGCGTGTCTGTGTTTGGTTGTCTATATGTTTGTGTGTGTGTGGTTATCTGTGTGTGTGTGTGTGTTAAAGTCTTTATGTTGCATGTATCAATGTTTTTATGTGTGTATGTGAATATGTCTACATATGTGTGTCTCTGTACATGTCTGCATATTGTGCATGTCTGTTAATATCTGTGTGTATTAATGTTTTTATGCGTATATGTGTGTCTATATGTGTATATGTGTCTGCATGTCTGTATATGTGTGTTAATGTTTGTGTGTGTCTCTGTGTCTGTGTGTGTATATGTCTGCATATGTGTGTATGTCTCTGTGTATATATGTGTGTGTGTGTCTCTGTGTGTGTGTCTCTGTGTGTCTGTGTCTGTGTGTATACGTGTGTACTCTGTGTGTGTGCATGAAGGGTGACCGTGTGGGCTCTGTAGAGTTGCTTTCTTGCAGTGATTCTGGGTGGCCCGTGATTCCCGGAGGAGCCCTGGCCTAGGGAGTGTCCGTGCTGGGTCTCAGGGCCTGGGGGCGTGGGTTCAGCAGTCTCGGGGGCTCGCGTGCGCCAGGCCCTCCCGGGCAGTGCAGGGGCCTTCAGAGCCAGGCGGCAGACGCGGCGCTCTGGGGGGTGCTTTGCCCTGTTGATCTGTGTGACCTGTCGCTGTGTGTTGTTTCCAGAGAGAAAAGCGTCTTCCCCCCGAGAGCGAGAGGACCAGTGCGACATGGAGGAGTTGCTGGGCTGGAGGAGCGCAGAGCTTGACTTCCTGAAGACCGAGCGGAGACGCGTGGGCAGCCTCCTGAGTCAGTGTGCGAAGGTGCAGCACCTGGTGCAAGGTGGTGTCTTTTTCCTTTCTCTGTTTGTTTGAAAGTCAAATTCACTCGCGAGAGAGGGGGAGAGAAGTCCTCCATCCACTGGTTCACTCCCCAAATGGCCATGATGGCCAGGCTGAGCCAGACCAAAGCAGGAGCCAGGAGCCTCTTCCAGGTCTCCCACGCGGGTGCAGGGCCCCAAGGACTTGGTCCATCTTCCACTGCTTCCCCAGGCCATAGCAGGGAGCTGGGCTGGAAGTGGAGCAGCTAGGACTCGAACCTGCACCCCAGTGCGGTGGCTGCACCTGCTGCCCGCGGCGCTGGCCCACCTGCTCCTTTCTTAAATCTGGTCCTGTTCCCGTCACGGTCGCTGCCTCATCCTCCCAAGAACACTGAGACTTTGACTAGGTGTTTTCTTCTTCTCAAAAATATGTACTTACTTGAAAATCAGAGTGACAGAGAGAGGGGGGGAGAGAGAGAGTGACAGAGAGAGAGAGAGAGAGACCCTCTTCCCAGATGCCCACAGCAGCCCCGATGGGGCCAGGCTGAAGCCGGGCGCCAGGAGCCAGGAGCTCCGTCGGGTCTGTCACGTGGGTGCGGACTCAGGCCCTCCGCCGTCATTCGCTCCCTCCCGAGGCGCATCAGCAGGGAGCTGGATCAGAAGCAGAGCAGCCGGGACTTGAACCGGCGCCCACATGAGATAGGGGTGTCCCAGGCAGCGGGTGAACCCGCCACACCATGTGTTCGGCCCCAGGTTTTCATCTTCCTTTTATTTACTTATTTCAGAGGCAGAGAGACAGACGGCTGCCATCTGTGGGTCACTCCCCAGGTTCCCAGTGACAAGTCTGGGCCAGCCTGAGGCTGAGAGCCAGGAGCCCAGGTCTCCCACCTGAGTGGCAGGGGCCCAATTATTGAGCCACTGCTGCTGATTCCAGGGTCCGCCCTCATACAAAGCTGGAGTCGGGATCCCCAGCTGAGGATCGAACCCGGGCATTCCGTTGTGGCATGTGGGTGTTTTAACCAGTGTCCTAACTGCCGAGCCAAACACCTGCTCCAAACTTTTTTTAAATAAAGATTTATTTATTTAAAAGTCAGAGTTACAGAGAGAGAGAAGCAGAGGCAGAGAGAGAGAGAGAGAGAGAGAGAGAGAGAGAGAGAGGGAGCGGTCTTCCATCTGCTGGTTCACTCCCCAGATGTCCTCAATGACCGGGGCTGGGCCAGGCTGAAGCCAGGAGCCAGGAGCTTCTTCCAGGTCTCCCACACAGGTGCAGGGCCCCAAGGACTTGGCCCATCTTCCACTGCTTTCCCAGGCCATAGCAGGGAGCTGGATCAGAGGTGAAGCAGCCAGGACTCGAACCAGCGCCCGTATGGATGCCGGCACTGCAGGCGGCAGCTTTACCTGCTATGCCACGGCGCCGGCCCCCAAACTTTTCTTTCTCTTTTCTTTGTCAGTTTCATGTTTCTTCCACCTTGATTTTATATTTTATAAAATATTTTTCCTTTGGACTTTAAAAAATATTTATTTGAGAGAGGGGAGAGAGAGACAGATCATCCCTCCACTGTTCACTCCCCAAATGCCTTCAACAGTCGGGGCTGGGCCAGGCCAAAGCTGGGAACCGGGAACTCAGTCCAGGCCTCCCATGTGGGCGGCAGGGACCCGGGTACATGAGCCGTCGCCTGCTGCCTCCCAGGTGCGCGTTACCAGGAAGCCGACTGCAGAGTGGAGGGGACTGAGAAGGGACGCGGGTGCCCAGGCAGAGTGGGGCTGCTGCACCCAGCGCCTGCTCCCCCAGATGGCTCCCCTCACCTGCCTTCCGTGTCGGGGACCCCTGTTTGTTTCTGTGAAAGGAGATGCCTACAAACGGGTTGAGACGGGGAGAGTGAGTTGGGCTTCAGGACCACTGGACAGACCTCCCCGGTCTCCTCTCAGGTTCCTGGCCTCCTGCCAGCAGGCCTGGGCCTGGCCGCCGCTCGCTGTGGGTTCTGGGGGTCGCGCTCGCCTGTGTGCGTCAGGCCCCGGTCTCAGTGTCGGTCTCCTCCCTCCTGTCTGCCTGCTCCTCCCCTCTGGTGGGATGCTCCCCCTCTGGTGGGATGCTCCCCCTCTGGTGGGATGCTCCCCCCGCTGAGTGCCACAGCCTCTCCACCTCCTGTGAATGGGTCCAGGTCTGGAATGACCCCAGCCCGACAGCCTTGCCCTCTGGAACACAGACGCCTGGGTGCTCGCCAGGGGGCAGGAGGTAGGGGCTGTCTGCCTGCTCTGTCTTCTCAGGGCTGAACCGGACCCACTTTTTTATTTTAAAGTGTATTTAACTACTTGAAGGGGCGAGTGACAAACAGAAAGAGAGAGAGAGAGACTCTTCCATCCTGCAGCAGCCAGGGCTGGGCCAGGCCGCAGCCAGGAGCCTGACGTCCACCCAGGTCTCCCCTGTGAGTGCCAGGGGCCCAGCTTGAGCCACTGCCTTCCCAGGCCCGTGAGCAGAGAGCTGGGAGCAGCGCCCCCTATGGGGAGCCGTCGGCATTGCAGGTGGCGCCAGCCCTCGGACCACGGCTTAAGTGACTGACAGCCTTCCTGTCTCTCAGCGCTGCCACCCCCGCCCCGTCCTGGCCACTGCGTGTAGGGACCCCTGGCCTGGCCCCTGGCGGCCCCAGTCCCCCCGCACCTCTGTGGCCGGGGGATCCCCGCCCTCACCCTCGCCGCTGTTCCCACGGCAAACCTGGTTTGCAGCTTCCGGAATGCTGCCGCTGTTGCCTCCTGTCCGATCCTTCCCTCCTGCTCCGTTCAAGGCTTCTTAAAGCCAGTTCTGCTGTCTTTGGAGTGGGATCGGGGAGGGTGGAAACCCTCGCGTGTTTTCAGCCTGTCAGGAACCCGCGTGGTACAGTGCGTGACCGCGTGACCGTGTTTGTGGAGGCACAGAGGGACCCGTGAGGGCTTTGTTATTTCTGTTTTAGCTGCAGAGCCAGACAGGATTCCCCGGACTCCCCAGTGCCCACGACAGCCCCCACCTTCCCAGGAGCCGAGACTCCACTCCTGGTCTCGCGTGGGCGTCGGGGCCCCAAGGCCGTCGCGCTGCCTGGCCTCCAGCCGGAGGCGGGGCCCGGAACCCGGCACCCCCGGGGGCCTGGGGGTCATGTGCTCACTTGAGTTGTACTGAGAGGAGATGGAAGGTTCTGTGAGCGAGGGCTGACGTTGGACGTCTCCTTCCTTTTCAAAGTGGACTTCGGCGAGATGGCCGTGAGGCACGCGGAAGACCTCAGCCGGGGAAGACTGAATGCGGCCGTGACCGTGAGGCTGCCCGGCTCCTCGGGCGAGGAGCTGGCCACACACTACCGCCTCAGCCCCCAGGCCCGAGGCATGGCCGAGCAGATCGACCTGCTAAAGGACAGCCACGTCTTCCAGCTCTTCTGGGAGGAGGCCGCACAGTCGCTGGGCCGGCCGCTGCGCCTCCCAGAGCCGCTGGGCGCGGCCGAGGATGAACCGCAGCGGCCAGTCGTGACGCTGGACGCGGCCCACGACGCTCTATTTTGTCCCTGCTATGAGAGGTTTCTCAGGTTTTACCGGAACCTGAAGTCAGGAGAGGTCACCCTGGCGGAGGTGGACGTGGTTTTCAGGGACTTCGTGAGCAAGTACAGTAGCCTGGCCCTGGAGCTCCGGGCCATGAGTGCTGTGGACGGGCAGAGCATGAGGGGCTGGATTTATGGCCGTGTCCAGCAGATCGAGGAGTACCACAGCCTGCACCGGGCCGTGCACTCGGCCAAGGTCATCCTGCAGGTCAAAGAGGACCTGGGGCTGACCGGCAGCTTCAACATCCTTTACACTTTACTCAACTTCGTAAGTCGTCTGCTGGGGGCCCTGGAGTGGGCTTCCCGGGGAGCTGGCGGGGGGGCCCAGAGCGGGCTCCCGGGTAGCTGGTGGGGGGGGGCCCAGAGCGGGCTCCCGGGGAGCTGGCAGGGGGGCCCAGAGCGGGCTCCCGGGGAGCTGGCGGGGGGGCCCAGAGCGGGCTCCCGGGGAGCTGGTGGGGGGGGGCCCAGAGCGGGCTCCCGGGGAGCTGGCGGGGGGGCCCAGAGCGGGCTCCCGGGGAGCTGGCGGGGGGGCCCCGGAGCGGGCTCCCGGGGAGCTGTTGGGGGTCCCCAGAGCGGGCTCCCGGGGAGCTGGCGGGGGGGCCCAGAGCGGGCTCCCGGGGAGCAGGCGGGGGCCCCGGAGCGGGCTCCCGGGGAGCTGTTGGGGGTCCCCAGAGCGGGCTCCCGGGGAGCTGGCGGGGGCCCCGGAGCTGCCTTCGAGCTGAACGCGAGGCCAGGAGGTCCCAAGCTTTGTTTTTGCCTTGCTTGTGATCGAGGCTGCTACTCAGCCAGTTGGCTTTCTCTTCTCTTCTCTTCTCTTCTCTTCTCTTCTCTTCTCTTCTCTTCTCTTCTCTTCTCTTCTCTTCTCTTCTCTTCTCTTCTCTTCTCTTCTCTTCTCTTCTCTTCTCTTCTCTCCTCTCCTCTCCTCTCCTCTCCTCTCCTCTCCTCTCCCCTCTCCTCTCCCCTCTCCCCTCTCCTCTCCCCTCTCCCCTCTCCTCTCCCCTCTCCTCTCCCCTCCTCTCCTCTCCCCTCTCCCCTCCCCTCTCCCCTCCCCTCTCCTCTCCCCTCTCCTCTCCCCTCTCCTCTCCCATCTCCTCTCCCCTCTCCTCTCTCCTCTCCTCTCTTCTCTCCTCTTTCTTCAGTTTTTCTTATTTGTCAGAGAATTAGGGAGGGAGGGAGAGAGACGTCCTCATTCACGGATTCACTCCCCAAACGGCCACAATGGCCAGGGCGGGGCCAGGCTGAAGTCAGCATCCGAGAACTCCATCTGGGTCTCCCACATGGGTGCAGGGCCAGAGCCCAGGCTGTCCTCCGCTGCCTTCCCAGGCTGTGAGCAGGGGCGGGTGGACGGTGGAGCCATGAGGACAGAGCTGGTGCCATGCGGGATGCCGGCCCGACCAGCCTTTGGTTGGCTTGAGGGTCACGTTTTTGAAGGGCAGCCTCTTCAGGTTATAGAAGCTAAACAGGAAACTGCTGCCGATTACCCAGTCATGCCCCCTCGACCTAGCGAGAACCAGCGAGGAGGCAGAAGGTGTATGATGTCATACGTTATAGCAAGGACAGCCAAATGCTCAAAATCTAGCAGATTTTGCACTTGACCTTGACCCCCACAGCATCAGTTCTCAGGTTACTGGTCTGGGCCTGTTTCTTTGTTTAACAGCAGACACCCACACACTTGTTGTGGAGAGGAATAGATTTTACTATTAAAAAGGTTTAATTACTTGTTTGAAAAGCAGAGTGACAGGGAGAGACAGAGTCAGAGAGAGCGAGAGAGAGAGAGAGAGAGAAATCTTCCAATGCCCAGCATAGCCAGGGCTGGGCCAAGTTGAAGCCAGCAGCCCAGAACTCCCTCTGGGTCTCTCGTGTGGGTGCAGGGGCTCAAGCACTTGGGCCACCTTCTGCTGCTTCCGTTAGCAGGGAGCTGGATCAGAAGTGGAGCAGCCGGGACTTGAACTGACGCTCTGATACGGGACACTGGTGTTGCAAGCAGTGGCAGCCCACTGCCCCCAGTGCCGGGCCCCGGGAACAGATCTAAAACTCTGTGCGACATTCTTAGCTGCATGCGGGGCCATGGGGGTTCGATGGGGGGTGTTGGGCTGTCCATCCTGGTGGCAAACGCGTGGCCCACTGAGTGGCCAGGGCGTCAGGGAGGGCGGTGCTTTTGGGACGGCCGCTGCTGCACAGACGCCGGCCCATTAGCTGGTCCCGGGCCACAGCAGGGCTTTGTCTTGCAGACGGATGACTTCGACAAATTTCGCCACGAGAAACTGGACCAGATCAGCCCGCAGCTCATCCAGGCCAAGAAGGTGCTGCAGGACATCAGCGAGCCCCGCTGCCAGTGCCTGAGGGAGCTGTCCCTGTGCAGGGAGTTCATCGGCTGGCTCCGCGACGCCCTGGCAGGTGAGGCCCGCGCGCCACGCTCGCGGGGGGTCGGGGGGCAGGGCCCCGTGGCGCTCCAGCTTGTAGGAGGCGTCACCTGCGTTCCGGAGCCGTCTGGGCCAGGTCCCCTCCCGGACTGCTGGTGGAGCTCCTATGGGGCGGGATGCCCCGTCTCTGCCATCAGACTCTGCCCTTGGCCGCTTTAGCCTTTGCTTCCAGTGGAGACTGACCAGGGCACCAGGGGGCGGGGACCCTGCGGCAGCGTCCTCCACAGGGTGTGCGTCTGCGCGGGCCAGGGCTTGGTGGCCCCGGTAGTTCTGAGGCATCACTGCCTTGGCAGGGAGCGGAGGGGGAAGGTGTGGGCAGGCGGCAGTGCCCAGGCGGGGGGGGGGGCGTGATGGAGCCGCACTGGCCCCGCTGCCTCCGGCTGTGGACGCTAGTCCTTCACCCCGTCCCTTGGTTAGTAATCAGGGGTGACCGTGCCTGTTTCTTGAGAGGAAATGAGGTATGCAGACGCCCGGCACCGTGCCTGGGCCCACGTGGCTGGTGAGGAGAGGTGAGAGCCCACATGGCTGTGGGGGAGAGGTGGATGCCCACGTGGCTGTGGAGGAGAGGTGGATGCCCACGTGGCTGTGGAGGAGAGGTGGATGCCCACGTGGCTGGTGAGGAGGGGTGGATGCCCAAGTGGCTGTGGAGGAGAGGTGGGTGCCCACGTGGCTGTGGGGGAGAGGTGGATGCCCACATGGCTGTGGGGGAGAGGTGGATGCCCACGTTGTTGGTGAGGAGAGGTGGATGCCCACGTGGCTGTGGGGGAGAGGTAGATGCCCACGTGGCTGTGGAGGAGGGGTGGGTGCCCACGTGGCTGTGGGGGAGAGGTGGATGCCCACGTGGCTGTGGAGGGAGGTGAGATGCCCACGTGGCTGGTGAGGAGAGGTGAATGCCCACGTGGCTGGTGAGGAGGGGTGGATGCCCACGTGGCTGGTGAGGAGAGGTGGATGCCCACGTGGCTGTGGAGGAGAGGTGGATGCCCACGTGGCTGTGGGGGAGAGGTGGATGCCCACGTGGCTGTGGAGGAGAGGTGAGATGCGGGTCAGTGATGTCCCCACACCCTGGGAAACTCACTGAAAACACAGAGTGGGTAAAACCCTGCAAACCCATGAGTGGGCGTCCGTAGCGCCACGTAGGACGACTGCCGAGACCGGAGCCTGGGGCCCGCGGGAGCCGCCCCGCACTGGCCTTCTCTGCTTCTCCCCAGACATCAATGAGCTGAAGGTGTTTGTGGACCTGGCCTCCATCTCCGCCGGGGAGAATGACATCGACGTGGACCGCGTGGCCTGCTTCCACGACGCCGTGCAGGGCTACGCGCCCCTGCTATACAAGCTGAGCGCCACGGCGGACTTCCCCGAGTTCATGGACCATCTCAGGGAGCTCTGGAAGGCCCTGGACAACGACCAGCACCTGCCCAAGAAGCTGGTCAGTCTCACTGTGGCCCGGAGGTGGGGCCAGCCTCGCGGAGCAGTGGGCAGCCTCAGGGGGCGACGTGGGAGTGCGCACCCCTGGCTGCCGGGACAGATGGGTGCTCGCGAGAACAGTCTTGCTGCGGAGGGCACTGCCTTCCCGAGCTTGTTGGTAAACGAGACACGACGTTGCCTGCCCCACCAGCGATGCCGGGGAGTCACACCGGGGACGTGCCGAGTGCTGCCGGGCGGTATCTTGGCTGCAGCGATGCCCACTTCTTGAAGCGCTGCTTTTGACCTTTTGACCACTGACAGAGACGGATTATTGTTTCCTCGGGAGGAAAAGAGCTTTTCGGGGGGGGGGGGCGGGCTCTCGGCTCCAGGGTCTGAGTGCACCCCCGTAAGTAGTAGTGCCTGGTCCCAGGCAGCTGGTGCTTACCCGGCAGAGGACAAGGACGGCACGAGCAGGGGCCTGCGGGCAGGCGTTTCGCGGACTCCCATGCACAGGAGTGCCGCTCTCGCGGTTCCCGGTCTCCCGGTGGTGCCAAGGAGCCACGAAAGGGCCTTCGGACCCAGGGCACCTTGGCCCTGCTGCGTGGGGCTCCCTGCCCACAGAACAGTGGCCCTCCACCGGGGAGCCAGGCCGTGGCCGGCTGTTCTCACCTGTTTCTCCACGAGTGACGGTCCCGGCCGTGAGGGCAGGGGGGCACAGCTGGTGCAGAAGCAGCCCCCACCTGAGCCACAGGGTCCTGGCAGGCACACAGTGAGGCGCCTGGGCCGGCCCCGTGCCCCGAGAGGGCTGAGCTGAGCAGGGGGCGGGGCGGGGGTGCCGCGGGCAGGTGGGCGGCTAGCACAGCGCCGGCCTGAGTGCCCGTGTCGTCCCCACAGCGCGATTCCGCCAGGAACCTAGAGTGGCTGAAGACGGTGAAGGAGAGCCACGGGTCTGTGGAGCTGTCCTCCTTGTCCCTGGCCGCGGCCATCAACAGCAGAGGCATCTACGTGCTGGCGGCACCCCGAGCCGGGCACAGGGTGGGTGGTCCGCTCGCGGGGCTGCCGCGGGGCGGGGCGGGGCGGGGTGCTTGCTGCCCTGCCCTGCGGCGGCGGCTACACTGCGATGTTCCGCAGATTTCCCCCGACGCGGTGCTGCGCCTGGACCTGCCCCAGGGCCAGGGCTGGCAGGACGAGGTGCGCAGGTACACCCTGGAGGAGCTGAAGGAGCTGCTGAACAAACTGATGCTGCTGTCCGGCCAGGGGGACCACAACAGCTCCGAGGTGGAGCGGTTCTCCGAGGTGGGCGTCGCCCGGGCCGCGGCAGGGGCTGGACCTGCGGGCTCACGGAGACTGCAGCGCGGAGCCCCAAGGCAGCCCCTTCGGAGAGGACGGGGTGCGGGGGTGGGGGCGCCCCGGAAGGAATTCACCCGCCGTCCTCACTGAGGCGCGCGGTGGCCCCAGGGGGCCCCGTACCCCCAAGCCGCCGCCGTCCACTTCTCCAGTGCCCGAGAGAAGGCAGCTGTTTGGCCGTGTGCGGGGAAGACAGGCCTCCCGTGCTAAGGGCCCAAGGCCCCACCTCGGGGCGGTGCGGGAAGCTGTCACCGCCCCGCCCCCGCTCACGCCCCGCCCCCCCCCCCCCCCAGGTGTTCTGCCGCGTGCAGAGGCTGGTGCAGGCCTTCATCGACCTGTACTCCGCGGGAAACGTGCTGTTCCGCGCCTGGACCGCCGAGGTGCGCTGCTCCGTGACCAAGGTCGCGTCCATCCGTCTGGACTTCGGCCTGGAGGTGCTGGCGCCGCTGACGGGCCGCGGGGACGAGCTGGAGCTGCTGGAGGCCGTGTGCCGGCAGATGGAGCGCTTCCTGGCGCGCTGGGAGGCCTTCGTGACGCGGCAGCGCGAGGAGCACTTCTACCTCAACTTCTACACGGCCGAGCAGCTGGTCTACCTGAGCGCCGAGCTGCCCCGGGCGCCCCCCAGCGAGGCCGCCCTCACCATGCTGGGCTTCCTCAAGGGCGGCTGCACCCCCGCCGACGTCTCGTGGGCCCTCTCGGGGAGCGGCGGGGAGGGGGCCCGGGCCCGCGCCAGCGCCACCCTGCAGGAGCTGTGGCCCGCACTCCTCGCCGAGTTCAACCTGGAGAAGCAGCTGAGCCTGTTCCTGGAGCAGGCCGTGGGCTGCGTGAGCGCCTTCCTGCCCCACTGTCTGGACCTGGACGCCGTGGGCCGCTGCCTGGCGCGCCTGGCCAGCCTGGGGGGGCCCCCGGTGGAGCGGCGCCTTCCCCAGGGCCTGCAGGCGGGCCGGCCCAACCTGATCCTGTGTGCCCAGGCCGAGGTGCTGCCGGCGGCGCTGGCCGTGTACATGCAGGCGCCCGGGCAGCCGCTGCCCACCTACGACGAGGTGCTGCTGTGCACGCCCGGCACCAGCTTCGAGGAGGTGGCGCTGCTGCTGCGCCGCTGCCTGACGCCCGGCTGCCGCGGCCGCCGGCTCTACAGCCTGCTGTTTGCCGACCGCCTGAGCTACGAGGTGGGCTGCCGGGTGGAGGCGTTGTTCCACAGCCTGTGCGCACGGCACCACCGCGACGACTACCAGCTCGTGCTGCTGTGTGACAGCGACCGCGAGCACTGCTGCCTGCCCTCGGCCTTCAGCCGGCAGAAGGTCCTGGTCACCCCGCAGGCGCCCCTGGACACCATCCAGGCCTACCTGGCGCGGCACTACCAGGTCCCCCAGCAGACCCTGTCGGCGGCGGCCGTGTTCAGGGACCGGATGTGTGTGGGCATCGTGGCCTCCGAGAGGGCCAGTGTCGGTAATGAGAGTGGCGGGCCTGCGGGGGGGGGGGGTCCCATTCCCCAGGGACCCCCGTGCCCCTGTCCATCCAGCAGAGGGGACCCTTGAGCCTGGGGGTGGGGGTTGCCTCATCTGTAGGGCAGGGTCCTCCCTGGGCTGCAGGGCGCCCCCTTACCCTGTGACCTAACTGGACACGTCCTGTGGACTTTGCGGCCTCGTCCTCCAAGCCCACTTCTGCAGTTTACTTGGTTTTTTATAAACTCTTCAGGCCTTCTTGGAGTTCATGTTGGGTGTGGGACCCGGGCAGGCAGAGCTGTGCGCTGAGTCTGACCCCTGAGGGACCCCTCAGGGACCAGGGACGCAGAACTGGGCACTGGCACCCTGACCCCTGAGGGACCAGGGATGCACAGCTGGGCGCTCTCTGACCCCTGAGGGGCCAGGGGAGGCAGAGCTGGGCGCTGTCTGACCCCTCAGAGACCAGGGACACAGAGCCGGGCACTGTCTGACCCCTCAGAGACCAGGGACGCAGAGCTGGGCGCTGTCTGACCCCTCAGAGACCAGGGACGCAGAACTGGGCGCTCTCTGACCCCTGAGGGGCCAGGGGACGCAGAACTGGACGCTGTCTGACCCCTCAGAGACCAGGAGAGGCAGAGCTGGGTGCTGTCTGACCCCTCAGAGACCAGGAGAGGCAGAGCTGGGTGCTCTCTGACCCCTCAGAGACCAGGGACACAGAACTGGGTGCTCTCTGACCCCTGAGGGACCAGGGACACAGAGCTGGGTGCTGTCTGACCCCTCAGAGACCAGGAGAGGCAGAGCTGGGCGCTGTCTGACCCCTCAGAGACCAGGGACGCAGAGTTGGGCGCTCTCTGACCCCTCAGAGACCAGGGACACAGAGCTGGGCGCTGTCTGACCCCAGGGGCCCCCGGCCGGCCCCGGCCCTCGCCTGACTGCCTGCTGTCGCGCTGTAGGGAAGTCGCTGTACGTGCGGAGGCTGCACAGCAGGCTGAGGCAGGTGCACGGGCAGCGGGTGCCCCTGAAGACCATTCGCCTGATGGAGCCCGAGGTGGACGAGAGCTGCGTCCTGAGCAGCCTCGTGCCCTTCCTGAACGCGCCGTCCCAGAGCACACCCATGATCTTCCACTTCGACGTGACCTCCTCCGTGAGTGCTGGCCCGCCCCCCGGCCCTGCTCCCGCCGCGCGCAGGATTCTCCGTCTTCTTCCGCACGGTGCTGAGCCGCGTCGCTGGGTCGCAGCACGGAGGTGGACCAGCCGGGCTCACCTGGGCGTCCGGCGCCGCCGCAAACGCACCTGCTCTGTCCGTAGGTGCGGGTGGGCGTCGAGGCATTCCTCTTCAAGCTCCTCGTGTTGCAGTACTTGATGGACGTCCACGGGAAGATGTGGCTGCGGAACCCGCGCCACCTGTACCTCGTGGAGATCCTGGAGGACAAGTCCGCGCTGGCCAAGAGGCCGTCGAGACGGGTACGCGGGCTCGGTGGAGCGAGGCGGCTTGGGGGCTCCCAACTCCGCTCAGGGAAGCGCCTGAGTGCCCTGTTAGTACGGAAACACCAACTTTTCACTCTCTTTTTAAAGATTATCTCACTTATTTAAAAGAGTGATAGGGAGGGACAATGAGAGAGAGCTTCCATCCGCTGGTCCACTCCCCAGATGGTCAACACCCAGAGCTGGGTCAGACTGGAGCCAGAGCCTGGAGCTGTCTCGAGTCTGGTGGAGGGCAGGGGCCGTCATCTGCTGGCTTCCCAGGCGCATTAGCAGGGGCCGGATTAGAAGCAGAGGCACCCGACTCAGAGCTCCGGTACAGGATCCGGCCCCTCCACTCTGTCTTTATTTACTTATTTTTGTCTTTAAAGATTTATTTATTTATTATAAGATTGATTAATTTATTTTAAAGGCAGAGTTACAAAGAGGCGAAAAAGAGAGAGAGGTCTTCCATCTGCTGGGTCACTCCCCAAATGGCCACAGTGGCCGGAGTGGTCCGTTCCAAAGCCAGGAGCCGGGTCTCCCACGCAGGTGCAGGGTCCAGGGACCTGGGCCGTCCTCCACTGCCTTCCCAGGCCACAGCAGGGAGCTGGATCAGCAGTGGAGCAGCCGGGACTCAAATCTGTGCCCGTACGGGATGCGGCGCTGCAGGCCATGACGTTACCTGCTACACCAGTGCCGACCCCAGATTTATTTTACTCATTTGAAAGGCAGAGTTACAGAAAGAGGTAGAGGCAGAGAGAGAGAGAGAGAGAGAGAGAGAGAGAGGTCTTCCATCCGCTGGTTCACTCCCCAGATGTCCTCAGTGACCAGGGCTGGGCCAGGCTGAAGCCAGGAGCCAGGAGCTTCATCCAGGTCTCCCAGGCGGGTGCAGGGCCCAAGCACCTGGCCCATCCTCCACTGCCCTCCCAGGTGTGTTAGCAGGGAGCTGGATGGGAAGTGGAGCAGCCGGGACTCACTGGTGCCCGTATGGGAGGCCGGTGCTGCAGGCCGGGGCTTTAACCCGCTGCCCCACGCGCCGGCCCCTCCACTCTCTTTAATAACACCTCGCAGGTGTGTCTTCCTCACTTGGGGTTGCTGCCGTGGGGGGGGCCGGGCTTCCCTTCCTGATGCAACAGACAGGGAATGGCACTTCCGTCACAGAGCTTGCTTAGCCGCGAGCTCCGTCTGCCCCACGTGCACATAGTAGGTGTTACTGAGAACTGAGTTAAGCGTGTGGCTCCCGCAGGTCAGCTTCTGCAAGACCCTGGTGCCGACCGGAGTGAGGGGTCCCACGGAGTGAGGGGTCCGAGACCGGAGTAAGGGGTCTGACCGGAGTGAGGGGCTCGACCGGAGTGAGGGGTCCAACCTGAGTGGGGGGTCCGACCTGAGTGAGGGGTCCGGCCAGAGTGAGGGGTCCGACCTGAGTGAGGGGTCTGACCTGAGTGGGGGGTCCGACGGATTGAGGGGTCCCACGGAGTGAGGGGTCCGACCTGAGTGAGGGGTCTGACCGGAGTGAGGGGTCCGACCTGAGTGGGGGTCCGACCGGAGTGAGGGGTCTGACCGGAGTGAGGGGTCTGACCTGAGTGAGGGGTCTGACCTGAGTGGGGGGTCCGACGGATTGAGGGGTCCCACGGAGTGAGGGGTCCGACCTGAGTGAGGGGTCCGACAGAGTGAGGGGTCCGACGGAGTGAGGGGCTCGACCGGAGTGAGGGGTCCGACCTGAGTAGGGGGTCCGACCTGAGTGAGGGGTCCGGCCAGAGTGAGGGGTCTGACCTGAGTGAGGGGTCTGACCTGAGTGGGGGTCCGACCTGAGTGAGGGGTCCGGTGGAGTGGGGGTCCGACCTGAGTGGGGTTCCGACCTGAGTGGGGGTCCAACGGAGTGGGGGGTCTGACGGAATGAGGTCTGCGGGCAGCCGCGCGTCTCAGTGACCCCCCGAGAGGGGCTCCCTCGGAGGGCGGGGGGCTGAGCGGTAACGCTGCCCTCGTGTCTCCTTCCCAGGGCACGCAGGCCCCGCACTTCAGCCTCCTCGACGTCTTCCCGAAAGTCACCTGCCGGCCTCCCAAAGAAGTGCTGGGCGTGGGGCCGACTCCCGGGCCCGGGCTGGACGAGCGGGAGTTCCGCAGCGAGACCTTCCAGAGGCCTTACCAGTACCTGAGGCGCTTCCACCTGCGCCAGGACCTGGACGCGTTCCGGTACCAGCCGGGCTCGGTGGAGGGCGGCCCCGGGGAGTGCCTGCAGCTCCTGCTGCTCCACTGCGGCGTGGCGGACCCGTCCTGGGCCGAGCTGCAGAACTTCGCGCGCTTCCTGAACTGCCAGCTGCGGGACTGCGAGGCCTCGCTCTTCTGCGACTCGGGCTTCACCGGAGACACCCTGCGGGGCTTCAAGAGCTTCGTGGTCACCTTCATGATCTTCATGGCCAGAGACTTCGCCACGCCCACCCTGCAGACCTCGGACCAGAGCCCCGGGAAGCACCTGGTCAGCATGGACGGGGTCCGGGAGGAAGACCTGGCCCCCTTCTTGCTCCGCAGGAGGTGGGAGTCGGAGCCCCACCCGTACGTCTTCTTCAACGACGACCGCGTGTCCATGACGTTCATCGGCTTCCACCTCCAGCCCAACCAGGCGGGCGGCGTGGACGCCGTCAATCACCTGAACGGGCAGGTCATCAAGAAAGACGTGATGACGCAGCAGCTGTACCAGGGGCTGCTGCTGCAGAGGGTGCCCTTCAACGTGGACTTCGACACGCTGCCCAGACACGAGAAGCTGGAGCGGCTCTGCCTGGCCCTGGGCGTCCAGTGGCCCCACGACCCCGACGAGACGTACGAGCTCACCACGGACAACATGCTGAAGATCCTGGCCATCGAAATGCGGCTCCGGTGCGGGATCCCGGTCGTCATCATGGGGGAGACCGGCTGCGGGAAGACCAGGCTCATTAAGTTCCTCAGCGACCTGCGTCGTGGGGGCGCCGTGGCCGAAACCATGAAGCTGGTCAAGGTCCACGGGGGCACGACGGCCGACGCGATCCGCTCCAGGGTCCAGGAGGCCGAGAGGGTCGCCCTCCGCAACAAGGCCCAGCACGGGCTGGACACCATCCTGTTCTTCGACGAGGCCAACACGACCGAGGCCATCAGCTGCATCAAGGAAGTCCTGTGTGACCGCTCGGTGGGAGGCCAGCCCCTGGCCGAGAACTCCGGTTTGCACATCATCGCGGCCTGCAACCCGTACCGCAGGCACACCCAGGAGATGATCCGGCGGCTGGAGTCGGCCGGCCTGGGCTACAGGGTCAGCGCGCAGGAGACGGCCGACAGGCTGGGCTCCATCCCGCTGCGGCAGCTGGTGTACCGGGTCCACGCCCTGCCCCCGAGCCTGGTTCCCCTGGTCTGGGACTTCGGGCAGCTGAACCTCAGCGCCGAGTGTCTCTACATCCTGCAGATCGTCCAGAGGTCGGTGGACCGCGCCCGGATCGACGAGGGCCACACGCGGGTGATGGCGAAGGTGCTGTGTGCCTCGCAGGCCTTCATGAGGAGCAGGGAGAACGAGTGTGGCTTCGTCAGCCTCAGGGACGTGGAGCGCTGCATGGCGGTGTTCCACTGGTTCCATGAGCGCAGCGAGGCCCTCCTGGGCAGGCTGGACTCCTTCCTGGACGAGGCCGGCGTCAGGAAGGGCGGCCAGGTCGAGAGAGACCCGGTGCTCTGGGCCCTGGTGCTGGCTCTGGGGGTGTGCTACCACGCCTCTCTGGAGAAGAAGGAGTCCTACTGGAGGGTCGTCTGCAAGTTCCTTCCCGAGCCGTACGACAGCAGCAAGGCCGTCCTGGAAGAGATAAGCCAGACACAGGCGCTCTTCCTGCACGGCGCGCCCCTGCGGCAGGCCATCGCCAGGAACTCGGCCCTGCAGGAGAACGTCTTCATGATGGTCGTCTGCATCGAGCTCAGGATCCCGCTCTTCCTGGTGGGGAAGCCCGGCAGCTCCAAGTCTCTGGCCAAGACCATCGTGGCGGACGCCATGCAGGGCCCGGCCGCCCACTCGGAGCTCTTCCGGGGCCTGAAGCAGGTGCACCTGGTGTCGTTCCAGTGCAGCCCCCACTCCACCCCGCAGGGCATCATCGGCACCTTCCGGCAGTGCGCCCGCTTCCAGCAGGGCAAGGACCTGCAGCAGTACGTGTCCGTGGTGGTGCTGGACGAGGTGGGCCTGGCCGAGGACTCGCCCCGCATGCCGCTGAAGGCCCTGCACCCGCTGCTGGAGGACGGTTGCATCGATGACGACCCGGCCCCCCACAAGAAAGTGGGCTTCGTCGGCATCTCCAACTGGGCCCTCGACCCCGCCAAGATGAACCGCGGCATCTTCGTGGCGCGCGGCAGCCCCAGCCAGAAGGAGCTCATCGACAGCGCGAGGGGCATCTGCTCCTCCGACGGCCTCGTGCTGGCCCGCGTCCAGGGCTACTTCGCGCCCTTCGCCCGGGCCTACGAGGCGGTGTGCCGCAGCCAGGACAAGGAGTTCTTCGGGCTCCGGGACTACTACAGCCTCATCAAGATGGTCTTCGCCACGGCCAAAGCCTCGCTCCGGCCGCCCGCCCCGCGGGACATCGCGCAGGCCGTCCTGCGCAACTTCAGCGGCAAGGACGACCTCCCGGCGCTGGACATATTCTGCGCCAGCCTGCCCGAGGCCCGCTGCGCCGGGGAGGTCAGCCCCCTGCAGCTCATCAGGCAGAACATCTTCGGGGACGCGCGGGCGTCGGGCGCGGGGCCGGCGGGGCCGGAGGGGCCGGAGGAGCCGGAGGTCCGCTATCTGCTCGTGCTCACCAGGAACTACGTGGCCCTGCAGATCCTGCAGCGGCTGTTCCGCGCGGGCCAGCAGCCCGAGATCATCTTCGGGTCCAGCTTCC
Source organism: Oryctolagus cuniculus (assembly GCF_964237555.1). Lineage (NCBI taxonomy): Eukaryota > Metazoa > Chordata > Mammalia > Lagomorpha > Leporidae > Oryctolagus > Oryctolagus cuniculus. Next base: position 1,979,757 of record NC_091448.1, on the reverse strand, counting down.
CCAAGGACCAGGAGTACACGCAGATCTGCAGGAACATCAACCGCGTGAAGGTCTGCATGGAGACCGGCAGGATGGTGGTGCTGCTCAACCTGCAGAGCCTCTACGAGAGCCTGTACGACGCGCTCAACCAGTACTACGTGCGCCTCGGCGGCCACAAGTACGTGGACCTGGGCCTGGGCACGCACCGCGTCAAGTGCCGCGTCCACCCCGGCTTTCGGCTGATCGTCATCGAGGAGAAGGACGTGGTCTACAGGCAGTTCCCCGTCCCGCTCGTCAACCGGCTGGAGAAGCACTACCTGGACATCCACACGGTGCTGCCGCCGTGGCAGAGGGGCGTCGCCGAGGAGCTCCAGGCGTGGGTGGCCAAGTTCGTGGACCTGAGGCCGGACCAGCTGCTGGCCAGGCACAAGTACAGCCCCGCCGACGTCTTCATCGGGTTCCACTCCGACACCTGCGCCTCCGTGGTGCTGCAGGTGGCCGAGAGGCTGGGCGCCCGGGACCTGACCGGCGAGCACTACCAGCAGGTGCTGGAGGAGGCCAAGCTGGCCCTGCTGGGCTGCGCCACGCCTGACGCCGTGGTCCGGCTGAGCGCGTCCTTGCTGGGCGGCTTCACCGCGCAGGGGCTGTCACGGGAGTACTACAGCTGCCAGCGGCACGACTCCTTCGCCGACTTCCTGCAGGCCCAGCTCCGCACGGTGGATCCGGAGTGCCGGGCCGTCTTCACCGAGGTGATGACCGCTTGCCCTCCTGAGGGTCCCGAGTTCCTAGTGTCGGGGCCGCAGGCTGGGATCCATGGCTCCTTCGACGTCCACGTGAGGGGTGGTGCTGGGTTCACTGGCACTGCTGGTCATTCCCCGTATTAAGTGCCAGGACGCAAAGTTCAGTTTCACCAAGTTTAGAATACTTTTTTTTTTTTTAAAGATTTATTTACTGGGGCCGGCGCTGTGGCCTGGCCTGCGGTGCCAGTATCCCATACGGGCTCTGGTTCGAGTCCCAGCTGCTCCACTTCTGATCCAGCTCTCTGCTGTGGCCTGGGAGGGCAGTAGAAGACGGCCCAAGTCCTTGGGCCCCTGCACCCGTGTGGGAGACCAGGAAGAAGCTCCTGGCTCCTGGCTTTGGATCGGCGCAGCTCCAGCCGTTGCAGTCAATTGGGGAGTGAACCAGCAGATGGAAGACCTCTCTCTCTCTCTCTCTCTGCTTCTGCCTCTGAGTAACTCTGCCTTTCACATAAATAAATAAATTTTTAAAATTACTTATTTATTTATGTGAAAGGCAGAGCAATGAAGGGAGGGGAGGCAGATCCTCCATCCGCTGGTTTACTCTCCAAATGGCTGCAGTGGCTGGGCTGAGCCAGGCTGAAGTCAGGAGCCCAGAGCTCTGTGCAGGGCCCCGAGCACTTGGGCATCTTCCGGTGCTTTCCCAGGTGCATTGGCAGGGAGCGGGATCGGAAGTGGAGCAGGCGGCACTCGGCCATCGCTCTGAGATGTCGGCATTACCGCACCACAATGCTGCTGCCTGCAGAGAGGCGTAACAGCGGTCAGGGAGGGGGGAGGGAGGGAGCGCAGACCCCTAGCCAGTGGCTCTCCCCCTAAATTCCTGCGGCAGCCAGGGCTAAGTGGAGCCCAGGCCAGGGGCTGGGAACTGAATCCGGGTCTCTCACGTGGGAGTCGGGAACCCGGTCACCTGAGCTGTCAGCGCTGCGTCCCGGGCTGTGCGTCCGCTGGAGTCCGGCGCCAGGGCTGGGCACAGGCCCAGGCACTCTGATGTGGTGGGAGGACGAGGTAGCCACCAGCCTGACGCCCGCCCCTGCGGTGCCCGTTCTGCACCGCGTTCCCTGCCGAGTGCCGAGCTCAGGGCTCTGAGGACGTGGAAGGGAGTTGACGGAGCTGTCTTTGGTCAGCACACGAGGGTGAGGAGAGAGGCCCGGGCAGGTCCCGCGGTGTCCCTGGATCAGGACACTGACCAGTGCTGGGCCGCAGGTCAGGGTCCAATGTCAAAGATTTCCTTTCAAGTCCCCTCGAGCTGACCCTAAGGAGGGACTTGGGAAAGCTCAGGAGGCCGAAGCACTCCTAGGGCAAAAGTGACCAAGTGTGAAGCAGAAGGGCAGGGACCGTGGACGGAGCTTCAGGTTCAAGGCCGTGAGGAGGGCCTGTGCACAGCCCCGAGGGGCCCGAGGTGTCCCACAGGAAGCAGTGCAGGAGGGAGTGAGCGGGCAGTGGTACCAGGTGGACAGGAAGCACTGGGCGGTTAGGAGGCCGGCTCCGGGCTAAGGAGAGGAGCAGGTGGACGTGCAAGGCGGCGGGGGTCACCCAGTGCACAGAGCGGTCTGGGGCCAGCTCCCGGGCTCCTCCTTGTGTGGTCGGTTCCCTTCATCTGAGGGAGAACCCAGGAGCGAGCCGTGACGGCCTCTGGTGGGGGCGCACCTGCGGGAGGCTGGGTGGGCCCAGGCTGCAGCTCTGGTGTCTGTGCTGTGGACGTGGCCCGTGGGTTCTGCTTGCTTTCTGTGTGCGCACTGCCGGGCCCACGCCTTTCCTGTCCGCCGGTGACCCGCCTCTCCCGCCCTCGCAGGTCACCACGTTCTCCAGGCTGCTGACCAGTCAGGACTGCGAGTGTCTGGGGGCGGAGCTGGCCGGCCGGGCTCCGAGGCCCACGGTCCTGTCGCTGCAGCAGTTCGACACCGAGTACTCCTTCCTCAAGGACGTCCGGTGAGGCGCCGGGCGGCGGGCTCGCCCCGCTCCCCCGGGCCCCTCTCCGCCGTCACAGGCTGCCTGCCCCACACACGCTGCCCTTCTGCGCCCTGGCGGCCTGGCCGGGGTCTTCCCTCCGCCGGGGAGCCCTCGCGTTCCCTCCTCTCCGGGGACGTCAGGAAGGGTTCGTGGACGGGAGCTGATTGGGTCCGTCCTTCTGCTTCCAGAAACTGCTTAACGAAGACGGCCAGGTATAAAATCCTCATCATCCAGACGGACTTTGAGGACGGGGGCCACAGCGCTCAGCTCATCGCGTCGGCTAAGTACGTTTTTCCTGTTTTTCTCATAAACTACGGGAAATGCCGCCTTTCTCCCCAGACAGCAGCGTAGTCTCAGAATAGGTACGGAGACGAACGTGAGAAACCTTCTCTCCTTTCTCTCCTCAACGTGGGCCAGAGAGACAGAGACAGAGAAGACGAGGCTGATGGCAGTACCGTAGCTGGAAGATGGGAGAGGTGTAGGTAACAGGGCACCGACCGGGGAATGGCGCGGGCTGGCGCTGTGCCCGTCTGTCAAGCCTCACCAGTCACGACGCCCGCATCCCACCCACATCGGTGCCTGGCTCCAGCTGCTGGCTCTGGCTTCCTCCTGGTATAGAGCCTGGGGCAGGGGCGATGGCTCGAGTGCAGGGGTCCCGCCTCCACGTGGGAGGCCTGGACGGGGCTCCCGGCCCCCGGCTTTGGCCCAGCCCAGTCCTGGCCACTGCGGGCAGTGCTTGTCGGCCTCTCGGATGTGTAAATAAAGATACGGGTGTGGAAGAGTGCCCGAGGCGCACGTTTGCAGCCGTGCTTTAGAAGTTGTTGACTCTGCATTTCTTTTGACTTTTTACAAGTTCCAAGACCCAGCAGTGTGCACAGTCTTTGTTAATCTTTTTTGGACATTTTAAAGTGCTCATGGGAGAATGTCAGGATTTCCAGAATTAACTATGTTCCTTTATTACTAAAAGTAAAATTCACGTTTTAAAAAAAAAATTATCTACTTCAAAGGCAGAGTTAGGAGGAGAGACAGAGACAAAGAGAGAGAGACAGAGAGAGAGAGACCATGTGCTGGTTCACTCCCCCAGTGGCTGCAATGGCCTGGTCTGGGCCAGGCTGAAGCCAGGAGCCTGGCGCTGCCTCTGGGTCTCCCATGCGGGTGCAGGGGCCCAGGCACTTGGGCCGTCTTCCACTGCTCTCCCAGGAGCATTAGCAGGGAGCTGGATCAGAAGTGGAGCAGCCGGGACTCGAACCGGTACCCGTACGGGAAGCTGGTGCTTCAGGCGGGGGCTTGACCTTCTGTGCCGCAGCGCCGCCCCTAAGGAACTCGAGTGTGGGGCTGTGAGGCTGACCGAGGCTCCGGACACCGGACACCGTGCAGCCGCTCTCGGCCGCGTGTGCTCATTTGCTGGCCTCGAGCTGATCCGTCTGTTGTTTGAGCAGGTATTCTGCTACAAATGAAATCAACAAACTGCAAGGACAGGAGGACTGCGTGCTGGTCTACTTCATCACAAAGCTGTCGCGGATGGGGAGCGACGCGGCCTACGTGGGATTCCACGGAGGTGGGGCTGCGGGAGCGGGGAACCTGTGTCGGCGCTGGCTGCACCGCGTCTCGCGGGGTCGGTGCTGTGCACGGCTGAAGTCGAATGTTGGTCTCATCAGGACTCTGGCCTTGAGTCTTGTCCCTGTGCTGAGTCAGCATGGGAGTCCCTGTGCTGAGTCAGGATGGGAGTCCCATCCCTGTGCTGAGTCAGCATGGGAGGCCCGCCCCTGTGCTGAGTCAGCATGGGAGGCCCGTCCCTGTGCTGAGTCAGGATGGGAGGCCCGTCCCTGTGCTGAGTCAGGATGGGAGGCCCGTCCCTGTGCTGAGTCAGCATGGGAGTCCCGTCCCTGTGCTGAGTCAGCATGGGAGTCCCTGTGCTGAGTCAGGATGGGAGGCCCGTCCCTGTGCTGAGTCAGCATGGGAGTCCCGTCCCTGTGCTGAGTCAGCATGGGAGTCCCTGTGCTGAGTCAGGATGGGAGTCCCGTCCCTGTGCTGAGTCAGGATGGGAGTCCCGCCCCTGTGCTGAGTCAGGATGGGAGTCGCGTCCCTGTGCTGAGTCAGCATGGGAGTCCCTGTGCTGAGTCAGGATGGGAGGCCTGTCCCTGTGCTGAGTCAGCATGGGAGGCCCGTCCCTGTGCTGAGTCAGGATGGGAGTCCCATCCCTGTGCTGAGTCAGCATGGGAGTCCCTGTGCTGAGTCAGGATGGGAGTCCCATCCCTGTGCTGAGTCAGGATGGGAGGCCCGTCCCTGTGCTGAGTCAGGATGGGAGTCCCATCCCTGTGCTGAGTCAGGATGGGAGGCCCGTCCCTGTGCTGAGTCAGGATGGGAGGCCCGTCCCTGTGCTGAGTCAGGATGGGAGGCCCTGTGCTGAGTCAGCATGGGAGTCCCCGTGCACGCTTCTCATCTACTGGTTCACTCCCCAAATGGCCACAACAGCCGGGGCTGGCCAAAGCCAGGAGCCAGGAGCTTATTCCCGGTTTCCCACGTGGGTGCAGGGGCCCAGGGACCTGGGCCATCCTCTGCTGCTTTCCCAGGCCACAGCAGGGCGCTGGATCAGAAGTGGAGCAGCCGGGACTCGAATCGGCGCCCATATGGGATGCTGGCGCTGCAGGCCACGGCCTTACCCGCTGTGCCACAGCGCCGGCCCCTCTGTGTCCTCACGTTCATGCTGTGGGGAGCTCAGAGGACATCTCCCACGGCAGCACCAGTGCCCTGGCACCCGATGCCTGTCTCCGGCAGGAAAGCGCCGTCTCCCAGTCTCTAGGAATGGTCACCCTTACTCGTTAGAAGAGAAACTGGTCTTCTAGAGATGGGCAAATAGTTCCATGCTTTCTCAGCCGATGGCAGGCGCACCGTGCCAGCGCCTCCTGCGTGTCCTGACGGTGACGCGTGCAGGACGGTGACGCGTGTCAGCCATAGGCCACCTCTGTCTGTCCTCCACAAGCTGTTTTCTCCCTTTTTAAAACTGAGCTTTCGATGAAAGCTATTAATATGCATAGGATGGGTGTGGCGGTGGCCGCGCCCTGTGCAGCGGTGGGACTGACCCCTGGGACGTCCGGAGGCCACGGCGAGGTTCCCACGGCGCCTCTCTTCCAGGGCTGTGGCACTCGGTGCACATAGACGACCTCCACAGGTCCACGGCGATGGCCTCGGATGTGACCAGGCTGCAGAACGTCCCCATCAGCCAGCTGTTCCAGCAAGGAGACGGCCCCGAGCGTGAGTCACGGCGGCAGGGTCGAGGGAAGGCGGCGGGGCGGGCGGCGGACAGCGCTGTGCCTTCGCCACCTTTGAGCACAACACCTGCCCTCGGCAGGAGCCGGGGTGTGTGTGCTGCCTGGCTGGCTCCTGGTCACAGGGCACAGGCCCGGCGGGAGGCCACAGCTCCACGTGGAGGAGGGATCTGCAGGTGCAGACGGCCCCAGAGCACGCGTAGCAGCGGTCAGAGGCAGCGCTGGTGGACCAGGCGGCCGCATCGGGCAGCCAGACCTGGCGGGAGGCCGCGGGAGGCCGCGGCTGCGCTGCCCGAGCCGAGCCTCTCCTGAAGGCTGACTTGATGGCGCCCCCTTGGCTTGCAGCGAAAGGCGACCATGAGGGGGACATGGAAGTGGATGAGGCTGAGTCAGGGGCCGCGGAGGTGGTGGAAATGGAGACCGAGAGTCCAGAGGGGATGGAACATGGCGCCCCGGCCCCAGCAGGCAGCGACGTGAGTGCCACTTGCTCCTCCCACATCCCCGCAGGAGCTGGAGAAGATGGGGGGTGTGTGTGTGTGTGCAGGCTGGGGTCTTCCCGTCCCTCTGCGCTGGATGTCCAGGGGCCCTGGGGCGAGCTCTGGCGTCCCTGTCTGCACGAGGCCCCCGGGGGTTCAGCTTTGCTCCGTGGCTGCCGTTGGAGCCCCTGGTCGGTGGCCACTGTGTAGGGGTGGCAGGCGTGGCCCGCCAGCTGGCTGGGAGTGGGACCTTGGCCCACGGTGACCGTGTGTGTGTGCCCGTGGTGACCGTGTGTGCCCGTGGTGACCATGTGTGCCCGTGGTGACCGTGTGTGCCTGTGGTGACCATGTGTGCCCGTGGTGACCGTGTGTGCCCGTGGTGGCCGTGTGTGCCCGTGGTGACCGTGTGTGTGTGCCCGTGGTGGCTGTGTGTGCCCGTGGTGACCGTGTGTGCCCGTGGTGACCGTGTGTGCCCGTGGTGACCGTGTGTGCCTGTGGTGACCATGTGTGCCTGCGGTGACCGTGTGCCCACGGCAACCGTGTGTGGGGCCACCGTGCTTGTGCTCGGCCTGTGCGGGGGCACTGAGCACTTGACCGTGGCCGTCGGCAGGTGCCCCTCCTGGACAGCACCCAGCTGCTGCAGAGCTGCATGCAGAGTGCCGTGGGGATGCTCCGGGACCCGGCCGAGAGCGGCCAGCGCAACATGAGGAGGGTGGAGCTGCTGCTGGGGCTCCTGAGCGGGGACGGTGAGCGCCCGGCCCGGCCCCGCCCCTCCCGCCTGCCCTGCAGCCCGGCCGGCCGTGCCAGAACCTCGGAGCGGGCGGCTTCCCATGCGGACGGGGGCGCGGGGCGGCGATGGCGGGGGCGGGGGCGCGGGGCGGCTTCCCATGCGGGCGGGGGTGCGGGGCGGCGATGGCGGGGCGGGGGCGGGGCCGGTGTCAGCCTCCCGCCCCTTCGCAGCCGCCTTCCTGCAGGTGCTGAAGGTGCGGCTGCACGGCCTCCTGAGGAGGCAGGAGGAGAACCAGCTGCGCAGTCAGGACTGGGTGCTGAGGGCGGCGTCCAACCAGGACGCGCTGCAGGAGGCCGGCACCTTCAGGTACTGGGAGCGTCTCCGCGCCCTGCGCCGCCCACCGGGGGCCGAGGCCTTTCATTCTGAGCCCCTGCGGTCCCAGCCGGGCTCCGTGTTCCGGCGAGCACAGCACGACCCTGGTGGTGGTGGTGGTGTGTGTGCCCTGAGCTCTCTTCCCTGGTGCTGCGCCGATCCGAAGCCAGGAGCCAGGTGCTTATCCTGGTCTCCCATGGGGTGCAGGGCCCAAGCACCTGGGCCATCCTCCACTGCACTCCCGGGCCACAGCAGAGAGCTGGCCTGGAAGAGGGGCAACCGGGACAGAATCCGGCGCCCCGACCAGGACTAGAACCCGGTATGCCGGCGCCGCAAGGCGGGGGATTAGCCTAGTGAGCCGCGGCGCCGGCCATGACGAGGTTTTTAGCAGAGTGGCCGAGTGACGTTCCCAGGCCTCTGCTTGGTCGTGGGACCCACAGAAGTAGGACCCAGGGGAATCACTTAGTGTCCATGGTCCTTTTCTTTTATTTTTTCCTAAAAAAATATTTATTTAGTTGAAAGATGAGAAACCTGTCGGGAGGCGCAATCCTCGAATGCCTACAGCAGCCGGGACTGGGCCAGGCCAAAGGCGGAAGCCTGGAGCTCTGTCCTGGTCCCACAAGGTGGCGGGGCACCAGATGCCTGGGCCCTGACCTGCTGCCTCCAGGCCCATTAATTGGGAGCTGCAAGCAGAGACAGAACGGCTGGGACTCGAGCCGGTGGTCTGATCTGGGGAGGTCTGACCTCCGTGACAGGCACTGGCCTCACCCACCGTCCACGATGCCAGCCCCGGTTTTGTCAGTTCCCTCAGAGCTTCCCTTCACCACCCCTTGGGGTCCTGCAGTCCCTGTCCCGCGGCCCATCGCAGCTGGCCATCACCAGTGACGTCCCACTCAGTTCGCCTGTCTTGGGGGCTGGCTTCAGGTGCCCGCCCACAGAGTCCACCGACCCCTGTTGCCGTGGGGTTTGTTTTTAAAGATTTATTTTATTTATTTGAAAGGCAGAGTTACAGAGAGAGAGAGAGAGAGAGAGAGAGATAGAGAGAGGTCTTCCATCCGCTGGTTCACTCCCCAAATGGCCACAATGGCCAGAGCTGAGCCGATCTGAAGCCCGGAGCCAGGAGCTTCTTCCAGGTCTCCCATGTGGGTGCAGGGGCCCGAGCACTTGGGCCGCCCTCCACTGCTTTCCCAGGCCACAGCAGGGAGCTGGATCAGAAGAGGAGCAGCCGGGACTCAGCCGGGGCCCATACGTGATGCCAGCACTGCAGACCGGGGCTTTAACCTGCTGTGCCACAGCCCCGGCCCCTCGCCCTGGGTTGTCTCCCTGGGGAGGGTCCTTTCTCACCCTTAACGTACCTGGGATTCCAGCGCCACCCTGGTGCAGCGTGTGGTGCCCCGCCCAGGGAGCCAGGCGGCGTCCGGGACCGCGGCCCCGTGGTGACTCAGACCACAGCGGGGCCCTGTCTCCCGTGGCACTGCAGGAACTCCCTCTGGAAGCGGGTCCAAGGCGTGGTCACCCCGCTGCTGGCCAGCGTGGTGTCGTTCATCGACAGAGACGGCAACCTGGAGCTGCTGGCCAGGCCGCGCCCTCCGGCCTGGACACGGGCTCTGTGGATGTTCATCTTCACGGACACCAAGCTGCTGGACATCCCCCTGGTGACGAGTGACACCAGGTAACGGGAGGCCTCCCTCTGCCCCGGGCGCTCTCCCGAGGAGCCGATGCAGTGTAGGCGTCGCTGGGAGAGTCGTGGCGTGGTAGTGACCGGCGACGCCCGTCAAGTCCAACGAGCCCTTGTCCCCTCTTTCCTGTTCTCGGAGTTAAAACGGCCGCTGGGTGCGGGGTCCCCTCCTGACCCCTCCTTCCCTGGGGAGAGCCACTCGGCCTAGCTGCAGGCTGACCAGTTTGGGAGGTGGGTTGGGGAAGAAGGTAGAAGACAGGTGCTGCTGGCACCCAGGAGAGGCCCCTGGCCACGGCCCCCGCGTCCAGGAAGGGCAGGTGCAGCCACCAGCAGGCCCGGTTCTGCCAGACGTCAGGCACCCTGCTCGGCCCTGTCTGGCTTTGGTTTTGTCTGTGAGCCAAGGGGTCGCGAGGTCTCCCTCACATAATTCTCTCTGGACGGAGACCCTGGCCCCTGGGTAGCCTCGCCCCTTGTCCTCGGGGCCTCGGGGAGGGGCCGGTCCTGTGCGTCGGGCAGGCCTCGCGACCGTGACCTGTGTTCACTTGCCTTGCCGCAGATCCAAAGGCGAGGTGACCTCCATCTTGGTGCAGAACCACATGAGCCTCCCCGAGGGCGCCGACACCCCGTTCAGCTGGAGGATCAAGGACTACCTGGAGGAGCTGTGGGTGCAGGCTCAGTACATCACCAATGCCGAAGGTGAGGCCCCGACAGGCGAGCAGCCCGCGCGCCCCCGTGAACACGCAGGCGGCGGCGGCCCCGACTCCCGGGGCTCTGGTTCCGCTCGGCACGCGGAACGGCCTCGGGTACACGTCATTCCTCACGTCAGTTTATTTTTTTAAAGACTTGTTTGCTTATTTGACAGGAGCAGCAGATGGAGGGAGCTCTTCCATCCGCTGGTTCACGCCCCAAGTGGCTGCAGAGGCCGGGCCGGGCCGGGCCAAAGCCGGGAGCCTGGAGCTCCATCCGGGTCTCCCGCATCGGTGCAGGGGCCCAGGGACTTGGGTCGTCTTCTGCTCCTTCACAAGGAGTTAGCATCGATCTTCCATTTAAAAATTTCTGCTGGCAGGGCATTGTGGTACGCAGGTTAAGCCACCGCTTGGGATGCCAGAATCCGTCCCAGAGGGCTGGTTCCAACCAGCTTCCTCCTGACGCGTCTGGGAGGCAGCAGAAGATGGCCCACGTGTTTGGGTCCCTGCCACCCAGGTGGGAAATTCAGATGGAGTTCTGGCCTTGGTCTGGCTCATACCGGCTGTTGTGGCCATCTGGGGCATGAACCAGTAGATGGAAGCTCGCTCTCTCTCTCTCTCTCTCTCTGCCTTTAAACACACAAGTCTTTAACAATAAATAAGTAGAGTTTCTGCGGAAGGAGTGACGGGGGCACCTGGGCTCGGGCCTGTGCGTCTCACAGCGAGGGGAGCCCTGTGTGCTGCCCAGGGCTGCCGTGCAGTGGACCGCGTGTGGCCGGGAGAGAACTTTTCCTGCCGCTCCGTGGCCATTCCCATTCCAAGGTTCCTGGGCACCTTGGGTACCGGGATCGGGAGGTGTCACCAGTGAGCTTCGCTGGCCCACGCTGGTCCCCAGAGCGGAGTGTCCCCCTCCACACAGAGCCGGCCGGGCAGTGGCCACAGTCGTCCCAGGGAAGCCAGCGGTGACCAGTGCTGGTGGAGGGCCATCCGGTCAGCGCTCGAGCTCCCGGTCGGAGTCCTGAGCGTGCTTATCCTGGCGAGCAACTCACTTCCTCCTGGGGGGGGGGGGGGGCGTGCGACCCGGCGGCCGGCACCTTCATCTAGGGGGCAGACCTGCCTGGTCCGCGAGCCAGCCCCGCACAGCGGCCACTCCTTCCCCATCACTCGGGTCCAGGGGCTCCCCACGCGTGCACGGGCAGTGAAGACCCCGTCCGTGCCCGGTCTTTTCCCGCTGTGTGACCCGCGTTGGACACAGATGTATCCTGTCTTGTCCGCTGTCAAATGTCATCAGTGTCTGGACAGCAGCCATCTCTGCATGGCCGCGGGAGCAGGCAGCGGCTGCCCCGCGTCTGGGAGCTCCGGCCACGGCCGTTCAGCCTCTCAGAGGCTCCCTCTGCCCGCAGGACTGCCCGGGAAGTTGGTGGAGATCTTCCGGCAGACGCCTCTCGGCAGCTTTGTCGCGCGGCTCCCTGCGGAGCAGCAGCGGGAGCTTCTCCAGTGCTTCCTGAGGGACTTCGTCCTCTTGAGCATGAGTGTGTCCACGGGGGAGGAATTCAAGGTAGAGGCGGCCGCGGGTCTAGAGCGCATCTCGCGTGGGAGGGCCCGGCGGGCTCTGCCCGGAGCCGGTGCTGTCCTGTTTGGGGACCGGAATGTGGTCTGTGCAGGGTGCCGGGGGCTAAGTGCCACGTGAGCCTCCTGGGACACTCAGGGCCAGGGCCTCCTGGACGCTGAAGAAGCCAGGAGCCCAGAACGCCATCCGGGTGCCCACGTGGGTACAGGGGCCCAGGGACTTGGGCCTTCTGCTCTGTCTTCCCAGGACCATTAGCAAGGACCTGGACTGGAAGTGGAGGAGTCAGGGCTTGAACCGGTGCCCTTAGGGGATGCTGGCAGTGGCTTAACCCAGCGCACCAACGCCAGCCCCTGGAACACCTTCTTACGTGTTTAGTTTCTCTGCAAGAAAGTTATGTAAATATTTAACTGATCCCTCAGGGTAACTGAAAGACAGAGACTTTGACCACATGACAGTTTCAGACTGCACAGCACAGAGAGGGAAGTCCCCACTGTGGGGAGAATGTGCCTACAGCCGGCACGACTAAAGGGTGCCCCGGGCTGGGCACCAGCAGAGACAGGCCCTGACCTTTATTTAAGATTTATTTTATTTGTTGGAAAGAGTTACAGGGAGACACACACACACACACACACACACAGAGCTTCCATCCCCTGGCTCACTCTCCAAATGGTCAAAATAGCCAGGGCTGGGCCAGGCTGAAGCCAGGAGCTTCATCGGGTCTCGCACGCAGGTGCAGGGGCCCAAGGACTTGGGCCGCCTTCCGCTGCTTTCCCAGGCCACAGCGGAGAGCTGGGTTGGAAGTGGAGCAGCCGGGACTCAAACCGGCACCCGTATGGGATGCCGGCGCGTCAGGCCAGGGCGTTAACCCGCTGCGCCACAGCGCCGGCCCCAGGTTGCAATTCAAGGACTCAGAACTCCTTGTCTTTCCAGCTTCTGCAGATGGCTCTGTGGGCCTGCATGCGGGAGCTCAGCGCGGCCGCGGGCCAGCCGGAGGACGGGCTGTCCCTGCCGTGGGTGCTGCTGGCGCAGCAGCACTTCGCGAGCCGGCTGCAGAACCTGTCCCGCATCCTGACCCTGAAGCCGCAGGTCCTCCCCAGCCTGGCACAGAAGCACGACCTGGCCGGCAGTGAGATGGTACGGCTCCCCCGGGGCCTTGAGCCAGCGTTGGGTACTTCTGCCTGCCCCCCCCCCCGTCCCGGGCACGGAGAGCGCGGGGCTGTGTTCCGGACGGGAGGCTTCTCCGTGCGTCTCATCCTTGGGCCTACGGCTGGGTTGGGTTACAGATCGGGGCCCAGCAGGGTGTGGGTGGGGCTCTCCTCCGCGTGCCTGACCGGTCCCCTTCCTCGCAGACGCTGGATGTGTTTGCGGCCATGGCCTGTGCAGAAATGCTGACCAGAGACACCCTGCAGCCCAGCGCCCGGGACTGGCTGCAGCAGGTGAAGAGCCTGTCCACGCCGCTGGAGCTGGTCTGCTCCGAGGGCCACCTGCAGGGCAGCGGGCACGAGGCCAGGGCCGTCAGCCGGGAAGTCAGGTGAGGCCCAGAGCCGGCCCTGCCCGTGCCGAGCCCTGTGGGGGAGGCAGCGCAGTGGGGGCTGCTTTCCCACTCGGCCCCCGGGAATTCACAGAACCTTGCTTAGGCCCAGCCGTCGCTGACGCTGTGCATCTGGGGAGGGGGCACTGCGTTCGCGGGGGCCGTAGAAGGGGCGGGGTCAGGAGGCTCGCACACGAGGACAGCTCGGAGCAGGTCGAGGGGACAGCAGTGAGAGAGGGGGACGGGCCGCCAGGGTCTGCCCTGCCTCCTGAGAGTCCATTCCTGCCCGGGCTGTGCCGCTCAGGTGGGGACCCTGCAGTGGGTGGTGGACGCGGTGGCAAGCAGTGTCCCTGAGTGGCCGCTGAGCTGGCATCTGCGGGCGGCAGTGGGTGGACAGCAGGGCTGGCCCTTAGCCCGCACCGGCCGTGCCCTCCCCGCTCTGTCCTCGCTGCCCTCGGGTGTCTTGGTGGGAGCTGAGCGGCCCCTCTTGGACAGCCCAGTGGCCGTGCCCTCCCCACTCTGTCCTCGCGCCCCTCTTGGACAGCCCAGTGGCCGTGCCCTCCCCACTCTGTCCTCGCGCCCCTCTTGGACAGCTCAGTGGCCGTGCCCTCCCCGCTCTGTCCTCACTGCCCTCGGGTGTCTTGGTGGGAGCTGAGCGGCCCGTGTTGGACAGCCCAGTGGCCGTGCCTGCCCCGCTCCGTCCTCGCGCCCCTCTTGGACAGCCCAGTGGCTGTGCCCACCCCGCTCTGTCCTCACGCCCCTCGGGTGTCTTGGTGGGAGCTGAGCGCTCCTCTTGGACAGCCCAGTGGCCGTGCCCGCCCCGCTCTGTCCTCGCGCCCCTCTTGGACAGCCCAGTGGCTGTGCCCACCCCGCTCTGTCCTCACGCCCCTCTTGGACAGCCCAGTGGCTGTGCCCACCCCGCTCTGTCCTTGCGCCCCTCGGGTGTCTTGGTGGGAGCTGAGCGCCCCCTCTTGGACAGAGCCCAGTGGCGCCGGATCTCCTCCGTGGCGCTCTTCGTGGAGCACGTGCTGCTGGGCGCCGAGAGCCAGATCCCCGAGCTGTGCCCGCAGGTGACCTCCTACGTCTTCTCGCTGGACAAGGTGAGTCGCTGGGCCTGCAGCAGGGAGCTGATTCCCCAGAGAGAAGAACCGGCCGCGGCCCGGCAGTTAGAGGCGCGGGAGGCCGTGGAGACCCAGGCTGCGGGAAGACCACTGTGTATGAGGCAAACAGAGAGAGAGAGAGAGAGAGAGAGAGAGGCAGCACTCCCATCTGCTCGTTTCCTCTCCAGACGTCTGTCTTGGCCCCAGGCCAGGAGCCAGGACTCAGTCCGGGGCCTCCACCCCTTGAGCCGTGCCTCCCAGGGTCTGCCGTAGCAGGAAGCTGGGGTCAGGAAGAGAGCTGGGGCTGGAGCCCGGGCGCTCCAGTGTGGGACGCCGGCATCTTAAGCCACCCCTAAACACGTCGCTGGGTTCCATTTCTCCAGCATGGCCTCGACAAACCCGTGTCTCTAGAGAGGCAGAGGACAGGGTGTCCCCAGCAGGCTGCCCACCCTCAGTGTCCCTGTTCACGCTCCTTGTCCAGGCTGCTGAGTCAGGGCGTGCCGTCGGGAGGGGGGCAGCTTTGCGCGTCGCCTGCGTAGAGGGCTTCCTGAAACCCCCGGGAGCGTGAGGGAGTGGGTGCTGCCTGGGCTCTGGGGGCGCTGTCACATCGCCGTGGACGCGGGACAGGGCGGGGACACCCTGCTGCTGAGGCTGGGGGCAGCACTGCGCTGTCGGTGGGACATGGGAGCAGGAAGCCCCAGCGCCTCACAGAGCAGCTGGTGACCGCGCCAACGGAGCCTCGGTGCAGGGAGCTGCCGTCTCGTGAGCGCCGTCGCCGCAGCCAGGGCCGCTCCCGGGAGCCCTTGCGGCGGGCCTGGAGCTCTTGCCGTCGGTGCGTGAGCTGTGCAGCCCTGGAAACGCCCTGGGGCACCGAGGGCAGCTGCCGTGGAGCCCGGTGCAGCCGCCCCCCCGACCTGACGGCGTGCCCTCGCTCCCACACGCTCACACCAGACGGGAGTCAGGCACCCAGGCTCCTGCCGTCTCGTCCTTCGTTATCCTCAGTGCACAGCTTCCATCCCACGGCCTCAGAAGGCCGCCCCGGTGTCCCGGCCCCGGGACAGAGAGAAGGGGAGTGGGTGCCCCCTGGCCTCAGGCTGTGCCCTGCGCCTGGCTCCCGTCCTGTCCTGAACCTCCTCCCCGGGCCTGATACGGAGCAGAACTCACAGGCGCCTCTGACACAGGAGAAGGGGGCGGGAGCTGGCCGCTCGGACACCCGTGGCCGCCCACCTGGCCGCTCGGACACCCGTGGCCGGCCCTCTTCCCACACGCACCGCCTGTGGCCTCTCCAGTCTGCCATCCCTCCCCCAGCTGGGGCTGATCCTGGGAGTTCATGGGTGGCTCAGAGTCGTCAGGGGTGAAGCTTAAAAATAAACTCTAAGCAACGCTTTCAAAGGCTGGGAGAAAAGGGTCTGGGAGAGCCGGCGATGGTGGGGGGATTCTGCCACGGCTTGAGGCCCCCACCCGCCGCGAGCCTCATGTGAGTCCCAGCTCCTGTTCCAATCAGCCTCCTGCTACCGGGCTCCCCGCAGGCAGCAGGTGGTGGCGCAGGACTCGGGTCCCTGCACCAACGAGGGAAACCTGGGTGGAGCTCCAGCTGCTGCCTTTGGCCTGGCCTGGTACTTACGGGGTGAACCAGCAGATGGAAGGTTGCTCTCTCTGCATTTCAAGTGAAATGAAAATAAGTTAATTCTTTTACATTCATGGTTTGGAGAACAAGGACTGTGGGTCACTGGGGATGAGCGGGGCGAGGAGCCCATGGGGCTCGGTGACTTCCAGGCGTCCACGCGTCGCCACGTCCAGCCTCGGGTTCCAGAGCAGAGCTGTCCGCCCCTCCTCTCCCGTCCAAGCCCAGCCTTGGGTTCCAGAGCAGAGCTGTCCACCCCTCCTCTCCCGTCCAAGCCCTGCGTCCACGTGCAGAGCTGGAGAACCAGTGCAGGAATGCGGGGGTGGGACCGTCTGCACTGAGGCTGGCCAGCTCTGAATACCCCTCACCCAGACAGCAGGTGGCAGGGGGCGCTGTGCAGAGCTTAGCGTGGGCGGGCCAGACCTGTCAGATCAGGACCGCCGGCTGCAGGAGCCCCGTGCAGCCGCCGCCTCGCCCCCGCTGCTAAGCATCCCACACGGGCGGGAGCCGTGTCTGCGCGCGCACACGCGTGTCCTCCTCCCTGGGCCGGTGGGAAGGGAAGTGCAGAGTTGCTTGGAAAAGTGGTCTCAAAAAAATATTCCCGGGCGAGCGCCGCGGCTCACTAGGCTAATCCTCCACCTGCGGCGCCGGCACACCGGGTTCTAGTCCCGGTCGGGGCGCCGGTTCTGTCCCGGTTGCCCCTTTTCCAGGCCAGCTCTCTGCTGTGGCCAGGGAGTGCAGTGGAGGATGGCCCAGGTGCTTGGGCCCTGTACCCCATGGGAGACCAGGAGAAGCACCTGGCTCCTGGCTTCGGATCAGCGCAGCTCCGGCCGTAGCGGCCATCTGGGGGATGAACCAACGGAGGGAAGACCTTTCTCTCTCTCTCTTTCTCACTAACTCTGCCTGTCAAATAAAAAAAAAATTCCGTAAGTGCTGAGTCTGCGTGAAGCGTGGTGGTGGACCCAGCCGTGGCCACTGCACGCCTGCTCTTAGCAAAGTTTGTGTTTCTCCCAGCGTGGCAGGGGCGGGCCTTACAGAGAAGGTGCTGGAAGAGGGAAGGGGCAGGTGTGGAGGACTGGGTCCTGCTGGCCGCGAAGGTCACGGGGGGGGGGGCGCGTTGAGCTGAGGAAGCCGCCAGCCAGCGGGTCCCACGGGCCTGGCCCGCCGCAGGGCGCCGCCTCGTCCCTGTGTGGCCCTGGGGGCCGCCCTCCCCGTGGCTGCCACCTGCAGCCCGCCGAGAGCTCGGTGCCATCCTCTCTTGCAGTGTCTCCAGGAGAACTCCGACTTGAAGGAGCACAGGCCCTTCCTGGCCGTCCTGGCCACCCTTTGTGAGTGCAAGGACGCGGCCAGCAAGGCCCTCGCCAGGTGAGGCCAGGCCGTGGCCGCCGCGGGGGGCGGGAAGGGGCCGTCTCCCAGCCGCGCCAGTGCTGCAGCACTGACGGTCCCTCCCGGCTCCAGGTTCGGGGTGGAGCCGTGCCCCATCTGCCTGGGGGACGCCCAGGACCCGGTGTGTCTGCCGTGCGACCACGTGTTCTGCCTGCACTGCCTGAGGACCTGGCTCGCTCCGGGCCAGATGCTGTGCCCCTTCTGCCTGACGGACCTGCCCGACGGGTTCCAGCTCACCGTCTCCCAGGAGCACAGGTGGAATCCGAATGGGGTTTCCGGGGAGCCCCGTGTGGCAGACACCTGGCCTGAGAGGGGGATGATGGGAAGAGGACCCTCCCCTCAGCTGCCCGTGCGGGCGTCTGGGATCGTAAACTCTCTCCCCGAGTCTCTGCCCCGAGCCAACGTGTGTGGACTTGGGAGAGGGCGGAATTGAGGAATAAGCCAGAAAGCCGGGTGTTACAGGAAGACACAGCTGGTGGGCCGTCCTGATGGTCCCTGCCCCGGGACGGGGACAGAGCAGCCGGGTAGAGCCACTCACAGCTCCCTGTGCTCAGCTGGCCTCAGCCCTGCCCGTCACAGCCTCGGCCCTCCCCTCACCCCATTGCTGGACCCCCTTAAAGGCGGGCACGCAGCAGCCTGGGCAGGGGGCCGCTGAAGGGCCGTGCCAGCCCGTCCACACGACCGAGGGGCTCCCCGAGGTCCGGGATGCTGAGCTCTGTGGGTCCCAGTCTTGAAGGCCGGCCCCAGGCTGTCTCCTTGGGGCGCGGTGGGGTCCCGGCCTCCAGCCGCTGGGTTTGGAGGGGCCTGAGCCCGCGCGTCCCTGTCCTCAGCATGGCCATCGCCAAGCACGCCCAGTTCCGGCAGCTGTGCAACAGCTTCTTCGTGGACCTGGTCTCCAGCATGTGCTTCCGGGACGACTCCCCGCCGCACAGGGACGTGGTCCAGGGCCTGCTGTCTCTGCTGTTCGTGCAGAAGGAGCTGCTGCGACGTGAGCCGCAGGGTAAGCTGCCCTCCGGTCCAGCCCGCACCCCCTGCTTCTTAAAGATGGATTGATTTGAACGTCAGAGTTACAGAGAGAGGGAGAGACAGAGAGGTCTTCCGTGCGCTGGCTGACTGCCCAAATGGCCGCAGTGGCTGTGGCTGGGCCCGGCCGAAGCTAAGAGCTCCCTCAGGGACTCCCACGCGGGTGCAGGGGCCCGAGCACTTGGGCATCTTCCGCTGCTTTCCCAGGCCACAGCAGGGAGCTGGACGGGAAGTGGAGCAGCCGGGACCCGAGCCGGCGCCCCGTGGGATGCCGGCATTGCACACGGCAGCTCCCCCGCTGCGCCACGGCGCTGGCTCTGGTGCGCCCTTCCTCGTCTCACCGTTGCGCCCGTGATGTGAGCAGTGAGCTCCGTTCTCTGCCCGGTTTCAGGGCCCCGTGAACACACGAAGTCCCTCTCTCCGTTCAATGACGTCGTGGATAAGACTCCCGTCATCCGCTCTGTGGTCCTGAAGCTGCTGCTGAAGTACAGGTGAGAGCGGCAGGCGTGGCGCTGAGCCCCAGATGTACAGGAGAGAGCGGCAGGCGTGGCGCTGAGCCCCAGATGTGCAAGAGAGCGGCAGGCGTGGTGCTGAGCCCCAGATGTGCAGGAGAGCGGCAGGCGTGGCGCTGAGCCCCAGATGTGCAGGAGAGAGCGGCAGGCGTGGCGCTGAGCCCCAGATGTGCAGGAGAGCGGCAGGCGTGGCGCTGAGCCCCAGATGTGCAGGAGAGAGCGGCAGGCGTGGTGCTGAGCCCCAGATGTACAGGGAGAGCGGCAGGCGTGGCGCTGAGCCCCAGATGTACAGGGAGAGCGGCAGGCGTGGTGCTGAGCCCCAGATGTACAGGGAGAGTGGCAGGCGTGGTGCTGAGCCCCAGATGTGCAGGAGAGAGCGGCAGGCGTGGTGCTGAGCCCCAGATGTACAGGGAGAGTGGCAGGCGTGGTGCTGAGCCCCAGATGTGCAGGAGAGAGCGGCAGGCGTGGTGCTGAGCCCCAGATGTACAGGGAGAGCGGCAGGCGTGGTGCTGAGCCCCAGATGTGCAGGAGAGAGCGGCAGGCGTGGCGCTGAGCCCCAGATGTGCAGCAGAGAGCGGCAGGCGTGGCGCTGAGCCCCAGATGTGCAGGAGAGAGCGGCAGGTGTGGAGCTGAGCCCCAGATGTGCAGGAGAGAGCGGCAGGCGTGGCGCTGAGCCCCAGATGTGCAGCAGAGAGCGGCAGGCGTGGTGCTGAGCCCCAGATGTGCAGGAGAGAGTGGCAGGCGTGGCGCTGAGCCCCAGATGTGCAGGAGAGAGTGGCAGGCGTGGCACTGAGCCCCAGATGTGCAGGAGAGTGGCAGGCGTGGCGCTGAGCCCCAGATGTGCAGGAGAGCGGCAGGCGTGGCGCTGAGCCCCAGATGTGCAGGAGAGAGTGGCAGGCGTGGTGCTGAGCCCCAGATGTGGAGAGCGTGGCAGGCGTGGCGCTGAGCCCCAGATGTGCAGGAGAGAGTGGCAGGCGTGGTGCTGAGCCCCAGATGTGCAGGAGAGTGGCAGGCGTGGTGCTGAGCCCCAGATGTGCAGCAGAGAGCGGCAGGCGTGGCGCTGAGCCCCCAGATGTGCAGCAGAGAGCGGCAGGCGTGGCGCTGAGCCCCAGATGTGCAGGAGAGAGCGGCAGGCGTGGTGCTGAGCCCCAGATGTGCAGGAGAGAGCGGCAGGCGTGGTGCTGAGCCCCAGATGTGCAGGAGAGAGCGGCAGGCGTGGTGCTGAGCCCCAGATGTGGAGAGTGTGGCAGGCGTGGTGCTGAGCCCCAGATGTGCAGGAGAGAGCAGCAGGCGTGGTGCTGAGCCCCAGATGTGCAGCAGAGAGCGGCAGGCGTGGCGCTGAGCCCCAGATGTACAGGAGAGAGTGGCAGGCGTGGAGCTGAGCCCCAGATGTGCAGGAGAGAGCGGCAGGCGTGGCGCTGAGCCCCAGATGTACAGGAGAGAGCGGCAGGCGTGGCGCTGAGCCCCAGATGTGCAGGAGAGAGCGGCAGGCGTGGCGCTGAGCCCCAGATGTGCAGGAGAGAGCGGCAGGCGTGGCGCTGAGCCCCAGATGTGCAGGAGAGAGCGGCAGGCGTGGAGCTGAGCCCCAGATGTGCAGGAGAGAGCGGCAGGCGTGGCGCTGAGCCCCAGATGTGCAGCAGAGAGCGGCAGGCGTGGTGCTGAGCCCCAGATGTGCAGGAGAGAGTGGCAGGCGTGGCGCTGAGCCCCAGATGTGCAGGAGAGAGTGGCAGGCGTGGCACTGAGCCCCAGATGTGCAGGAGAGTGGCAGGCGTGGCGCTGAGCCCCAGATGTGCAGGAGAGCGGCAGGCGTGGCGCTGAGCCCCAGATGTGCAGGAGAGAGTGGCAGGCGTGGTGCTGAGCCCCAGATGTGGAGAGCGTGGCAGGCGTGGCGCTGAGCCCCAGATGTGCAGGAGAGAGTGGCAGGCGTGGTGCTGAGCCCCAGATGTGCAGGAGAGTGGCAGGCGTGGTGCTGAGCCCCAGATGTGCAGCAGAGAGCGGCAGGCGTGGCGCTGAGCCCCAGATGTGCAGCAGAGAGCGGCAGGCGTGGTGCTGAGCCCCAGATGTGCAGGAGAGAGCGGCAGGCGTGGCGCTGAGCCCCCAGATGTGCAGCAGAGAGCGGCAGGCGTGGCGCTGAGCCCCAGATGTGCAGGAGAGAGCGGCAGGCGTGGCGCTGAGCCCCCAGATGTGCAGCAGAGAGCGGCAGGCGTGGCGCTGAGCCCCAGATGTGCAGGAGAGAGCGGCAGGCGTGGTGCTGAGCCCCAGATGTGCAGGAGAGAGCGGCAGGCGTGGTGCTGAGCCCCAGATGTGCAGGAGAGAGCGGCAGGCGTGGTGCTGAGCCCCAGATGTGGAGAGTGTGGCAGGCGTGGTGCTGAGCCCCAGATGTGCAGGAGAGAGCAGCAGGCGTGGTGCTGAGCCCCAGATGTGCAGCAGAGAGCGGCAGGCGTGGCGCTGAGCCCCAGATGTACAGGAGAGAGTGGCAGGCGTGGAGCTGAGCCCCAGATGTGCAGGAGAGAGCGGCAGGCGTGGCGCTGAGCCCCAGATGTACAGGAGAGAGCGGCAGGCGTGGCGCTGAGCCCCAGATGTGCAGGAGAGAGCGGCAGGCGTGGCGCTGAGCCCCAGATGTGCAGGAGAGAGCGGCAGGCGTGGCGCTGAGCCCCAGATGTGCAGGAGAGAGCGGCAGGCGTGGAGCTGAGCCCCAGATGTGCAGGAGAGAGCGGCAGGCGTGGCGCTGAGCCCCAGATGTGCAGGAGAGAGCGGCAGGCGTGGGGCTGAGCCCCAGATGTGCAGGAGAGAGCGGCAGGCGTGGCGCTGAGCCCCAGATGTGCAGGAGAGAGCGGCAGGCGTGGCGCTGAGCCCCAGATGTGCAGGAGAGAGCGGCAGGCGTGGCGCTGAGCCCCAGATGTGCAGGAGAGAGCGGCTGGCGTGGCGCTGAGCCCGTGCAGGGCCTGGCTGCCTGCCTTCTCCGCCGGGGCGCCCCCGGCTGCCCCTCTCCTGCCCGGCAGCTGGGTCCTGAGGCACGGGTTTGGCAGGAAGGAGCCGGAGTCCCGCGAAGGGAACGCGAAGCCAGGAATCCTGGTTCTCCCCTGGCCCCACGGCTACTCTTGTGTTTTGAAGATTTGTTTATCTGAAATCAGAGTCGGGGGGGGGGGGATCTTCATCCATCCGCTGGCCCACTCTGCAGGTGGCTGCAACAGCCAGGGCTGGCCAGGCGCAGCCGGAATCCTGGAGCTCCGCCCAGGTCTCCCACGCGGGGACAGGAAGCGCGTCTTCCCCAGCTCTCCCAGCCGCATCAGCAGGGTCTGGATTGGAAGTGGAGCAGCCAGGGCTCCAACCTGTGCTCACGTGGGATGCCGGCAACACAGGCAGCGGCCCGGCCAGCCGCTCCACGGTGCCGGCTCCGGCTGCCCACTTTTGTGGTTTTCAGGATGAAATTGGTCAGCACGGGGCCAGGCTGGAGCCGGGAGCCTCATCCGGGTCTCCCACGTGGGTAGGAGGGGCCCAAGCACTTGGGTCGTCTCCTGCTGCTTTTTAGCAGGGAGCTGGATCAGAAGTAGAGCAGCTGGCACGCGGGCCGGCCCCGGTGTGGGTTCCCGGCATCACAGGCAGCGGCTCTACCTGCTGAGCCACAGCGCCGGCCCCTCAGGAGTGCTTTTAGGACCTCCCGAGACCTCTGCGGTGTTGTTCCTAGTGCAGGTGGCGGATTTTCAGATGTCGTAGAAGACACGAGGTCCACATCCGTGGCCGTCAGTGAACGTGTTTTCTAGGTAGCAGAGGTCAAGGCGTGAAAGCGCCCGGTGGACCAGACCGCGCCGACCCTGGTGTGGGCTCCGGTTCCACACTGCCGGTGGCCTTCGGCCTCGGTGCAATACCAGGGAGGCAGCGCTGCGATTTTCCGCAGATTCGGAAAGTGTTCCTCCCGGAGGAGGCCAGGTCCTCCTCCTCTCTGCGGTGGCCGCCGGGCGGCAGAGGCCTTTGCCGGAGTCTAAGACAAAGGCTCTTCTCCCACTGGCTTCTGTCCTAGTAGTGTTTTTAAAATTTTAACCTGAGTTTATTATTGTTATTTTAAATGATTTAACAAGCATTTTTAATTTTTTCTGTTGTCATTCTAGTAGTATAAATCGCTCTAGGTATGGCCACAGGGACAGACTCTCTCAGATCTTCATCATTTCTAGGATCGTAAACAGGTCCTAACACCAGAAGCTTTGCCAACGGCTCGTGTGAAATTTGCCATTGTAGGGGTGGCGCTTGGCCCTGAGCCGAGATGCTCTTACGCCCCCTGAGCCCGGGTTGAATCCGGCTGCGCTGTTGATTCCAGCTCCTTGCTGTCCTGTGCGCAGGTGCCCGGGTCCCTGCCGCCCAGGTGGGCGACGTGGGTGGAGCCAGGTCCTGGCTTCAGCCTGGCCCAGCGCCGGCTGTTGCAGCGTGTGGGCAGTGAGCCAGGGCATGGGAGCCCTCTGTCCCTCAAATAAGTAAATAAGAAGGTGAAGTGGGGAGCTTAAGGCTCTCCCGTGCCGTGCAAAGTGTGCTCCGCGAAGCCGTGTTGCGCCGGGTGGCCGCGTGCTCGCGCGTGCGCGGATCCGAGTCCGGCCGAGCACCCGCCGCTCACGGCTGTGCGCCCGCAGCTTCCGTGAAGTGCAGGACTACCTCCAGGACTACCTGACCTTGCTGGAGAAGAAGTCGTTCTTGGTGGAGGACAAGACCGAGCTGTACCTGCTCTTCCTCAACTGCTTGGAGGTGGGCGAGCGGCCGGGCGCGGTTCCGCCGGGCGGGCGGCGGGGGAGGGCGGCCTCGGGACACGCACGGCCTCGCCGCGCCGTCCCGCCCGCGTTCCCTGGCCTTTGTGCGCACGTCCTTGTCAAACACACGCAGCAGCCGGGAGGGCGCGAGACCACGTGCAGCGGTCGGTGGGGCACAGCACTCCCAGGCGAATCAGTTCTGGCGTTAATCCGTGCGTGGTTTGCGCCCACGAGGAGTGGTCCCCACAGACCCCTGCCCCACACCAGGCCCTGGCCCTGGCTGTCAGGGAGCCCAGCCACCGCCACGCTCTTGATCTGCAGTCTCTTCATATTTTTATTTCCAAAAAGATTCTCCCAGCCTTCCCTTCTCCTCCCCTTCCTTGTCCCCAAATCAGAGGAGGCGTGGTCCTCCCGGCCTCGGAGAAGGCGCCGGCCGGGGCCCTCACAGGCGCCCGCCTTCCCTGCTTGCCTGGCCCGCAGGACTCCATGCAGGAGAAGGCCAGCGCCCGCCCCAGGAGCGAGGCCCTGAGCCTCCTGAGGGAGGAGAGCCGCTTCCTGCAGGCCCAGCGCCGGGGCGGCCCGGGCCGGGAGCGCGCCCGCGAGGCCTCCGTGGCGTACCTGCAGGAGGTGGCCAGGATCCGCCGCTGCCTCGACAGGGCCGCCGGGCTCCTCTCGGAGCTCCAGGAGGGCGCAGGTGAGGCTCCCCGGGCTCGCGGGCTCGGCTCGGGCGTAGGGCAGGCTGGCCCGGGGGCTGTGCACGGGGGCTCCCGCAGCTGGGCCCCTCCCGTTGGCTGCCTCTGTCCTCGTGAGCGCCCCCAAGTCGCCTCCTCGCTGAACCCGCAGAGATGGCCGAGGCGCAGCGGAGCTACCTGTCGGAGGTGGAGCGCTTCTGTGCCCGAGCCCAGAACGACTGGTACCGCGTGTACCTGGTGCGCAAGCTCGCCAGCCAGCGCGGCATGGAGTTTGTGCAGCGCCTGTCCGCGCAGGGCCACCCGTGCCAGTGGGTGTTCCCCAGGGAAGTCGTCACGCAGCAGGTGAGATGCGGGGACCCCGTGTGCCAGGCCCACCTCCCCGACACCCAGGGAGGGGGCACGTGCGGGTCGCCTGGTCCTGTGCACCTCAGCATGTTCTTAGCCTAGCTTCTGAGACAATGTGTACATGCGTGTGCATGCGCGGGCATGTGTGCCTGCCTGTGTGTGCATGTGCACGTGTGTATACCCACGTGTGCACATATGTGCATGTGTGTTCCCGCGTGTGTGCATGTGTCTTCCCATGTGTGCATGTGTATGTGCGTGTGTGCACATGTGTCTTCCCGCATGTGCACATGTGTGTGCACATGTGTCTGCCTCAGCATCCAGCGGCAAAGCCTATGTAGGTGTCACCTTTAAGCAAACCTGGCGCAGGGACGGCAGCAGAATGTCTCTGCGGCCTTTGCTTCCCACAGATGGGCGGTGAGCGAGCCGGCCCCGAGGCTGCGGTCCTCTTAGGCCGGGCAGGCAGAGCCGAGGGCAGAGTCCGGGCTGGGGCGGCGCTCGGAGCGCGTTCTCAGGGCCTGGGGTACAGAGCGGCCTTGGAATCCCCGGGGCTGTCCCTCCTCACCCCTACCTGGGGCTCAGGGTGACACAGCTGAAGTGGCCCGAGGCCTGGGGCGGGGTCCTCAGTCACCCAGCGGGAGCAGCTCCTCGGGGGGCGGCGTCTGCTTGCCCCGGGGACTCCCGGCTCGGCCACTTGTCGGCCCGCAGCGACCCCTGGCCCGTTGCCCTGTGCCCCCTCGCCCGGCCCCCTGACGTGACGCCGTGCTCCTGGCCTTGCAGGAGCACGTGGGCCAGCTGGATCGGTTCCTGGTGCACGGCGAGGAGTACAAGGCCGTGCGCGACGCCGTGGGCAAGGCCGTGCTGGAGGGAAACGCCTTGGGCATCGCGGCCGCTCTGAAGGTAAAAGCTGGCTCCGGTTCTGCGTGGCACCATGTGGCACCGCGTGGCACCCCCTTCCCTCCTGCACGGGAAGGCGAGCTCGGCCCCCACGCACGGCTGGCCCCCGTGCACACCTGACCCCCACGTACACCTGGCCCCTACGCACACCTGGCCCCCACGCACGCCTGGCCCCCGCGCATGCCTGGTCTCCACGCACACCTGGCCTCCACGCACGCCTGGCCCCCATGCACGCCTCCACGCACGCCTCCGCGCACACCTGGCCCCCACGCACGCTTGGTCTCCATGCACACCTGGCCCCCACGCACGCCTGGTCCCCATGCACGCCTGGCCCCCACGCACGCCTGGCCCCCTCGCACGCCTCCACACACGCCTGGCCCCCACGTACGCCTGGTCTCCACGCACACCTGGCCTCCATGCACGCCTGGCCCCCACGCACACCTGGCCTCCACGCACACCTGGCCCCCACGCATGCCTGGTCCCCACGCACGCCTGACCCGCTGGGCTCGGCCGCAGGCCACTGTGTCCTGCTGCCCCTGCTGCTCCGTCTGGCTTGTCTACGTCCGTGGCCTCCCCGAGACCCCGCCGGACACCAGAATGTTCGAGGGGTCGCTCAGACCCGAAAGGTGCTGGCAAAGCTGCAGAATCCGTGTGTCTGCGTGTCCACGATTCACATGTGGGCTCGCCTGCCTGTAATCTGTGTCTGCGTGTCCACGATTCACATGTGGGCTCGCGTGCCTGCCTGTAATCCGTGTCTGCGTGTCCACGACTCACGCGTGGGCTTGCGTGCCTGCCTGTAATCCGTGTCTGCGTGTCCATGACTCACGCGTGGGCTCGCCTGCCTGCCTGTAATCCATGTCTGCGTGTCTATGACTCACGCGTGGGCTTGTGTGCCTGCCTGTAATCCGTGTCTGCGTGTCCATGACTCACGCGTGGGCTCGCCTGCCTGCCTGTTTTGACGCGACGGCGGGTGCTGAGACTCTGAGCCTAGCGGGCCGTGGCCTGGCCTCCTCTGTGCGTCCCCGTTTCCCCTGGCATGGTGCCAGGAATACCTGGCTTCCAAGAGGCGGCAGGTGGCGAGCCCGTGCCGTGCGACAAGCCGGCCGGTCGCCCTGGGTCTAGGCTGACGCTGTCCGGAATCTCGCAGCCCCGGCGTCCTTTGCAGGAAGAGGGTCCCGGGTGTCTGGGGCTGGGAGGGCTCCTTCCCCGGTGGCCCCTGGCTGATGCCCACCCCCTCCCTCCGCGTGGCCCCTGGCTGATGCTCGCCCCCCTCCCTCCGCGTGGCCCCTGGCTGATGCTCGCCCCCCTCCCTCCGCGTGGCCCCTGGCTGATGCGCCCCCACCTCACGCCCGCCCCCCTCCCTCCGCAGGCCTGCAGGAAGCCCCCCGCCCAGCAGGCGGCCCACCTGCTGCTGGCGCTCTTCCAGGAAGTGGCCGTTTTGTACAGGTCCCGGGACGTCAGCCTGCACCCCAAGCCAGAGGTGAGTGGCAACAGCCGGGGCTGTGTTCAGTCCCACTTTTTTTTTTTTATTTTATTCAAAAGGCAGAATTACAGAGAGAGACAGGTCAAGGTCTTCCATCTGCTGGTTCACTCCCCAGAGGGCCACATCAGCTGGGGCTGGGCCAGGCCAAAGCCCGGGCCAGGAGCTTCCTCCAGGTCTCCCACGTGGGTGCAGGGGGCCAACGACTTGGGCATCTTCCACTGCTTTCCCAGGCGCGTTCGCAGGGAGCTGGATCGGAAGCGGAGCAGCCGGGACCTGAACCGGCGCCCACACGGGACGGCGGTGCTGCAGACGCTGGTTTAACCACTGCACCACAGCGCTGGCCCAGCCCCGTTATTCTTTGCCTATTTATTTGAAGGGAGAGAAAGAAATCGACCTTCCATCCGTGGGTCCACTCCCCAAACACCAGGCTGCAGCCAGGGTCCCAGTGCCCAGCGCAGGTCCCCGTGTTGGAGCCGTCACGGCTGCCTCCCAGGGTGTGGATCAGCAAGAAGCTGGGGTCAGCCGCAGGGCTGCGACGTGCGTGCAGCCATCAGGGTGGGATGCGGGCCTCCCAGGAGGCGTCTGCTGCTGCGCCCAACTCCCACCCTCTGGTCTCAGCTCGAGAAACGTGAGAGACACAGTTTCTGTCCCCAAATGCCTACACCTGCCGGGTCTGGGCCAGGGCAGAAGCCAGAAGCCAGAACCTCAAGTCAGCCGTCCCATACAGGCGGTAGGGACTCATTACTGAGCCACCCCCGCTGTCCCCGTGGGGCCGGATCGGCAGCCCCAGGCCGGGAGTGGGAGCCAGGAGGGCAGCCCCAGGCCGGGAGTGGGAGCCAGGAGGGCAGCCCCAGGCCGGGAGTGGGAGCCAGGAGGGCAGCCCCAGGCCGGGAGTGGGAGCCAGGAGGGCAGCCCCAGGCCGGGAGTGGGAGCCAGGAGGGCAGCCCCAGGCCGGGAGTGGGAGTGGGCTGAAAACCCCCTCTGCAGGAGCTTTTTTGAGTAAAAGTCTCAAACACAAATTACGCCTCTGATGGACATTTTCTCCCTTACTATGTGGAAGGAGTGTTTCTGTTTGATTCAAAGCTTGTAGCACTATAATCAAGTCAGAACGGCTGGCGTGGTGGTGCAGGGGTGCGGTGGGCTAAGCCGCCACTTGGGACTCCGTGCCGGTTCGAGTCCCGGCGGCTCCACTTCCAGTGCAGCTCCCTGCTCTGACCCGGGAAGGCAGCGGAGGTGCAGCGGGAGACCCAGATGGAGCTCAGGCTCTGGGCTTTGGCCTGGCCCAGCTGTGACCATTGCCCTTTGGGGAGTGAACCAACACATGGAGGGCTCGCTCGCTCGCTCTCCCTCTCTCCCTCTCCCTCTCTCCCTCCCTCCCTCCCTCTCTCTCTCTCTCTCTCATGCTGCCAAATGAACAAATCCATCTCTCTCTTTAAAAAAACAAAAAAGTGCATAACCTACGCTAAGGTTTCCCAAAACAGAGTTGGAAGTGAGTGTGTGCATGAACAGGCGTGTCATCCCTGGCGGCCCTCTGACCGCCTGTGCCCTGGGAGCGTGTGTACGTCTGCCATCGACGCGCACAGCTCAGGGGCCCTCGGAGTCCGCAGCGCCTGTGCGATCTGTCTCGTGTTCGCGTGTTGTCCCGCAGCAACGCGAGGCTCTGAACACCTTCATCGAGGAGAACCAGGTCCTTCTTTCTCCGGACATGCGAGCATTCGCCGTGTCCCTCGTGGCCAATTCCCTGCCCCTGCTGAGGACGGGCCCCGGGGACAGCAGCCTCGAAGGGGCGGTGGTGGAGCTGGCCGTCCACTCTGCAGCTGTCCTCCTGAGCGGACACGGCGCCGTCTTGGGACCCCTGCGGAACCTGGCCTTCTCCCCGGCCAGCATGGCGGTAAGGCTGGGTGGTGGCTGCGGGAGCTGTCGCCGCAGGTGCCGAGCCGCGGAGGTGGGGCGCAGTGGGGCCTCTCTGCCTCTGTGTCTCACTGGGCCCCGCAGCCCCCCGCGGTGGTGGGCACCCGCCTTGCTCTTGGTTCCTTCACAGAGAGCCGGTGTGGTTTCGTCCTGGGGTCAGGTTCAAGTTCGCGTGCTTTCTCTGGGCCTCTGCCGGAGCGCGTGGGCCGTCAGTCCGCTCAGCCCCCAACCACGGTCTCTCTTCTTTACTTCTCAGGGAGCTTATCTTCCCACAATGCCCGAAGACCTGCTGGCTCAAGCCAGGAGCTGGAGAGGCCTGGAGGGCCTGCAGTGGTACAGTAAGTGCCGGTGGCCTCGGCCTCACGGGCCGCCCGTGGCTCGCCAGGCCCTGGTTAGACGCAGGACCCCGAGCTTATTCCCGAAGGTGCAGATCCGGCCCGGCTGCCTCTGGCACCCTGCAGCATTGGTGTGGCTCCAAGGACCCGGCCCCCTGCCGGCCGCGTGGCCCAGCCACTTCCCTTCTCTCTTAAGGGAGCGCCCCTTCGGGATGCGCCTGTGCCCTCTGGCGTTTGCCATCCGGGGTCGGCGCTCGCTTGTGGCCCCACACGGTGCAGCCAGGTTGTCGACCTGAAGCCCGGAGCTGGGTGAGACCCTGCAGCCCAGGCCGTGCCGTTCTCTTGAGAAGACTGGAGGCTGCAAAGTTGTAAAACTCGCTCCCCGCAGGAGAGAAAGGCACACGCTCATGACCCCTCGGCCTCAGGCGCGGTCCCCGGGGTGCGGCCAGAGTGCAGCTTTGCTGCGTCCCCTCGCAGCCGGGCGTCCGGCCCTGCCAGCTGCAGGGTGTCATGGAGCCAGGCTGGGAAAGCAGCCGGGGCTCAGCGCAGGGCACCCACTGTGTGTCCGCCCCGCGGGGGGAGGGTCACAGCAGCGGGGACACCCCAGGAGCCAACGTGAGTCCTGTTGTCCCCTTCACAGCTTGTCCCAACGGCCACCCGTGCTCCGTGGGGGAGGTGAGTCCTGTGTCCTGGGGGCTTCTCCAGGTCTCAGCGGGGTGGCCTGGGGAACGCGGGTGCCTTCTGAGGGTGGCACAGGGCGTGGCAACCACCTGTCCAGAGGTGCACAGGGCTTCCAGTGGGGTTCCCCCACCTGGGCACCGCAGACACAACCCCTGTTGTGTGACCCGGCCCGTACGTCCCCTGACGAAGCCGCAGGCCTCACCTCAGCTCAGCAGCTTCCGGGAGCGCCCCTCTCCCTGACTGTCCCCCCACCCTCTTCAAGACGGCCGCCAGCCTGGGGTCTGTGACTGGGTTACAGAGAGGAGGTGCTGTGCCATGGGCGCCTGCAGAGGGCGCTGTGGCATCCACCTCCGCACTGCTAAGGAGCTGCCCGGGCCCTTCGCGGGTCTGGACCCGGAGCCCTTGGCGGTGCCACGTCACTGCGTAAATAAGAGACCAGGAGGGGATCCTGATGGACTCCCGCGGGGCCACGAGAGACAAAGCCTGAATGTTACGTAGTTGTCTACAAAGAGTGTGTAAGAGTCAAACCCTCTGCCGGCCGGCGCCGCGGCTCACTAGGCTAATCCTCTGCCTGCGGCACTGGCACACCGGGTTCTAGTCCCGGTCGGGGCGCCGGATTCTGTCCCGGTTGCCCCTCTTCCAGGCCAGCTCTCTGCTGTGGCCCGGGAGTGCAGTGGAGGATGGCCCAAGTGCTTGGGCCCTGCACCCCATGGGAGACCAGGAGAAGCATCTGGCTCCTGCCTTCGGATCAGCTGCGCCGGCCGCAGTGCGCCAGCCGTGGCGGCCATTGGAGGGTGAACCAACAGCAAAAGGAAGACCTTCCTCTCTGTCTCTCTCTCACTGTCCACTCTGCCTGTCAAAAAAAAAAAAAAGTTCAGAGGGCGGCGTTGTGGTGCAGCGGGTTAAGCCGCCGCGGCCAGTGCCAGCATCCCGCATCGGAGTGTCGGTTCCAGTCCACCTGGGAAGGCTGCAGACGATGGCCTGAGTGCTTGTGCCCTTGGCTTTGGGCTGGCCCAGCCATGGCTGTTGGTGGCCTTTTGAGGAGAAAACCAGCAGAGGGAAGTGCTGCCTCCCCCCCCCCCCCTTTCTCTCTGCTTTTCAAATAAATAGCTTCATTTAAAAGAAGTCCAAATTCGCCCAAGTCCGACCTGGCTGGTGCCGAGCGTGGGCCCCGCCCCCACGCCGCTCCCGGCTGGTGGCGCCCGTGTGAGTCGCCTCTGTCTTGTCCTAGTGTGGCAGGCCGATGCAGCAGAGCCGGTGTGTGGACTGCGGCGCCCAGGTGGGAGGGATCAACCACAGACCCAACGCCGACTTCCACATCATCACGTATGTAGGGCTGCCCACGCGTGGGCTTGGCCGTGGCCGTTGCAAATGCAGCATCACGCAGAGCTGCCGGGCATCTGGCCCCGACACAGGGCAGAGCGGCCCTCACCCTCCCTGGCCCTCACCTCCCCCGGCCCTCACCTTCCCTGGCCCTCACCTCCCCCAGCCCTCACCCTCCCTGGCTCTCACCCTCCCTGGCTCTCACCTGTCACTGGCCCTCACCTGTCGCTGGCCCTCCCTGGCCCTCACCTTCCCTGGCCCTCACCTCCCCCGGCCCTCACCTTCCCTGGCCCTCACCTTCCCTGGCTCTCACCTGTCGCTAGCCCTCACCCTCCCTGGCCCTCACCTGTCGCTGGCCTTCACCCTCCCTGGCTCTCACCTTCCCCGGCCTTCACCCTCCCTGGCCCTCACCTTCCCCGGCCTTCACCCTCCCTGGCTCTCACCTTCCCCCGCCCTCACCTTCCCCGGCCCTCACCTTCCCTGGCCCTCACCTTCCCTGGCCCTCACCTTCCCTGGCTCTCACCCTCCCTGGCCCTCACCTTCCCTGGCTCTCACCCTCCCTGGCCCTCACCCTCCCCCGCCCCCACCCTGACACACCTGATGAAGCAGGTGACTAACGGGGATTCCAGCAGTCCCCTCGATACCAGGCCCCCAGTCCCACCCCACCCCCACACCGAAATGCAGAGTCGCGCGAGGCGCTTCTAGAGTGGCGTGGGTTTCCCTGTGACTGCGACTCCCCCCAGGTGGCCAGCCAGGCGTGGGGGACGCTGACGCGGTGGCTGTGAGGCCGCGCTGTCTGGGGAGGAATGACAGCCGGGGAAAGCGCCACATGTCCAGTCGGGGTTTTCCCCCGAATATTTCTGGTCCGAGGTTGGTTGAATCCACGGAGGAGGACCCCAGGGCTACGGTGCCGACTTCAGGATCCAAAGAGCTGAGTCCTGACCGCACCCTGGCTGGGAGCCCGGGGTGTGCTGCTCCTCGGGCCCGCGGGGACCTCTGGGTCTCGGGCGGCGGCCGTAGCTCCGGACGCTGCAGCCTGTTGTCCGGGAAGCCCTCGGCTGCTGTCTGCAGTGCAGTGGGTCCGTCTGTCACACCTCCTGCCTGGACGTGATGTGAAAGCCGTGGCCGCATCTTGCACCCCATTTTTTGGCTTGAGAAAATGAGGACGGTTCCCACGTGGCTGCCAGCTGTCCCCAAACCCAGCTGTCCGTAGCCTGCCCGCGCTCTCCCACCAAGACTTCGGTGCCAGAGGCCTTCGTCCCGACCCCGGCCTGGGATCAGCACCCATGGCCGCTTTGCACCGAATGCCGTGGGGTCGGTGGGCCAACAGAGAGAAAGGCTCGTGGGAACACAGTGTGCCATGGACACTGTGAGCCTCGCGTCCAGGCGCGGGGGACCTGAGGCCCCCACGAGGGCTGGGAAGAGCCGGCCCTCTCCAGGTTTCCCCGTGTCTCCTCTCGTCCACTCCAGGAGCGACGCAGACAGAACTCAGACTGGACACGTGCTGGGGGACCCGCAAAACAGAGGCTTGGCGGTGGCGCCTGACCGGGAGCTGTCCCCGGTGGCCTTCGTCCTCATCCGGTTACTCACTCATTTGGCCTTGCTCTGGGGAGCTGCCCAAGACCCCCAGGTAGAAAACCGCGCTTTTGAGCCGTCTGCCTCGCTGTGGGAAGACCCTGCCCTCACTCGGTCGCTCGGGGCCTCGGTCTTGCGAGGCAGAGTCCTGTGGGTGGTGCCTCCCGCGTGGCACGCCACGGCGCAGGGGGCGGCACACCAGGCTGTATCAGAGCCACAGCCGCGTAGCCCGAGCACAGCTGGGGGTAGCCAGGCCGCGTCCTCTCCGCTTCACCCTTAGTGCCAACCGTGGTGGCAGACGGGGCTGCGTGGGGCTGTCCTCTGTCACTCGGGGACCCGGGTCTGGCCCGCCCGCCCACCTCTGCTTCTGCTGTGTCAGCCAGGTCGCCCTGCTCCCTCTGGGGCCGCGTCCGCCCCGCAGCCCTGAGCCCACACCCAGCCCCCTCTGGGGCCGCGTCCACCCCGCAGCTGCCCTGAGCCCTGCCCAGCTCCCTCTGGGGCCGTGGTCCGCCCCGCAGCCGCCCCGAGCCCATGTCCAGCTCCCTCTGGGGCCGCGTCCGCCCCCGCAGCCGCCCCGAGCCCATGTCCAGCTCCCTCTGGGGCCGCGTCCGCCCTGCAGCCGCCCCGAGCCCATGTCCAGCTCCCTCTGGGGCCGCGTCCACTCCGCAGCCGCCCCGAGCCCATGTCCAGCTCCCTCTGGGGCCGTGTCCGCCCCGCAGCCGCCCTGAGCCCACGTCCAGCTCCCTCTGGGGCCGCGTCCGCCCCGCAGCCGCCCTGAGCCCCGCCCCTGCCTGCAGGCTCTGATGAAGATCGTCAAGCCTCCGGTGCGGGACCTGCGGGGCTTCCTGCAGCAGCACGTCCTGCGGGACCTGGAGCAGCTCACCAGGATGCTGGGCAGGAGCGCCGACGAGACCGCCGGCGTGGCCCACCTCGTCCTGGGCAGCCTGCTGCACGAGCGGCACCCCGACTCCAGCCAGAGTACGGAAGGGGGGGCGGGGGGGGCACGGAGACGGCAGCCAGAGCAGGCAGAGGCCCTGAGGGACTGGCGCGGGAGAGAGCTCTGCCTGCCAGGCGAGGTGCGGGTGGGTGCTCGTTGGCCGCGACCGGGAGACCTAGGCTGCCGGCTGCTGGCTGCCGTCGGGCCGCCCAGCCAAGGCAGCGCTGTGTGCTCAAGACCCCGGGCCACAAAGGCCCCTGCTGCCTCCACGTGCCGCAGCCTGTGCTGACCAGGGGCACTGTGTCCCGGGATATAAGCAGCCTACAGAGATGTTTGCTCAGCCCACTTGTCTATTTTAAAAATTCAGGTCTGGGCCGGCACTGTGGTGTAGACGGTTAAACCTCCGCCCGCAGTGTCGGCATCCCGAGTGGGCGCTGGTTCAAGTCCCAGATGCCCCACTTCTGATCCAGCTCCCTGCTAATGCACCTGGGAACGCAGTGGAAGATGCCCAAGTGCTTGGGCCCCTGCACCCACGTGGGGGACTCAGAAGAAGCTCCTGGCTCCTGGCTTCAGCCTGGCCCAGCCCGGGTCATTGCAAGATCTCTCTGTCTGTCCCTGTCCCTGTCCCTGTCTCTGTCCCTGTCTCTGTCTCTGCGTTTCAGATAAATAAACCAATGTAAAATTCAAATCCATAGCAACAGCAAGGCCTGTAGGCAGCTTAGTGACTTGGTTCTCTCCGAGGGTTGAACCGAGTGATTTTATTTTCCTCGTATTTATCTGCAATAATCTTCAAGCTGCCACGGTGGGGACGTGGTGGGGACAGAGTTAGAGTAATCACAGCAGCGACTGCTGCCCGGAACAGCGGATGCCTCCCCCGTCAGCACGGACGCGTGTGTGATCCCGCAGCAGGCGAGGGCCCCGCTGTCACACTGCGAGAAGCCCAGGACCCCAGAACTCTGCACGCGGCGCCCCTCGTGGGCCCCACCTGTGGCTTCTGGTGGTGGTAGCTGGGCTGGCCGAGGGTGGTGCCAGGCCCTGGGCCCCGCGGCCGCGCTCTGTCCTCGGGCAGGGCTGTGGTCTCAGCTCCTCTGTGGGTGAGCGGGGCTCCTGGAGCCCGACGTCTCCCCACAGAGCACCCAGTGCGTGTGGCCCCGTGCTGAGGTGAACCAGGGCAGCACCCGCGCCCCCCCCCCCCCAGCAGCCCCGGTTCTGTTCCTGCTTCTGTGTGCTCTGTGCTGTGTCTTCGGAAACCCACGCATTTTGGTTTTCTTTAGGGCCGGTGCATTTCGACGCGCACCTGTCAACTAAGGAACAGAGGAACGACTGGGAGAAGCACGTGGAGGCCTTCATCCTACCCATGCTGGAGGTCAGTGACTGGCAGCTGCCGGCCATTCAGCTGCGGGCGTGGGGTGCACGGGGCACAGTGGCCACTGTCGCCTGGGAGTGCCACCAGAGGCCCTCGCGCAGCCCCAGCCTTCGAGCTCCCCACCAGAGCCCGGTCCTCCCACTGCCCTTGCGTCAGAGGAGAGAGCTAGGGAGACGCTCCCCAAAGCCGTCCTGACGGTTGTGGATTGATTGTGCCTCTGCCTGCTGGGCACGCTCCCGAGACGACCAAGCCTACAAGGAGATTAAAAAAAAAAAAAAAAGCGGCAAGAAAATACAGGTTTCTGAGTCTAGGGTATTGGAGGCGACAAAAATCTACAGATAGAGCAAGCCGGGCACGCGCCCTACGAGGCCCCCTGGTGGAGGCACTGGGGGTAGCAGTCGCTCCCTCCAAAATCCTCCGGTTGTCTCCACCAGCACCTGGACAAAACCCTGCTCAAGGTGAATGCTCTGATCAGCCAAGACGAACGCATCAGCTCCAACCCTGTGGCCAAAATCGTGTACGGCGACCCGGCGGCCTTCCTGCCCCGCCTGCCCCGGGGGGGTGTGGTTCACTGCTCGAAGGTCTGGAGCTGCAGGAGGAGGGTCACGGTGGAGTACCTGCAGCACGTCGTGGAGCAGAAGAACGGCAGAGAGACCGTGCCCGTGCTCTGGCAGTTCCTGCAGAAGGTGCGTGGGGCCCCCGCCGCCGCCGCCGGGCCACACGGCGGCTTCCCCGGAGGTCCTGCGTGCTCCCGTGCAGGTCGTTCCTAGAGACCAAAGTCTTCCCCGTTTTCCAATCTTGCTGGAAGGCGTAGTAACAGCTCGTCTCCACTGGTTCGTTCCAAAGGCCCAGGACAGCGGGGGCTGGGCCAGGCTGGAGCCAGGAGCGCCATCGGGGGTCTCCCCGTGGGGGGCACCGCCCCCTGCTCCTCCCAGGTGCATGTGAGCAGGACAGAGATGGGGCGTGACCCCAGCACTCCAGCAGGGGTCGGTGTCCCGAGTGGCAGCTTAGGCTGCTGCGCCACAGCGCCCGCCCCCGAGATGCAGCGCGCACAGGCTCCTGCGGTGCCTGGGTTTCTGGTGGACCTGGGGCAGGGACTCAGCTAGAGCTGCACACGAGCAGGCGAGTGCGGGACGGGCAGCCCACACAGCTGAGAAAGGTGGTGAACCAGGGGGCCGGGAGCGGATCGCTGGGTACGCAGCAGGAGGGGAAAGATGTCTCCCTGAGGGCCAGGGAGCACTTCCTGTTAGCACTGATCCCCCCCGAGGGGACCAGGAAGCACTTCCTGTTAGCACTGATCCCCCCCGAGGGGACCAGGAAGCACTTCCTGTTAGCACTGACCTCTCCCTGAGGACCAGGGAGCACTTCCTGTTAGCACTGATCCCCCCCGAGGGGACAGGGAGCACTTCCTGTTAGCACTGATCCCCCCCGAGGGGACAGGGAGCACTTACTGTTAGCACTGATCCCCCCTGAGGGGACCAGGGAGCACTTCCTGTTAGCTCTGATCCCTCCCTGAGGGGACCAGGGAGCACTTCCTGTTAGCTCTGATCCCTCCCTGAGGGGACCAGGGAGCACTTCCTGTTAGCACCGATCCCTCCCTGAGGGGACCAGGGAGCACTTCCTGTTAGCACTGACCTCTCCCTGAGGGGACCAGGGAGCACTTCCTGTTAGCTCTGATCCCTCCCTGGGGACCAGGGAGCACTTCCTGTTAGCACCGACCTCTCCCTGAGGGGACCAGGGAGCACTTCCTGTTAGCACTGACCTCTCCCTGAGGGGACCAGGGAGCACTTTCTATTAGCACTGACCTCTCCCTGAGGGGACCAGGGAGCACTTTCTATTAGCACTGATCTCTCCCTGGGGACCAGGAAGCACTTCCTGTTAGCACTGATCTCTCCCTGGGGACCAGGGAGCACTTCCTGTTAGCACTGACCTCTCCCTGAGGGGACCAGGGAGCACTTCCTGTTAGCACCGATCCCTCCCTGAGGGGACCAGGGAGCACTTCCTATTAGCACTGATCTCTTCCTGGGGACCAGGAAGCACTTCCTGTTAGCTCTGATCTCTCCCTGGGGACCAGGGAGCACTTCCTGTTAGCACTGATCTCTCCCTGAGGGGACCAGGAAGCACTTCCTGTTAGCACTGACCTCTCCCTGAGGAGACCAGGGAGCACTTCCTGTTAGCACTGATCCCCCCTGAGGGGACCAGGGAGCACTTCCTGTTAGCACTGACCTCTCCCTGAGGGGACCAGGGAGCACTTCCTGTTAGCACCGACCTCTCCCTGAGGGGACCAGGGAGCACTTCCTGTTAGCACCGACCTCTCCCTGAGGGGACCAGGGAGCACTTCCTGTTAGCTCTGATCTCTCCCTGAGGGGACCAGGGAGCACTTCCTGTTAGCTCTGATCTCTCCCTGGGGACCAGGGAGCACTTCCTGTTAGCTCTGATCTCTCCCTGAGGGGACCAGGGAGCACTTCCTGTTAGCTCTGATCTCTCCCTGGGGACCAGGGAGCACTTCCTGTTAGCACCGATCTCTCCCTGAGGGGACCAGGGAGCACTTCCTGTTAGCACTGATCCCCCCTGAGGGGACCAGGGAGCACTTTCTATTAGCACTGACCTCTCCCTGAGGGGACCAGGGAGCACTTCCTGTTAGCACTGATCCCTCCCTGGGGACCAGGGAGCACTTCCTGTTAGCACCGACCTCTCCCTGAGGGGACCAGGGAGCACTTCCTGTTAGCACTGACCTCTCCCTGAGGGGACCAGGGAGCACTTTCTATTAGCACTGACCTCTCCCTGAGGGGACCAGGGAGCACTTTCTATTAGCACTGATCTCTCCCTGGGGACCAGGAAGCACTTCCTGTTAGCACTGATCTCTCCCTGGGGACCAGGGAGCACTTCCTGTTAGCACTGACCTCTCCCTGAGGGGACCAGGGAGCACTTCCTATTAGCACTGATCTCTCCCTGGGGACCAGGAAGCACTTCCTGTTAGCTCTGATCTCTCCCTGGGGACCAGGGAGCACTTCCTGTTAGCACTGATCTCTCCCTGAGGGGACCAGGAAGCACTTCCTGTTAGCACTGACCTCTCCCTGAGGGGACCAGGGAGCACTTCCTATTAGCACTGATCTCTCCCTGGGGACCAGGAAGCACTTCCTGTTAGCTCTGATCTCTCCCTGGGAGCACTTCCTGTTAGCACTGATCTCTCCCTGAGGGGACCAGGAAGCACTTCCTGTTAGCACTGACCTCTCCCTGAGGGGACCAGGGAGCACTTCCTGTTAGCACTGATCCCCCCTGAGGGGACCAGGGAGCACTTCCTGTTAGCACTGATCCCCCCTGAGGGGACCAGGGAGCACTTCCTGTTAGCACTGACCTCTCCCTGAGGGGACCAGGGAGCACTTCCTGTTAGCACCGACCTCTCCCTGAGGGGACCAGGGAGCACTTCCTGTTAGCACCGACCTCTCCCTGAGGGGACCAGGGAGCACTTTCTATTAGCACTGACCTCTCCCTGAGGGGACCAGGGAGCACTTCCTGTTAGCTCTGATCTCTCCCTGGGGACCAGGAAGCACTCTCGGAGGGTGTTACCGCGTGGACGTTTTTCGGGTGGACAGAGGGAGTCACCGCGTGGATGGAGGGTGTCACCGTGTGGATGGAGGGTGTCACCGTGTGGACGGAGGGTGTCACCGCGTGGACGGAGGGTGTCACCACGTGGAGGAGGGTGTCACCGCGTGGACGAAGGGTGTCACCGTGTGGACGGAGGGTGTCACCGCGTGGACGGAGGGAGTCACTGCGTGGACGGAGGGAGTCACTGCGTGGACATAGGGTGTCACCGTGTGGACGGAGGGTGTCACCGCGTGATTTCCCTTCTGCAGGAAGCAGAGCTGAGGCTGGTGAGATTCTTGCCTGAGATCCTGGCCCTGCAGAGGAGTCTGGTCAGACAGTTCCAGAACGCGCCAGACGCCGAGTACACATCCATCCGAGGGTTCCTCAGCAGTCAGGCTTCAGGTACGAACGACCCACCAGGACTGCCTGTGCCGGCGTCCCCGCAGGGTCCCCGCCGTGGCGGCACGGGGCAGGGCTGCGGGGCCTCGGGGTCCCGGCCCCTGACGCCTGAACAGGAAGGAGACGGTGCCCAACCCCAAATCCCACCAGAGGCTCTGGCCGCAGCGGGGAGCCCTGTGCGCGCGCAGGCACAGAGCTCAGCCACATAAGGCAGCCTTGGGGACACGCTGGTGAGCGCGTGGCGGAGGCAGGCTTCCGCCAGAGCCCGCGCCGTGTCCCTGGGCCCTGGTTGGGCCGGGGTGACCGCGGGGCTCTTAGTGAGCGCCTCGTCCCACAGACGGGCGGCAGCACCAGCTCCACCAGCAGATCACCGTCTTTCTGTCCACGTGGAACAAGCTGAGGCGATCCCTGGGGACCAACGGTGAGTGCCCCGGCTCCCTCACGCTGCCCGCGGCAGGCGGAGCGTCCGCCCATCTTGAACCCCTACGTAGGGGAGTTGAGGAACGCGTACGAGGAGTTGAGAGCGTCTGTAACTCCTCAGCACATCGAGCAGAGCGCGGGGCCCAGCCCCGCCCCGTTCTCCCTCCTCTTCCTCTCCGCTTCCTCCCGGGGGCCTCTGCGCGCTGACAGCCCCGGCGTTCCCAGGTGAAATCAAGCTCCCCGAAGACTACTGCCGTTCGGACCTGGATCTGGACTCGGACTTCGGGGTCGTCCTGCCGCGGCGCCGGGGGCTGGGCCTCTGTGCCACCGCCCTGGTCAGCTACCTGATCAGCCTCCACAACGGGATGGTCTGCACGGTGGAGAAGTTCTCCCAGGAGAACAGGAGGTGGGTGCACAGGCCAGCGGGGAGCCTGGCCGCTCCGCCGGTCCCTGAGCCAGGCCCCCCCCCGCCCGGGGTCCCTGGTTGGCTTTCAGCCGCTCAGGCTGACGGGACCCAGCCACGAGTGCCGTGTCTCCGTGTCCCTCAGCTACTCCGTGGACGCCTCGGACGTGGCCGAGCTGCACGTCATCAGTTACGACGTGGAGCGGGATCTGACCCCACTGATCCTGTCCAACTGTCAGTACCGGGTGGAGCAAGGCGGGGAGGCCCTACAGGAACTGGACCTGCACAAGATCCAGCGGCAGGTCATCAGCCGCTTCCTGCAGGGCAAGCCCAGGCTGACCCTCAAGGTGAGCAGAGCCGTGCGGCCGCGTCCGGCCGGCCGGCGTGTGTGTGGGGACCGCGACAGCCCAGGGCGAGGCGGGGCCCCAGGGCCGCTTCCGCCTCAGCCCCTTGCTCCCACGGGGCTCTCGCATCAGTATCCGCAGTACTCCGCCAGGCGTGGCTCTGAGTCCCCGTGGACCCGCTGGGTTTTTCTCCTGGGGTCAGTGGCGTCACCCTCCAGCCTGGAAAAGCTCACCGTGGGCTGTGCCTTCCGTGTGTGTCTGTGTTCTGGCCGCCACAGCCCGCTGCAGCAGCTGCCCTGGATCCGGCTGCCTCCAGAGGAGCCCAGTGCCACCCCCAGAGGGCCTTGTGGGCCTCCACCGCTTAGGGGCGGGGCCTCCACTCCTCGGTCTGCAGCCACTCACCCCTCGCCTGCGCTGCAGCCTGGTGACCGCACCCTGGCAGCCCCTTTTCCCCACACCCTGCAGGCACCTGCCTCCCCTGTGCCTTTACGGGGGCCACACCAGTTCTTGCTAGGACGGTTTGCTCCGCCCCCTGCCCAGGGGGCAGGAATTGTCTGAGCCCAGGCTCTCTGCCTCCCGATACTGCTGCTGCCTGGCCGAGGGCCTGCCATGCTCGTGGTCCGCGCCCAGGGGCTGGGGAAGGGCACGAGGCCGCAGGGACCCCCACGCAGCCAGCCTGGCCGTCGTGGCGGGCCGGATCCCTCGCGCGGCCGCTCCCGCGGGCTGAGCGCCGCGTCCCAGCAGTGAGGAGCTGTGCGCTGTGGCCCTGCCTTCGTCCAGCAGACGGACTTGTCACCGCCAGGACCTGCACGCCGGCTCCACCCTGAAAGCTCTCTCTCGTCCCCACCCTCCCCCCGCAGGGCATCCCGACGCTGGTGTACAGACGGGACTGGAACTACGAGCATCTCTTCATGGACATCAGGAACAAAATGGCACAGGTGGGCACGGGCACTGTGCCAGGGCGGCGCTTCGTCTCCGCTGGGACGGCCCCCGCCTCGCCCCAGCCTCGCGCTGTCTATGGAGGGGCGGGAAGCACAGCAGCCCCCGCCCCATTCCCGTGTGGACACGGGCGGTCGGTCCTGGCGGGGCGGCTCTCTCTCAGGCGCCCAGAGACCCGCTGGTCCCGCTCTGACTTGGACGTCGCTGGGCAGCTTCTCCCCGTCCCCCCGCGTCCCCCCGCGGCGGTTCCGAGGGTCCTGCGAGCTCACTGTGGCCCAGTTGTGGGATGCTGCTTGGTGGGCGCCACGTCGGCTGTCCCTGTGGTCATCAGGGAGTCAGCCCTGCCTGTGGCCTTGGGCAGGGAGCCCACCCACGGCCGTGTCTCGCTTCTGGCTCCCAGAACCCTCTGCCCAGCTCGGTCGCCAGCGCCATCACTGGACAGCTGCAGGCCTACAGTGACGCCTGCGAGGCGCTGTCTGTCACCGAAGTCGCCCTGGGCTTTCTCAGCACCGCCGGCGGGGATCCCAGCATGCACCTGAACGTATACACGCAGGACGTCCTGCGCATGGCCGGGCAGTCGGCTCTCGTGGTGAAGGTGGGTCCTGCGGGGGCCAGGGACAGTGCCGCCCACGGGACAGCGCCACCCACGGGACACCCGCCCATGGGACGCCCGCCCATGGGACACCCCCACCCACGGGACACCCACCCACGGGACGCCCGCCCACGGGACACCCCCACCCATGGGACACCCCCACCCATGGGACGCCCGCCCATGGGACATCCGCCCACGGGACAGCGCCCACGGGACACCCCCCGCCCATGGGATGCCCGCCCGCGGGACACCCCCACCCACGGGACACTGCTGCCCACAAGATGCCCGCCCACGGGACACCCACCCACGGGACACCCCTGCCCACAGGACACCCCCGCCCACGGGACACCCCCACCCATGGGACACCCGCCCATGGGACACCCCCACCCACGGGATGCCCACCCACGGGACATCCACCCACAGGACAGCGCCCACGGGACGCCCGCCCCGTTTGGTGGCAGAGGCAGGGGCCCCAGTCCAGCTGGTCCCCAGCGCGACAGGAGGGTTAGGACGGGCGTGCGCGCCAAACGCTGACCGTCCAGAGGGAGCTCTGAGGACACAGGCCACAGCACGCGCCCGGGCGGGAGAGGCGGCGAATGAGAGGCTGGGGCGGAGGCGGCGTCAGAGCGAGGGCGGCCGTGGCAGGCGGGGTGGGGCCT
The DNA here is from genome assembly GCF_964237555.1 of Oryctolagus cuniculus. Classification (NCBI taxonomy): domain Eukaryota; kingdom Metazoa; phylum Chordata; class Mammalia; order Lagomorpha; family Leporidae; genus Oryctolagus; species Oryctolagus cuniculus. Next base: position 1,937,452 of record NC_091448.1, on the reverse strand, counting down.
CCGCCTCCCCTCCCCCCTCAGGGAGTCCCTTCCTCCTGCAGGCCCTGAGCGGGTGCCAGCTGAAACACACCGTCGCCCTGTGGCAGCTGCTGTCCGCTCACAGGTCCGAGCAGCTGCTGCGCCTGAAGAGGGTAAGCCTGGCCTCGCCCCCCCCCCCCCGCAGGGCGCCCCCGCCCTCAGGCTGCAGCGCAGTCCTCTGCCCTCACTGCAGGACCCGTTCGGGGACCTCAGCCCGCGGTACAAAGAGGACCTCAGCCCGGAGGACGCCAGGCTCCTGCGCGCGTTCCTGAAGCAGCCCGGCCTGGACGCCTTCCTCCTGGAGCTGCACGAGATGATGGTGCTGAAACTCGGGGGCCTGCAGCCCGCGGACGGCTTCAACCCCGCCTGGAGGTGAGCGCCGCCCGCCCTGCTGCTCCGGCTGCTCCGGCTGCTCCTGCCCCGCCCCTGCTCCTGCCCCGCCCCCACCCCCGCCCCACCCCCTCCTGCCCTGTCCTGCACCTGCCCCACCCCGCCTCTGTCCTGCTCCCTGCCCCGCCCCTGTCCCCCACCCCCCCTTCCTGCCCTGTCCTGCACCTGCCCCACCCCGCCTCTGTCCTGCTCCCTGCCCCGCCCCTGCCCCCCCCGCCCTGCTCCCTGCCCCCCCGTCCCGCCCCTGCTTCTGCTCCGCCCCTGCCCCGCCCCACCCCTCGCCCAGCTCCCTGCCCCGCCCCTGCCCCCTGCCCCCTGCCCCGCCCATGCCCGTCCCTGCTGGCTCTGCGGTTGCTGTCTATTGAGCTCTCTAAGGGTTAGAAGAGTCACATATCCTCACACTGACGAGGGCACCTGTGCTGTCAAAGGGACGGGCGTTTGGAAGTTATTAAATTTGAAAGGCGGAGAGGGAGGTCTTCCATCTGGCAGCTCACTCTCCAAGTGCCACAGCAGCCAAGGGCTGGGCCAGGCCAAAACTGGGGGCCAGGAGCGCAGTCCACATGGGTCTCCCACGTGCGTGGCGGGGACCCAGACACGGGAGCCATGACCTGCTGCCCCCTGGGGTGCACGTGGGCAGGAAGCCAGAAGGGAGGGCAGAGTCAGGACTTGAACCCAGGACACAGAGGTCCCGAATGGCGGCTAAGCCACTCCAACACAGGCTACCCTGAGGCGTGCGGTTTTTTTAAAGATTTATTTATTTGACAGGCAGAGTTAGAGAGAGTCAGAGAGAGAGAGAGAGAGAGAGAGGTCTTCCATCCGCTGGGTCACTCCCCAAGTGGCTGCAATGGCCACAGCTGAGCCAGGCTGAAGATGGAGCCAGAAACTCCATCCAGGTCTCCCCCTGGGTGCAGGGACCCAAGCACTCAGGCCATCTTCTGCTGCTTTCCCAGGCCACAGCAGGGAGCTGGACCAGAACCGGGACACGAGCCGGGGCCCCTGTGGGATGCCAGCATCGCAGGCGGCAGCCTGACCCTGCACACCACAACACCGGCCCCTACTTTCACTATTTTTAATAAAAAAGCATGGGCCAGTGCTGTGGCATAACGGGCTAAGCCTCCGCCTGCAGTGCCGGCATCCCATATGGGCGCCGGTTTGAGTCCTGGCTGCTCCACTTCCCACCCAGCTCTCTGCTGTGGCCTGGGAAAGCAGTAGAAGATGGCCTGAGTGCTTGGGCCCCTGCACCCACGTGGGAGACCCTGAAGAAGCTCCTGGCTCCTGGCTTCGGACTGGCCCGGCTCTGGCCGTTGCAGCCATCTGGGGAGGGATGGAAGACCTCTGTCTCTCCCTCTCTCTGGCTGTCTCTCAAAAAAATAAATCTTTGAGGCAGACTGCAGAGTTGCCCTACACCGCGCACTTGCTGCTTCTGCGCGCACGGGCTGTGGATCAGGTCTTTCTCCCTGGACTTGGAGTTTGCAATCCGGGTCCCCACAGGGCGCTTCAGGAAGGCTGTGAGAGGGGGATGAGGAGAGAAGTTTGTCTTGGTGCAAACACTGAGGTCCCTGCACAGTTTCTTCATAACGCGCGCTCTCCATGAACTCATTGAAGACACGCACATACATGGATCTAAGACATTTTTGCACTAAAATAAACTTGTTTTAGCTTTGTTTGAACTTTTTGAAATCGCCCCATGTAAACAGGAAGTGGGGTGCGTGGTCCTGAGTCACGTGACTGGTGGGCCCGGCCGCCGGGTTCCAGTCTCAGGGGCGCGGGGCCCTGCGGCAGGGAAGGCGGCTGAGCGCTGCCCTGGCCCCTTCGTGTTGCAGCCTGAGAGACACCCTGCTGTGCTACCTGGACGCCAAGGAGAGCGAGCTCCCGGCGGTGGAGGCGCAGTTCCCGGAGCAGATCCTGCTGTCCAGCTGCGTCGCCGTGTGGAAGGCGGCCGCCGTGCTCAAGCAGGAGCGCCAGCTGCAGTAGAGCCGCCCGGGCCGTGGTGAGCGCCAGCGTGAGCGCCGGAGCCCCTCGGTGAGCGCCAGCGTGAGCGGCGGAGCCCCTCGGTGAGCCACGGCGGGAGTGACGGATGACGTCGGGAGTGATGGATGACGTCGGGAGTGACGGATGACGTCGTGAGTGATGGATGACGGGCCCCTGCGTGGGCCGGGCCTCAGGGAGCGCTCAGGAGGCCGTGGCCACAGCGCGCCACGTGCGCCACCCTTTCTGGAACGCGTTCCGGCACTTTCCGCGTTGTGCGTGCTGTTCACGAGGGGCTGAGACGACGGGGAGCAGGGAAGCGGCGCCGCCCTTTATCGCAGGAGAGGAACGCGGTCGCCCCTCGCGGTCGCCCCTCGGCCTCGCACCCAGGACGGGGCTGTCCCCAGCCTGGGGACGCGGCCACCGAGCCCTCCGTCCGGGAGGGAGGGGACGCCCCGGCGACTCGGCTTTCCTGCCTCACTGCACTCACGGAGAGAAGCGGGTTCCTGCCTCGGCCCCGCCCCTCACCTGGGCGCTGGGCGCTGGGCGCGCATCCCTGTTCCCAGAAGGCGAGAAACTGCCAGGCTCCTCGTCTTCACACAAATTCCGGGCGAGCCGGGAGCCTCTGGGAGGAGCCGCGGCCGGATTCCCGGGGGCCCAGCCCCAAGCTGTCGGGACGCTGCCAGGGTCTCCGTCTCCCCACGTGGCCGGGGGCTTTGAAAAGTGCCTGGAAAACGTGGGTTATGTCTGTGGGCTGCAGCATTTTTTGTGCCAAAGTGTATTTTTAACTCCTTCTTCCACGGACTTTTTGAAGTCTCCCCGGACCTAAGGGCACGGATCAATGGCCAGAGCGCCCCCCGGTGTCGGGTCTGAAAGTGCCGCGTGGGGGCCGCTGCGGGCGCGGCGTGTGAGGAGCTGAGGCGCAGCCCCTGCGGGGTCGCGGCCAGGGCGTCAGCTGAGGCCAGGGCGGCCTCTGTCCCAGCATCGCCCGAGCTGGTGCTGTCCTAAGGGTCACCTTCCTCCCCCGCCCCCGGCCCGCGTGGAGCTCGGCACCTGTCAGCGGCGTAGCGCAGGTCGGGGGCCACGGCTTCCACCCTCATTCAAGGGAGTTCGTGACTCGGCCTGAATCGGGCCCCTGGGAGACGCCAGCTGAGAACCGGCCACAGACTCCGGCGGGTCCGACCCCGGGGAGAAGCTCCCTCAGTGCCCCCTCGTGTTGGGGTGCCCGACGCGGCCTGAGCCCAGCCACGCCCCACAGACCCGGCCTCCGCCTGTCCCTCTGCCTGGAACTCCTTGGCTACCTCAGCGCTGGGGTGCAGCTGGGCCTGGGCGCCCACCCCACCTCCTCACCGCCCATGCCTTAGCGGGGGTGGGGAGGTCAGGCGCCAGTCTCGTTCCTTCCCTCTGCCCCCCGTTACGGGTTTCCAGTTAAAATGCTTGCAAAGCCTTAGTGTCGCCTTGTTAGTGGGAGCACGCAGCCTAGCACAGGCGGTGGGTTCCACTGTCCCCGCATCCTGTTTTAATAAACCCGCGTTGGTTCTGCTCAAAGACTCCTCCCTGGGGCAGCGCCTCCGCGGCACGCAGGCACCAGCGAGGCTTCTGGGAGTGGTTGTGGTTCCTGCTGACGTGTCCGTGACGCAGAAGGTTCCGGCGCTGTGGCTCAGCAGGTGAGGGGGAGCCCGTGCCTGTGGACGAGACGGCAGAGCTGCGGCCCACGTGGGGCTGGCACGGACGCGGCCCGCGGGGCCCCACCTAAGCGATGTCACCACAGACAGCGCGACCCTGCTGCCCATGGCAAGGCCCCAGTCTCTCAGCTGCGGTGTGCGGAGAGCTCCCGGCCACAGGCAGCAGAGGCAGCGGGAGGGGAGCCGGGGCCCTTCAGCGGCCCACCCAGTGCGTCAGGAACACCACGGGTAGCGAGGTGGCGCACGCCGCCTGCCCCGGCCCTCATCCTCCCTCCCATGGAGGTCCGTTCTCCGGACGTCACCCTAGAGCCCGCTCCCTGCCCGGAAATCCGCACAGCTGGTCATAGTCTCCTGTAAGAGGTCCCCGCGGGGCCGGGGCCGGGGCCGGGGCCGGGGCCGGGGCCGTGGTGCGGCCGAGCTAACGCCTCTGATGCCGGCGCCCCACATCCGAGTGCCCTCTGCTTCCAGTCCAGTTCCTGGGGTCAAGCGCCTGTGTCGCTGCCGCCCACATGGGAGACCTGGGCTCCTGGCCTGGGCCTGGCCCCAGTCCTGGCTGAGTTGGGGAGTGAACCAGCGGATGAAAGATCCGTTATCTCCCAGGCAGATGAGGGTGAGTGAGCATCTGGGAAAGACCTCACTGTGTCTGCTTTCTTCTTTTTACTATTTTATTTATACGAGTTACAGAGAGAGGTCGAGAGAGAGAGAGAGGTCGAGAGAGAGAGAGAGGGAGGTCTTCCATCCACTGGTTCACTCCCCACATGACTGCAATGGCCACAGCTGAGCTGATCTGAAGCCAGGAGCCTTTTCCAGGTCTCCCACGTGGGTGCAGGGGCCTAAGGACTTGGGCCACCTTCTACTGCTTTCCCAGGCCACAGCAGAGATCTGGGTCAAAGTGGAGCAGCCAGGACTTGAAGTGGCACCCTTATGGGAGGCTGGTGCCACAGACAGATCTGCCAGCTGCCACAGTGCCGGCCCTGGAGACAGACTTAGTGGTAACAAGTCACTGTTAAGCCAGCAGGTAGAGGGGCCGGCGCCATGGCTCACTCTGTTGATCCTCTGCCTGCGGCACCGGCATCCCATATAGGCGCCGGGTTCTAGTCCCGGTTGCTCCTCTTCCAGGCCAGCTCTCTGCTGTGGCCCGGGAGTGCAGTGGACGATGGCCCAAGTGCTTGAGCCCTGTACCTGTGTGGGAGACCAGAAGAGCCTGGCTCCTGGTGCAGCTCCGGCCATGGCGGCCATTTGGGGGGTGAACCAACGGAAGGAAGACCTTTCTCTCTCCCACTGTCTAACTCTATCTAAGCAGGTAGAGTGCCCAGGTGCACCCCTGCACCGCACACGTGGTCTGGGAGGCAGCTCCACTGTGTCCTCAGCTGGGCCCTGAAAGGGGAGAAGAGGAAGGCCTGAGGCCTCCGGATTCCGGCTGCGATTGGCATTCAAACTAATTTGCATTTTCCCCACCCCTCGGGGCTCATTAATTCTGCTCACACAGGAGGAATCCGGTTCCCAGCTGGAAAAACAAAGGCGGGCACCGAGGACGCCTGCTCTGCTCGCTTATTTAATTTGGGTTTGTGTATGTGTTCACTTAAAGGCAGAGTGAAGGAGCTGTTCCATCTGGGATTCACTCCAAAGGCCAGGACAGCCAGGGCTGTGCCAGGTGGGAGCCAGGAGCTCCACCCTCGGCCTCCCACGGGGGTGCAGGCGCCCAAGCCTTCCCCAGGCCACCAGCAGGAAGCTGGGTGGAGGCGGACCGGCCTGAGCCACAGAACCAGCTGCCTGCTCGCCTCGGAGCACGAGGGAGTGTCCTGGAAAGACATCAGGGGCCAGGGCGGCCATCAGGGCCCCTGCTGGGCACGGGCTGCCCTGCCCGGAGACCCTGGCCCCTGCCTTCACACCTGCACTCAGGGGAGGGTTAGCCCCAGTAGCTCTCCGGTAGCTCAGGCCGCGAGGGACTGAGTGACCACACCTGAGGGCCCCTGGGTCCTGGCCACTCTGTAACAACAAAGTGGGCACAGACCACCCAGCGGGGCCTCTGGGAGCCCCGTGGCTCCCAGTCCCAGCCCAGCGACCTTGGGCGAGGTGCTCAGCCTCCTGCAGGCTCCGGGGAGGGGCAGTGTGGATCACCGGGACCTGCGTGGCGGCACAGTCAGTTACGCTGCCACCTGCGGCGCGGGTTCGAGTCCCGGTTCCCTGCTGATGTGCTGGGAGGTCAGTGGAGGAGGCCCGGGTGCTTGGGCCCCTGCACCCGCGTGGGAGACCCGGATGGAGCTCCTGGCTGCATCTGGGGAGTGAACAGCGGATGGAAGACCTCTCTCTCTCTCTCCCTGCCTCTCCTCTCTCTTTCCAATAAATAAATAAATCTTGTTGATCACTGACGCGCCGGGAAGCCACGAGACGAAGCCGTGACCCCAGCGCCCGGCTCGGCGTCGGCCCCACGGGGGCGCCGGGCTCATTCAACCGAGGAGCTCGGGCCGGGTCTGCCAGCTCCAGACGCGCCCCACTTCCCTCGGCGCGCGAGGGTCCCTGCGCAGCAAGATCCGGCCCCGGTGAGCCGCGCGCAGGGAGACCCGGGGCCCCGGGGGCCACCGAGGCCGGGAGCCGCGGCTGGCTGTCGTTGCTCTGAGGGAGCGGGGTCCAGCCGGAGCCAGAGGGGCTGCCCGGCGCGCTCCCCACAGGGCCTGGGGCCGCCAGGGGCACAGCCGAGGCGGCGGCGACAGGGACGCCGGGTGGGACGGGCGGCCGGATCGGCGGTCCGGCGGCTGCTCTCGCTGGCCACGGCCCCGGCCGTCCGCGGCGAACAGATCCAGGCCACATGGCGCGCAGGGTCGCCTCGGGGCCGGAGGCGTGCGTGTGCGGCCGCACAGGGCCCCGCGTTCACGCCACGAAAGTCCCGGCACCGCGGCGCCATGACAACGAGGAAGGCGGCGCCTGCGCGGGGGCACCGGAAGTGACGTTTCCGGAAGGGCGACCGGGGCCCAGCCATGGCCCAGAAGGCGGCGGAGCGGCCCCCGGAAGAAACCCTGCTGCTCTGGAAACGGTACTGGGATCCGGGAGACGCGGGCGCGGGGCCGGGGCCACGCTGCTGTCCGCCGGCGCTCGGACCCTGTATCCCTGGCTGTGGCGTTGGCGCGGCCGGAACGCGAGCGGCCGAGGCTGGGAACCGCTTCCGGCGCCAGGGCGAAAGGGCCTTCGGGAGTTGTAGTCCGCCGGCGGCGTGGTTCCCGCTTCCGGCCCCGCGTGTCCGGGGCGCGCGTGGGCGGGGTCCGCTGGCGCCTCGCGGTGCGGTGCGGCGGGGCAGGCCCCGCTTTGGGTGGGAGGGAGGTCGCGCGGAGGGGAGCGCGGGGTTGGCAGTGGCCGCGGCCCGCTGTGACCCGTCCGCCCCCCTAGGGAGCAGGCCCGGCTGCGGGCCCGCGTCGTCGACCGGGACACGGAGGCGTGGCAGCGGGACCCCGGCTTCTCGGGGCTGCGGAGGGTCGGGGGCGCCGACGTGTCCTTCGTGAAAGGGGACAGCGCCAGCGCCTGCGCGTCCCTGGTGGTGCTCAGCTTCCCCGAGCTCCAGGTAACCGGGCGGCGCAGCCCCAGGGCCCGGACCCTCGCCGGCCCGGCCCGGCGTGGCGTGGCCGGGGGCCTCTGAGTGGCAGAGACACGAAGGGCATCCTCTGATGGTCAAGGCTCCACCTCCTGGTCTTTGCCTGCGTCTGGCGTGGTCAAGGCTCCTCACCCCGGAGGCGGCGGCAGCACACCCCTGGGTGCCCCCGCTGGGAAGGACCCCTGCCTTCCCCTCACGCCCACCAGCATCCGTCCCCTGGGCACAGCCCCCTGCCCTGCAGAGCGCTGTCCCTGGAAAGCCAGGGGTTACCAGGGGTCGGGTCACGTGGTGAATGCCCTGCGGCCCTAACCCTGCGGGCTCAGCGCCCAGCACCGGCGCCCGCCCTCCCCCTGCTCGGCCACTCGGGTCTGGCTGCCCGGTCTTTCCCCAGCTTTGCTCTTCCATCACGTGGCCGACGCCTGCCCACCCCCCACCGCCCGGTGTGGGCCAGGAGCCCCCCTCTCGGTTCCCTCCCCGGTCAGCTCGGGGTGCCAGCATGGTCAGTGGTGAGGGCCTCGGCCAGGTGGCCCTGTCAGCTTCGTGCTGTGGCCTCGCGTGACCTGGTCACCTCCCCAAGGCCCCGTCACAGTGCCGTCACCGTGGGTTAGCAGGCCAGCGTGTGGATTTGGAGCGGACACGGGCGCTCAGACCGGAGCCGTCGGAGTCCCCTTGGCCGCACCGGCAGGAGCCACGTCGGCACCTCCAGTGGCCTTGGCACCAGCCGCACCCCCGCGCAGCCGACCTCGAGTCTTGTGCACACGGGTGCGTGCGCCGGGCCTCTGCTGCCCCCGGCTGCGTGCCCCCTCATCCATCACGGCCTGCTCCTGAGACAGCAGGACACCCCCGCCCCCGCCCCGGGGCTCTGAGCTCTGCGTGGAAGGACCCCTCCCATGCAGTCAGCCCGAATGTGCAGGGCCCCTACCTTGGGGGAGGAGCCGCCCGGCTGTGGGCGGGCCCCAGCGCTGCCCCCTCCCCCAGGCCCTGGCCTTGGCCTCAGCCTCCTTGTTCTAGCTCGGAGGTGACAGTAGTGTTAACGCCCAGCTGACAGGCTCTGCTCGGGAGTAGGTCACGCGTGGAGGCAGTGAGCCCCTCTGTGAACGCCAAACCCACTGAGCTACACACCTGGAGCCGCGATGTCCGTGGAGTCCACGGTGCACTTCAGTAAAGCTCTTAGAAACTGCGCGTGGGCAGGGCCGGCATTGTGGCAAAGCCAGTGAAGCCGCTGCCCCTGGCGCTGGCGTCCCACATGGGTGCCTTTTCGAGTCCTGGCTGCTCCGCTTCCAATCCAGCTCTCTGCTAATTTTCTGGAAAAAGCAGTAGAAGATGGCCCACATCCTTGGGCCCGTGCAGCCCACATGGGAGACCTGGAGGAAGCTCCTGGCTTCGGGCTGGCCCAGCTCTGGTCATTGCAGCCCTCTGGGGAGTGAACCAGCAGGTGGAAGATCTCTCTCTCTGTCTCTCCCTCTCTCCGTAGCTCTTCCAAGTGAAATAAAATAAATCTTAAAGCAGGAGCGAACGCACAGACATACTTCTGGAAAGCAGCTCCGCGTTCTGTCTCAGGCCAGGCGAGCTCCAGGCCCTCGGCCTGCTGGTGGTGCCCAGGGACGGCGCCCAGAGTTGAGTGCGGCAGCTGGGCTGAGTTCGGCGCCCCCTGGCCCCCACACACACTCCCAGGCTTGGGTGGCACCGGCTCCCAGCCCTGGCGCCCACGCCGCCGGACGTGCAAATGTCCTGAAAAATTGAAAAGAAAACGTTGCGTGCCTAGATAGCTTCCAGTGACGCAGCTGTTGCTGATTTTGTCATGTGTGCGTGTGCATGCGTGTGTCCAGGGTGGTGGCAGCGCCCCCCCCCGCCCGGCCATCAGCTCCTGAGAGTGACATTGTCCTATGTAACGGCAGTGTCGGAGTCGCACCTGCATAAAGCCATCAGCCGCCCCCCGCGGCACATGTCCTCACGATGCATTCCTGCCGTGTCTGGGAGCCCCGTGGTGGTGGGGCTGCTGGGGCTGGGTCGGGCTCCAGAGGTGTGGAGCCGGCTGGGCCCAGGGATCCGGCTGGGCTGCGGGGGTCCGGCCCGTCTCCTGCCCGTCCCCAGGCGTGGGCAATGGGGTTTCCCTCCTCTTCTCGTTGGCCTCTCAGGCCGGGAGCATTAGTAGCCACCGTCACCTGTGGGGACTCCGGCCGCACCCGAGCCCCACGCGTGTCCTGCACACAGTGCTCCACCTGCCGTGTTCACCGTGAACCCGGATTGCCCTGTCTGCCGTTGGATCGGACCCTCCGCACGGGGGGCGTCGGCACATGGGATACGTTCCCCACTGAGTCGTTGGCAAGCGTGTTGGGAGCTCCAGGCCGGTACGGGGGCAGCTCAGGTGAGCCGCCCGCCTGTCCTCAGGGGCGTCCAGCTGCTGACCAGGTCCCACAGGAGCCGTGCGAGTTGTGATTTGAAAGCCAAGAGATTGGGGCAACTCAGTAACGGAAATGTGGGAACATGGAAGGTTCTGGAGAACGTGGCTCCACATTCGGGCAGCCGGACCCTGATGCGAACCCTGGGGTTGGAGCCCCGGGCTCTGCGCAGGTCCCTCTTCGTGCTGCAAGCAGCCAGTGCCGGGGCCTCCCTCGTCCCTGACGCTGTGGCTGAGGCTCTGCCAGAGAGGCCCTGGGAAGGACCCGCCCTGCTGAGTCCTCTCTGGTCGTCCCGGCCAACCCCGCGGCCGCCTCTGCCCCTCCACTGCCCCCTGTCTGCACAAGGCCTCCAAGTCGTTGCACCTGCTGTTGAGGGGGGGGGGCTCACGTGGCTGCAGCTGCCCCCCTCCTCCTGTTCCAGGGTCATCCGCAGCCTGGGGTTTACTTTTCGAGCTCCCCCATCCCCTGGGACCCTGTTCCCTTGCCGAGTCTCCGGCTCTGAGAGTGCACCTGCCGCACCTGCCGTCTCCCTGAAGCCAGTGCGGCCGCCCTTGCCCTGGGGGCCTCTGCGCGGGCGGAGCCTCTTCCCCCGATGGGCAGAAGCACCAGAGTGCAGCGCTGTCCTGCTCCACTGGGCTCCAGCGCCCTGTGCAGGCGGGGCAGGGCGGGGTGGGCGGGGCTGACCCTGGCCAAGCTCCTGACAGAGACCTGGCCCAGGTGGGCACCCTTGGGAGGACGTGGAGTTGAAGCCCCACAGCTGGTGCGAGGGCAGGTCATGTGTCCCTCTCAGTCCTGTCCCCTGCACCTCCCGCCCCTGGGTGAGGCACGGCGGGGGCCCAGGGAGAAGTTCTGGGCTCGGGAGGAGGAGGGGCCAGTGGCCGAGGGCCGCCTGCTGACCGGCGCGCCCACACCCACGCCTGGGGCAGGTGGTGTACGAGGAGAGCCGCATGGTCCGCCTGACCGCCCCCTACGTGTCCGGCTTCCTGGCCTTCCGAGAGGCGCCCTTCCTGGTGGACGCGGTGCAGCGGCTGCGGGAGAAGCAGCCCGACCTCATGCCCCAGGCAGGTGCCTGTCCCCAGGGTGGGGGAGGGCCCTCCGCTTCCCCCCACCCGGGAGGGGGCAGCCCCTACAGAGCACGTGAGCTTCCTGGAGGAGATGCAGGACCCTGGCTAAGGGGCGAGCGCCGCTCAGCTGACCATGACCCCCCTGTGGTCTGCAGGTCCTTCTCGTGGATGGGAACGGGGTGCTCCACCACCAAGGTAACCCCCCAGGACGGCCCCCTCACGCTGGCCCCGGAGCCTCTGCCTCCTGCCTGGGCTCGCTGTCGCTGTCAGGACCCGCGGTGCCCCCATCCCCGCCCCTGCTGCCCACAGGGCCTGCAGTGGCCGGTCTCCAGCTGCCCACCCAGAGCCGGCTGGCCAGGCCCTCATCCGTGACCTGGGCAGGGGCACCTGTGCCCTGTTCCCTGGGTCCCTCCCCAGATGATAACCAGGGCTGGGCCGACACCAAAGCCGGGGACCAGGGAGTCCATCTGGGCCTCCCACACGGGAAACAGGAGCCATCACCGCTGCCGCCCAGGGTCTGAGTCAGCAGGAAGCCAGAACCGGGCGCTCGGACACGGGACGCCGTGACGCAGCCGGCGCATGGCCCACCAGGCCAGACGCCCATGGCCGACGAGCTGATCCACTCTCACAGGCAAACCTAGGGGGGCAGCGTGGCCCTGCTGGCAGGCAGGTGTGGTCAGGGCCAGCCGCTGCCCTTGGACCCGCCGGCTGCTGGGACCATAGGCCTGCCGTCGGCATGGAAGGAGATCCAGATCCAAAGGATAGAGCCCCAGGGGTGGCTGCCGGGGGTGAAGGGGGGCACGCCGATCTGGCTAGCCACCACCCCATACCCCATAGTCGGGACAGAGAGGCCTGGGTCTAGGAGTCTGGTCTCCACCCAGCTGCCCCCTCGGGAGACTCCGGGAGAGGCCCCGACGGCCCCTCATCCCGCACCTGTGTCCAGGCCTCCGGCCCCCTTGCTGCCACCTCCCAGCCTCCCCTCCTCTGCCCCCGGCAGGCTTCGGGGTGGCCTGTCACCTTGGCGTCCTCACTGATCTGCCCTGCATTGGGGTGGCCAAGAAACTGCTGCAGGTGGACGGGCTGGAGAAAGACGCTGCCCACAAGGAGCAGGTGAGGGGGAGGGGTGGGGCCCTGGGGTGGACGGGGCCTGGAGCCCCTGGGGGTGTTGCTGTGCCCAGGGCTCACTGACCTCCTCAGGGCCCCCCTCCTCGCCTGTTTTCCAAGCTTTTCCCTGTCTCCTAGATTCAGCTCCTGCAAGCGGGGGGAGAGGCCTTCCCTCTGATTGGAGGCTCTGGGACGGTCCTGGGAATGGTGAGTGGCCAGTCAGAGAGGCAGCGGGGCTGGCGGCAGGCTCACGCGTGCGCACCCCCCCATACATGCATGTGCACTGTGCGCACACACGGGCGTGCACATGTATACACGTGAGCACAGGTGCACTCCCACATGCTTGCACACTTACATGCACATGCAGGCACACACGTGCACACGCACGGGCGGGCACATGCCTACACACATGCACGCCACCAGCACACGCACTTGCACCTGCGTACACCAGAGCTGTCCATTCCTGCCAGGCTCCCTTGACCCCAGCTCACCTAAGAGGTCTCTGGGTCACCCTCCCTCCACCCTGCAGCAGGAGGGCCCGAGGCCTGGAAGCCCTGCCCTGACGTCCTCAGGCCCCGCCAAACTCCAGTGCCCATCAGAGACTGGGCCCCTGAGGCTGCCGGCCCAGCGCAGCCCAGCCACCGGACGCGTCCCGCAGGGCCGTGACCTCCCCTCTGTGCCGCAGGCCCTGAGGAGCCACGACCGCAGCACCAAGCCGGTGTACGTCTCTGTGGGCCACAAGGTGAGCCTGGAGACGGCCGTGCGCCTGACCCGCCACTGCTGCAGATTCCGGGTCCCGGAGCCCGTGCGCCAGGTACGGGTGTCGTGGGGGCGTGGCCTGAGCCGGCACCTGCGGCTCGCCACCCGCCCTTCACCCACTCCCCATCACCCTGGGGGTTGGGGTGCAGTGGGGACAGAAGGATCCGGGTGGAGGATGCCCATGGGCAGCACCAGGTGCTGAAGTCAGGAGAGAGCCAGGGACGTGGCCCTGTGGGACCCGTGGAGCCTGTCCTGGGGCCTGTGCCCCGTGTGTAGCCCCACGGCCTCTCTGAGCCCCCTCCCGTACCCTAACCCCATGTGGTTTGCAGAATCAGTTACGGTCAGCACGGGGTGGGGGGGGAGCCGCTGTCCTCGGGCCGGGGGGGGGTCGCTGTCCTCGGGCGGGGGGGGCCGCTGTTCTCGGGCGGGGGTGGACGCTGTCCTTGGGCTGAGAGGGAGCCGCTGTCCTCGGGCTGGTGGGGAGGAGCCACTGTCCTGTGGGGGGAGCCGCTGTTCTCGGGCTCGGTGGGGAGGAGCCACTGTCCTGGGGGGAGCGCTATCCTCGGGCCGGGGGGGCGCTGTCCTGTGGGGGGCACTGTCCTGGGGCCGGGAGGCCCTTGCAGCGATGCTGTGGGCTCAGGACCAGCATGCGGGGTGCTCCAGGGGACGGGCGCAACAGGGCCCGAGGGTCAGCCCTCTGCTGAGTCAGCAGGGCAGTGGAGATAGAGCTGAGCGCAGGGGCCACAGCCTCCACGAGGGTCAGCAGCAGGGCAGCTGCAGGTCCAGGAGGAGGCCCACTGGGGGCGGGGCACGGTGGCCCAGGAAGTTTGGTGTGCTCGGGGGAGGTGTGGCCTGCGCCCAGGCAGCGGGTGGGACAAGTGGGTATGGCTGAGGTTGTCGGGTATTCCAGAGGCTCCCCTGAGGCCGGCTGGGTGGGCGAGCAGGTCTCCCCTGGTGCGTGCCCACGGCCTGAGCAGAGGCCGGCTCTGGGAGCCACATGGCCCAGGGCCCCCGACTCCAGTGCAGTGCCCAGGCCAGCCTGCAGGGGGCAGCCGCGGCCCGCACAGGACTCGCAGGCCTCAGCGTGGGCTCCTCCGTCTGGCCCCTCCACGTCCACAGCTTAGCTGGAGCCGAGGGTGAGTGGCCCTCAGGCCTGTGAGGGTGTCCCCGGCCCCCAGGGGGCTTTTCCTCTTCCGCTGCAGCCCACCCGTGTGGACGGGGGAGGCAAGCAGGAGATGCCCGCTCCAGGCTCTTAGCCCACGGCCAACCCTGGTCCCCCGGGAGAAGAGCCCGTGGGCAGGCGGGGTGGGTGGGCTGCCGCACTGCGGCTGTGCTGTGGGCCCCGTCCAGCAGGCCCGGCTGTCCCTGCAAGGGCATCGTCCTCTTCTGACTGCTCGCCAGTTCCTCGGACAGTGAGGCCTGGGCCCCCACCCCCGTCACAGAGCCTGCCATGCTCCTGCTGCCAGGGGGGTCGGGGGCTGCCCCCCAGAACACCCGCTGCCCGCACCCCTCCCTGTGCTGCTGGACGAGAGCCCCGTGGGGTGAGCTGTCCTGAGCCAGGGTCAGCGGCCCCAAGGCACAGTGCAGCCCCTCTGAGCCGGGCTGGGGGCCTCTGGGGCCAGGGCCGCAGGGCTCCCCGCTGCGGTAGAGCCCCGTTCCTTGTCCCACCTGCCGGGGTCCGTCCCTGTCCCTCCCTGCACCCCTCTTTGTTGTGGTAACTGCAGAGGTGAGTCGGGGTTCCAGCTGGGGAGACAGTGAACCCCGAAGTGAGGTCTTCAGAGGGCTTTGGGGATAAAACTGCACAGCCGTGCGGTCCGGCTGCCCGGGTGGCCGGAGCCCCTGCTGGCCCATCCCTGGCCGACGGCTCGGGCCTGCACGCGCTGCCTCTGCAGGCCTCAACCCTGAGGCTCGGCTTTTAAAAAAAGGACAGAGGGGCGGGGGAGAGGCACAGAGAGAGGTCTTCCCTCTGCCGTTCACCCCTGCATGGCTGCAACAGGCGGGGCCGGGCCAGGCCAAAACCAGGAGCCCGGGACTGCATGCAGGTCTCCCACGAGGGTACGGGGCCCAGGCACCAGGCCGTCTTCTGCTGGTTTCCCGGGTGCGTTAGCAGGAGCCGGGCCAGATGCAGAGCGGCTGGGGCTCGAACCGGCCCTGCGGCGTGGGTGAGACTCTCGGGCGGCAGCACCGCCGCACCGGCCCACCCCGGGGGTCTTGGCAGCCCCCTCCCCAGTACACTGACGAGGCTGCCGCTTCTGCTCCTGGGCCCCGGGCCCCGAGGGAGCCTGCAAGGGCACTGGGCATGGGCTGTTGTGCACGGGAGGGCGTGTCCGGAGCCCAGCCCCGCCCCTCACTTGGGCCCCTTCTGTCTCCTGCAGGCCGACATCCGCTCCCGGGAGCATATCCGCAGGACCCTGGGCCCCCCCGGGATGCCTGCGCCTGCGCAGGGGAGGTGAGCACCTTGGGGCCCCGTGGACCCCATGTGGGGCGTTGGTGGGGGCTGGGCCGTCCCTGCTGCAGGGCCAGGCCTGGCAGGGCACCGCTTCCGGAAGCTGCTAGGAGACCCGGGGTCCTCGCGAGGGGAGGATGGCAGTGTGGACCCCACGTCTGACGGGAACGCTCTAGGAACAACCCTGTCACACACACACAGCCCTGGGGCCAGCCCATCTCCACACAGGGCCTCTGAGCCTGCAGGGCGCCGGGTGGTGGGTGCCAAGTGGAGGGCGTGGCCTGAGGGGCCGCTGCGTGTTTTGTGCCCTCCCAGCCTCAGCTTCCTCTCGGCACCTGCAGCCACTGCGCTCTCAGCTCTCGTGCAGACCCGAGCCCCTAGCAGCCATGCGCAGGGGGGTCGGGGTGCAGGGTGTGACCCACTGCACAGGGGGGTTGGGGTATAGGGTGTGACCCACTGCACAGAGGGGTCGGGGTGCAGGGCGTGACCCACTGCACAGGGGGGTCGGGGTGCAGGGCGTGACCCACTGCACAGGGGGGTCGGGGTGCAGGGTGTGACCCACTGCCTGGAGGGAGGTCGGGGTACAGGGTGTGACCCACTGCACAGAGGGGTCGGGGTGCAGGGCGTGACCCACTGCCTGGAGGGGGTTGGGGTGCAGGGCGTGACCCACTGCACAGGGGGTTTGGGGTGCAGGGCGTGACCCACTGCA
The DNA here is from genome assembly GCF_964237555.1 of Oryctolagus cuniculus. Taxonomy (NCBI): domain Eukaryota; kingdom Metazoa; phylum Chordata; class Mammalia; order Lagomorpha; family Leporidae; genus Oryctolagus; species Oryctolagus cuniculus. The sequence goes on along the minus strand of NC_091448.1, from coordinate 1,921,321 downwards.
CAGGGGGGTTGGGGTGCAGGGCGTGACCCACTGCCTGGAGGGAGGTCGGGGTGCAGGGCGTGACCCACTGCCTGGAGGGAGGTCGGGGTGCAGGGCGTGAACCACTGCACAGAGGGGTCGGGGGTGCAGGGCGTGACCCACTGCCCAGAGGGAAGTCGGGGGTGCAGGGCGTGACCCACTGCCCGGAGGGGTGTCGGGGTGCAGGGTGTGACCCACTGCCCGGAGGGAGGTCGGGGTGCAGGGCGTGAACCACTGCCCGGAGGGGTGTCGGGGTGCAGGGTGTGACCCACTGCCCGGAGGGGTGTCAGGGTGCAGGGTGTGACCCACTGCCTGGAGGGAGGTCGGGGTGCAGGGCGTGAACCACTGCACAGAGGGGTCGGGGTGCAGGGTGTGACCCACTGCCCGGAGGGGTGTCAGGGTGCAGGGTGTGACCCACTGCCCGGAGGGGGTCGGGGTGCAGGGCGTGACCCACTGCTTGGAGGTGGGGAGATTGGGGCGCAGGTGTGACCCACTGCCGGGGGGTGGGGGGGAGGTCAGGGCGCAGGTGTGACCCTCTGCCCAGAGGGGGAGGGAGGCCGGGGTGCAGCGAGTGGTGCAGGCTGTGCTTGGCGGGGCTCTGAGCCTCCGCACAGAGGGGGCTGCCTGGACCCTGCCTGGGTCTGTCCCACCCTCCCCAGCACTGCCCACTCTTCTTGGCTCCTCGGCCGCCTGAGCTGCTGTCAGAGCTAGGGGGATGGGTGGCTGGGACCCCCGGGTTCCCAGCGTGGGGGCTGGCCAGCCTGACTGCAGGCCGGAGCCTCGGCCAGTCTCGTCCCGCCTGGCTGTCTGGCCTGGGCCCATCGGCAGGCCCCAGGGATCCAGACCCCAGGCAGCTTCCGGGGACCACCTGGAGCGGGGCCTCGGGCCGGCTCTGGCATTGATGCTGCCCCTCTCTCAGTGTCACTGCACAGAGGCCACAGGCACATCCCGCAGGCAGCGCAGGAGAGCCTGCGGGGGAGGATGGTGCCCTGCGGACCACAGTGGAGGCCCCAGCACAGGCCTAGAGCTCCACCCCCAGGCCCCGGGAGTGGTGGAACTGGACGCCGTGAAGACCCCGCCACCCCTCTCCGGTCTCAGGACAGTGCCCGGGGCTGGTCCCTGGGGACGGTGGGGGGCTGCCCTGTACACAGGAGGCGCTCCCAGCCCCAGAGACGCTGACCACGCCGCCCCGGGGAAGCAGCAGGCACTGCCCGGCTCGTGGTGAGGTGGGGTGGGGTGGAGGAGCCGTGGCCACGGCGCCCCGGGCTGGGCCGGACCAGAAAGCAGGAGCGGCAGGGCCCCGAGCGGTGCGGGGGAGCCGGGGTCCGGTGCGTGGGTGGCCCGGCTGCCGGGACAGCATCGGCCTCTGCTCCACCGCACCTTGGACTGTGCCTCTGCGCGGGTTCACTCTTCCTGTTCTCTGTGGGGTTCATGCGTAAGCCAGACCCCCCGCCAGCCGCGCTGAGCCACCCCTGCCGCTGGGAGGGGTCCAGGCTGGGGCGGCCGCACTGGTCCGGCCCCCGTCCTGCTGTCCCACCCAGCCTGGCTGCTGAGCCGAGGCCCCGCCCCGGGCCCTGCTGCTGCCTGCTCCAGGCACACTTTGCCTCTCCGCACGCCAGAGCTGGGGGCTCACGGCGGGCGCCACCATCTGCCCGCCTTACTCCTTCCAGAGCTTTCCCACCCAGAGCTCCCTCAGGACCAGGGTGGGGGCGTGGGAAGTGCATGGCTGGCCCTGCACAGGGCTGGCGGGCTCTCCCGCCCCTGCCCACTGGCCTCTGGCGGGGCTCAGAGCTCCCTCCCGTGGGCGAGGCGTGGGAGGGGCTCGGCAGGGCGCTGGCCCCAGTGACACCTCGACGAAGGAGGCCGATCGCTTGCTGACGGCCCTCACGCTGCAAGGCCGAGCTGGCTCCCATGAGAAGGTCAGGGACACCTCCGAGCTCCCCCGAATCCCCTCGGTGCCCGCCCCGTGCCAGCAGGAGAGCCGCCTGGGCCGGGTGCCCTGTGGTGTCCCCTCCCGAGGAGCAGGCCAGGGTGGTGGCGGTCCTGCAGCGGTGTCTGCGTGGCCGTTTTGAGCCAGAACTCAGCATTTCGGCCCCTTCAGAGCTTAGTGGCTGCGCCGTCTCAGGCAGCCATGCCTGCTGCCCCCGGGAACCCTGCACCCGTCGACAGGTGCTCCCACGGTCTCTTCCCTGTGGACCCTCTGCCCGCCTCTGGTCTGGCCGTTCCAGGGACTCCTCAGTGGGCCTGGGGCGGGGCTGGTGTTTGTGGCACTGTTTCCCTCCTCCATCCATCGGCTGGTCCTGCTTGGTCGGTGTCCTTCCGTGGCTGCTGGCCGTTTGGGTGCTCGGAGCGCTCCCTTGGGTTTGTGTGTAGAGGGAGTTTCTGGGCCACACGTCGACTGTTTCTCTCTGTAGGAAACCCTAACCGTTGTCCACGTGTATCCTGGGAGAGCTCTGCTCGGGTCCTGATTGGGCTGCTCTCTGTGGCTGTGTTCGAGAGTCCTGTGTTCTGGGGATTCCATCCTTACCAGTTACATGGTTTACAAACACCTTCTCCCGTGGTTTGTGTTTTCATTTTTAAAAAAGCTCTGTTTATTTATTCAAAAGATAGAGTTACAGAGAGGCAGAGAGAGGTCTTCCATCCACTGGTTCACTCCCCAAACGGCCACAATGACTGGGGCTGGGCCAGGCCAAAGCCAGGAGCCAGGAGCTCCTTCCAGGTCTCCCACGTGGGTGCAGGGGCCCCAGCACTTGGCCCATCCTCTGCTGCTTTCCCAGGCCACAGCAGGGAGCTGGATTGGACGTGGAGCAGCGGGGATGTGAACCGGTGCCGATCTGAGATGCTGGTGCTGCAGGCGGCGGCTTTACCTGCTACACCGCAGCCGGCCGCTTGTGCTTTCCTTGTGGAAGAGCAGACAGTGAGCGGCCAGCTCTGGCGAGGGCCCCTGCCTGCGTCGCACCCTGGCGATGGCCTCCTGCGTGGTACACGGTGAGACGAAACCGGAGTCAGGCGTCCAGCAGCCCCTCCAGCCCTCAGTTCCTTCCAGGGCAGCACCCCAGGGGCCGCCCTCCGGACCCACCTCCTCCTCACCCTGCACACCCGGCACTCCCGGCCCCCACACAGCAATCCTTGGAGACACACGTGGCTCCTCCCCCGGACCACACGGATCCAGCACCATCCCATTCCGCCTCCCTGTGGCCCGGGCAGCATCGCAAAACCCAGCTGACGGCCGCTGATGCCTGGACTGTGAATTCCGTTGCCTGGGTCTTTGTGCCAGCGCCACACCGCGCCGGGTACCGTGATGTGTAAACCCAGGGGTGTCTGATGCTATTGTGGGGAGCTGAGTAACTCAGGGTGTAGAAAGACAGCAGACTCTTTAAAGATGGTTTTATCGAAAGTCGAAGTTAGAGAGAGAGGGAGAAACAGATCTTCCATTCCCCAGATGGCTGCAACGGCCAGCGCCAGGCCAGACCAAAGCCAGGAGCTTCCTCCAGGTCTCCCGCGCGGGTGCAGGGCCCATGGACTTGGGCATCTTCCACTGCTTTCCCAGGCCATAGCAGAGAGCTGGATCAGAAGTGGAGCAGCCGGGACACAAACGGTGTCCATATGGGATGTTGGCGCTGCAGGTGGCGGCTCTACCGGCTACGCCACAGCGCCGGCCCCTACAACTAAGCCCCGTATCCTGCAACCCTGCTGTGCTGTTAGCTCTAGAGTGGGGGGGGAGGGGGGGCTCTGTGAGGTCACGTCTCGTGCAGACACAGAGCTTTACTTGTGCGTCTTCCTTTCCAATGTGAATGCCTGTTTTCTTGCCTGATTGCTCTGGCGAGGCTCTGGGCCACGGGCACAGTGGTGACGGTGCCATCCTGGTGTCCTGCTGTCCGTCAGGCTCGGGCACTTCCCGCCCACCCCTTCATCCTGACAGCGCTGGGTCTGGTCAGGTGGGCTTTCTGATGTCCCCCTTCCCTGAGGGGCGCTCGGCCATTGGTCTCACACTTCTGAAGCTCTCAGCTCAGCCATGATGTCACACCCGTCTACACTGCCCAATGTGGATCGCTGACCCTGGCCCAGGCCACAGAGCCAGGATTCAGGTCAGGCCCCGCCCACACCTGCCATCCCCGCTCCTCACCTGGCGGACGCCGGCGACGCCTACCAAGTCCGGGGTGAGGCACAGTGTGACTGGGGGCGTGGGGGGAGAGCATAGAAATGGCAGAGCCCCCCGGCCCTTTCCCCAGGGCTGCCGGAGGGACGCAGGGCAGGGGGGAGGGACCCCAGCTCCCCACCCCTTCCCTCAGCCCCTCCCCAGTCGCGGGTGGCCACTCCGGGGCAGGCGGCCGAGACCCCCGCCCGCTCCCTGGCGCTGGGGGCCTGAGTGCCGAGGCGTCTCTGTTCTTCCCACAGAGCCTTAAAAATAGGGCCGAGTGACGTCCGTCCGCGCAGACCACAGCCCGCGCCCCGAGCTAAGAATATTCCTGAACCTCTTAATAATTCAAGTCAGACCCAAATAGATCTGTGGGCTCACCTGTGGGCCCCCTGCCCCTCCCGCCCCGCGCCAACAGGGCCGGAGGAGCTGGGTGGCCTGGCCTCGGCCTCATCAGGCCCCCTGGGCGCTGCCCAACCAGCCGGGACCCCAGCCTGTCCTCCCCCCACCGTGGCAGCTTCCAACAGCACAGGACCCAGGGCGGGAGGGGCCCTGCCTGAACAACCTGGAGCCCCGCCCGCTCCTGGTGCCCCAACCCCACCTCCTCGGGAAAGCCCAGACGTCCTGCCTCCTGCTCAGAGGCCCCGAGGCCTTGGCCTGGGGCTCTGTGTCCTGCAGCACAGGCGCTGGGGCCAGGCCATGTCCTCTGGGCACCTGTGTGTGCGCCTCGGGCCCTCAGTGGCACTGCCCGGGCCTTTGAGGCGGCAGGCAGTGTGTGGCTGGAGCCCCCAGGCCCGGCCCCTCCCCGCAGGGGCGGGGCCCCAGTGCGCGCACCCCTCAGGTAAGGCGCCGGGGGCTCCCAGGCAACGCGGGGGGTGGGGGTGGGGAGCAGGGGTCCCAGCAGCCCCTGCAGCAGTGCCCCGAGCAGGCCCTGCATGGACTTTTACCGAATTATTAATTAAAGGCAAAGGCGGGGCGGCGCTGACAGCCAAATGAATCGCACGCGGGGTAATTAGGCGAGGTGTCGGGAGATGATGGAGCGCGGGCCGCTATCCCCGGCTCACCTCCCGGGAAGCAGGAGCGCCTTCTCCCGGTGCCCGCAGCGTGGGCGGCGGCGGCGGCGGCGGCTGCAGCGGGGGCGGGGGCAGGGACAGGAGCGCTGCAGGGGCCACCCCACCCCCTGCTGCGCAGGCTCTGGACCCCTCCCCTTCCCTCCCGCGAGGGGATTCGATGGGGCAGGGGCAGAGGCGGGTGGGAGGCAGAGGGAGGGAGCAGGGGGGTCCGCACAGGTAGGGGAACAACTCAGGACCCGCCATGGGGGGCGGGGTGCAAGGGGGGGACTCCAGGCAGAGAGGCCGCAGCCCCGGGCCCTTCCCAGACCTGCAGGCTTCGGTTTTTCATTACTTGCTGCCCTGTATCAAAGCCGCAGGTGTCCAGGCTGGGAGTGGTCACGTGACCTCGGGCAGCCCCGCCCTCGCGGGGGGCCCAGGGCAGTGGTGGCCGCAGAGGCGAGGCCTGATGCTCTGGGCTTGTGCTCGCACACCTGGCCCACACGTGCGCGCGCTCATGCTCTGGTCACCGTTGAATCAGACCTGTGTGTGTCCCCAGCGCCTCGCACACACGCGTCCCCGCCGAACAATGAATTCTCCCCCCACTTCTTTGCTGGTGCGACCGCTCGCTTTTCCTGAACTCAGTAACGGCCTCGTTTTGTTTACCTGCGTGTTGCTTACTTACTCATCCTGGCGCTGAGCACTGGGGGGTGATCTGCTGTAAGAGTAGGAGCCGCAGGCCCCGCCCCGGACCCTCTGAGCTCAGCCTCCGCCCACCTCCGTGAACTTGTGCAGTCGCCCTGGGTGCAGGACCAGGAGGGTCAGGGTGGCCGGTGGGCCACAGCAGCGGGCCGTGTCACTTCTGGGGCCAGGCCATAGCATATTGGGGGGGCGGTGCTCCCTCTCTTTCCCAACCCACTCCCCCCATAGGGAAGTCAGCTGTGCCATGGCATAGGCGCTCAGAGACGGGACCACATGCCAGGACCAGAAGCCTCCTGCCGTGAGCCGTGCCCCACTCAAGCCTCCAGAAGCCCGCAGCCCCGGCCGTCACCTTGTTGGCAGCTCACGAGACCCCGAGTCAGAACCACTGGGCCGGTCTGCGTCCAGACCCCCCCCACCCCACCCACCCCACCCACCGCAGAGCCTGGGCAAGACAGCGCATCTTCATTCGGGGGTAATTTGCTATGAAGCCACAGATCGCTGGCTGCGGCACTCCTGGACTCCGGTCTGGGTTGCCCGGTACACCTGCCGCCGCCTCTATCCCCAGGGTCTCTCCTTCACCCTGGGAGTCTCCGGCTCCTGTACTGAAGCCCCCTCCTTTGCGGGCCCATGCTCGCCTGCCTGCTTTAACCAAGGGCTTCCAGAGAGAACTAGAAGTCAGCGCTCCCAGCAGGAAGATCAGGGAAACTGGTGATTTTTTTTAACTGCCCACGAGAGTCCTTGTCTCGGTTTTTTGTTTTGTTTTAGTTTCTAAGGCGCACAGACACCATGCTCTGAGCCGTCAGGTGTCCACGAGTGACTCCCAGCTGCCCAGGGATCCGCCTGTTCCTCCTGGGAGAGCGCGAATGTGGGAGGTGGCTGCCGCTGTCCTCGGTGCTGAAGCCAAGGCTGGTGGGCCTCGGCCTGCGGGTCCCAAGGCGGCCGTGGGAGACCCTCCAGCCTCTCTCCACCTCTGCCTGCTCCCTGACTCAGCCTGGGGTGTGGAGCCAGGAGACCCCGAGGGACGGCCACCAGGCCTTCCTCAAGACCACCCCCTCCAGCCCTGCTCCTGGTGCTGGCCCTCTCCCCAGAGGGCTCTGCAGATGGCATGAGCCTGGGTAGCAGTGTGCAGGTCTGAGATCTCTCCAGGTTACACACGCAGGAACCAACTCCAAGCAAAAGCGAGGCCCTGTGAGTTCACCCCAGGGCGGAGCTGGCCCTCCGCGGCCCGCCACATGGAGTGGCTGACCCTCTACCAGGCCTGTCCCTGGTGTGGGCTCCGTGGCTGCATTCCCAGGGTCACTTGCTCTCGCACTCAAGCCCACCTTGGCCAGCTGGTTTGAGTCACAGGCCTTCCCCGAGTGTCACCGGGGCCTCCGCCCCCTGGTGGGAGGGGTCTCAGTGGAAACTCCAAGCACTCCCTAGAAGAAGGTGCACCTGTCTGGGGAAACTGAGGCTGGGGGCCTTCTGCAGAAGGGGGAGTGTCGCCAGGGCTCCAGGGGGGTGGTCTCTTCCCACCAGCGCCCGTCTTATCTCTGGGTAATTCTCTTCCAGTGCCAGCAGGGACCGTGTGACTCAGGCTCCATTATTAACCTGCCAATCTTGTTTCTGGGGCACAGACGCTAACAGCTTAGGGGACCCACTTGGCATATAACGAGGTCTCCATGACAAATTACTTGGGCATCAATTAACTGCCTGGGGAAATGTCAAACGGGACTCGTCATGCTGGCCGGGAGGAGGGGCCCGCTGACCCGGAGTGGTCAACCTATCCGGGCTCGGCCTCCAGCAGGGCTGGAAATGAGGAGCCCAGAGAGGGGCGGGGCCTCTCCTGCACCTGCGGGGGCTCCGTCCGCAGCCTCGGCTCTGCCTCATGCCAGGCACCTGCCGCGTGTGCAGCCCAGTGTCTGCGGCGTGCATGGCTCTGCAGGACCCAGGGCGGGCGGGCAGCGGGGAGAGGAGGACAGGAACGCATCCCAGAGCTGGGAGCTGAAGCAGTGGCCAGGTCCCAGGGAAGAGTGCGGGAGGTGCCCCCGAGGCCTGGGGCAAGGAACCCTGTTGGCAACAACTGGCAGATGCAAGCAGAAACCGGCCTCTGCTGTTGGCAGGCGGGGCGATTCTGAAACTTTGAAAACCGCTCTCCCAGAGTGGCCCAGGCCAGCAGCGCTGCTGGCTAAATGCGCTTCCCTCCGCCCTCCCACAGGGACCCAGGGACGGGGTGCAGGGCGGGTGTCAGGGCAGTGGGGGCATCCTGGGGAGGTAGCCTGGGCTGCACCTGCCCTGTGCTGTCCCACACTCAGCCCCACATCCGCCCCCCGCCCCAGGCTCTGCCCAGCCCAGGCCCCCTGGTCCCAGCCACCACCCTGCCCCCCACCCCCACCCCCGCGACGGAGTCGATGCCCCATCCCGGTCTAGCGGTGGGTGATTGGCAGCTGCCACCTCCCAGCCCCCAAGCCTCATGCCTATTCATGACACTGACATATGGCACCTCGGCGGGGGGCGGGGGGGCCGAGGAGGCTGCCAATTGAGAGAGAGCAGCGTGTCCCCATTCGGGCCCTGCCGAAGCAAAACAAATGCAGCATGCGCGGGGCGCAGAGGCGGCCCGGGGGCGTGCGCGTGTGCGGCCGTGTGCGTGTCTGCGCCGCGCGCCGGCTGCGGACAAGCGGGGGCGGGAACCGCGCGGGCTGCGGGCCTGCAGTCCGCTTCGGGTCTCAGGCGCTCGCGGGCTCTCGGCCGCGGAGGTCCGCGGGGGTCAGGCTGTCCACTCCCCTGCCGCAGACCGGCCCTGGTCCTCCACTCGGCGGCGGGCACGGAAGCCGGGCTGCCCCCTCCCCAGCAAGCCAGAGGCCCTGCAGCCCCGCGGGCAGATCCCCGCGCTGTTCTATTTCTTTCTGGAATCAGGACGTTCTACCGAACTGCACGCCACAGTCCCCAGGGCGCGGCGCCAGGCCCGCGGCGGCTGTCCTGAGGTGGCGCCGCCCCACTTCCGTGCGCGGGGGGCGCTGCGGCGCCGCGCACCTGCCCCAGCCCCTCCCCAGCTCAGCGGGACCCTCCCTGCTCCTGGGGCTGGGACAGGACCGCCTCCTGACGCGAGGCTGCGAACCAGACCTCTTGGCCAAGTGGCCACGTACACCCCAAAAAGGGTCGGTGGGCCCAGGGCCGTGGCCATCCCCTAGCAGGCCGAAGGTGCCCTGGGCTGCCCTGCAGCTGCCACCATTCTGGGCAAAAAGTCACTGGGGCTTAGGGAGGGAGCTGGGGGGGGGCTGTTGGGCTCTGGACCTCCTCCCACCCCACCCCCAGCAGGCCCCTGCAGGGCAGGCCCGGGGGCTGGGGTTGGGGCGGTGCCCCCACCCTTGGCCTTTCCTGGGGAGCTGCAGGGTCCCATTCTGCGGCAGGTGCAGACGGCTAGCGAGCACCCTCCCCATCCACTCCCTCCAGGGCAGCTGGGCCAGGGACTCCCTCATCCCCACCCTGGCCCCCTGGCCGGGCAGCTGGGTGTCCTGAGCCTCCCAACCTCGCCCGGGATGAGGGCCCCGCCCGGCCCTGGCTGGCAGCGCTGGCCACCGCGGCAGGCACCGCTGCGCATCCGGGCATCTGCTGCTGCCGGCTGGGGCAGATGGGCTGCTGGTGAGCTAAGTGTGTGCGGGGGCAGGGGTGCCATAGGAACCCCTTCCCGCGGGGAGCGCGGGGGCGGGTGAGGCAGGCTCCTGCCTGTGCGGGGAGCGCGGGGGAGGGGCGCTGGCTGTGCATGGGCTCCCCAGCTGGGGCGAGGCCCGGGAGCTGCTTCCCGCACCAGAGGCGCAGGGTCTGCGGGCCCAGGCGTGCAGACAGGAGCTGGACGCTGGGTCGCCCGGGCCGGGGCCCCTCAGGGTGGCAGGAGCCTTGGCTTATCTTCCTGAGCTTCTGCAGGGCAGGGCCACACACAGATCCCTGCCGGGGTGCTGGGCAGGGAGGACACCACACAGACCCAGGGTGTGGGCGTCGTCCACTCTGACTCCAGAGACTGGGGGCCAGTGGGCAGAGCAGGAGCCACGGGGTAGGGGCCTGCAGGCTGCTCTGCCCCACCCCGGCTGCCCCCCACGTCCAGCCTGCTGGACCCAGGACCCCTGGAGACCTCCCCCCAGGAAGGACGAGGGGTGGGAAAGTCAGCAAGAAAACAGCCTAAGCCCCCAGCAGCCCTGGATGTGCATTCGTGGAGGCCCCAGGAGGCCCCTTGGCCAAACAGCCTCCCCCAGGCACGGAGGGCGTCTCCCTCGCGAGGCCGCGGAGCAGCGCCGGGCCTGTCCCCGGTCTGGACACCACGTGCTGGAGGCCACACTGACAGTCACAGCAGCCATTCTCCCCATTACACAGAAGAGCAGACTGAGGCTTAGAGAGGCTGGGACGCTGCGTGTGGGCTGGAACGTGAGCCCAGAGCCCCGGCCACTCAGGCCAGCCCCAGGAGTGCCTACCCTCGGACTCACTGTCAGGCCACACCCCCGGCAGACCCACGTGCTCTGGGAAAGGCTGCCTGGGGCCTCCAGAGGCACGGGGAGCCTGGTAGGTGGGCTCTGAGGCCCCCCCATCTCAAGGCGGCCCCCACCCCTCAGCCACCTTTTTAGTGTCTTTTTCTTTCCAAAGTTTGGCATTGCCACTGATCCCTGGCCCATGCCCGGAGGCCCTCGAGGGCGCAGCCTGTGGTGGCCAAGGTGCCTGAGGCTCCCTGGGGGCCTCACCTGGGTCCAGTCCTGGGCAGACTCTGTCACCTCCAGCTGGCATGGTCTCCGCTCAGTGCCACCTGACTCGGGCCCGGTGCCGAGACATCTGTCCACAGTCACCCTCCCCAGCTGCCTCATGACCCGAGGTGTGTCCTTGACATTCTGCTTGGGCACAGGGGAACGCTCCCGGGGACGGAGGGCCCGGAGCTCACTGTCCAGGGAAGCGGGGGAGGTCACCGCCGTCCTCCAGGGGTGAGGCCCCCATCCCTGGGAGCATCCAAGCAGGGCAGGATGGCAGTCATGGGATGGAGCTGGGGGGAGGGGGGCCCGTGCTGGGGACCCGTGTCCTAGATGTGACCTAGAGAGGGGCACGGCCGGTGGCTCCTCCTGGCCCCTGCCCTCGGGAGCTCCCAGAGTGCCAAGGCGCACAGCGGGACCGGGGTGCCGGGCACTCGTGGCACCTGGCATTGGGACACCCCTGACGGTGCAGGGGGGCCGGAGGTGGTGGAGAACCCCATCCGGGCAGGCCTGCCCATGCCTTATGCCCCCCGCCCTGGCCCCGCCTGCTCTGTGCCCATGTTTTAGGTCCTCTGAAGTGGACTGGACTGTGGCCCTGCCAGACACGTCCCCCAGCTCCCTGGGACATGACCTGCGCTGGCGGACATAATGAGGTTGAAGACCTGCAGATGCAGCCGTCCTGGGCAAGGGTGGGCCCTGGCTGTCCCTGCAGGAGAGAGAGGGAGGGCGGAGGCTCAGCCCGCACCAGAGACTGCAGTGTGCACCCAAGACACCAGGACACAGCCACCAACCAAGGGACACCAAGGATGGCCCCAGTCTCGTGGCCGGACAAAGGCCAGGCAGACCTCCCCTCGGAGCACGCAGAAGGGACCCACTTTGTCACCTCGAGACTGGGAGACCCCAGGGGGAGACCATGACCCGGCCCAGCCAGTGTCTGCCTGGCGCCGAGGGCAGAGCAGGGGTCTGAGGAGCTGTGGAGCCGGAGGGGGCTCTGCCCGCCCAGGGCAGCCCCAGTGGCCAGCTGAGTGCTCGTCCCGCTGGGCACAGCTGGCTTTTGCCCTCCAGACCCCAAGAGGCCGGTCAGGCACAGTCCCCTGGGAATTTTGGTGGGAAGCATTTTTGGTGCACTAAGGGGGTGCCAGGCAGAGCCCACCCCCCTCAGGCAGAAGTCAGAACCCTGCCCCGCCTCCCTCTCAGCAGCAGTGCAGGCAGGTGCCCCGGACACCAAGCTGAGGTCCACGGGAGGCCTCAGAGAACCGCCCGGGGCTGCCGCCGTGCTGTAGCGGGTCAGGCTGCTGCCCGCGATGCCGGCATCCCACCTGGTGCCAGCTTGAGCCCTGGCTACTCTGCTTCCAATCCAGCCTCCTGCTAACGCACCTGGGAAAGCTGCGGCAGCTGGCCTAGGTCTCCCACGTGGGAGACCCAGAGGGAGCTCCAGGCCTCGGCTCGCCCCAGCCCTGGCCACTGCAGCCATTTGGGAGTGAAGCAGCAGGTGGAAGAGCGCTCGCTCTCTGTAACTGCCTTTCAAGTAAATCTTAAGGTTTTTTTTTTTTTTTAAGAGTATTTATTTGAAAGGCAGAGTTACAGAGAGGCAGAGGCAGAGAGAGACAGAGAGAGGTCTTCCACCGCCTGGTTCACTCCCCAGATGGCTGCAACAGCCAGAGCTGGGCCAATCTGAATCCAGGAGCCAGGAGCTTCTTCCGGTCTCCCACACAGGTGCAGGGGCCCCAGGACTCGGGCCATCTTCCACTGCTTTCCCAGGCCACAGCAGAGAGCTCAGTTGGAGGTGGAGCAGCCGGGACTAGAACTGGCACCCATATGGGATGGTGGCACTGCAGGTGGCAGCTTTACCCGCTACGCCACAGCACCGGCCCCAGTAAATCTTAAAAAAAAAAAAAAAAACCAACAGTGAGCCATACCAGAGAGCAAAGGCCCCAGAATCCCCCTCCTAGCAAGGCTGGGGTGGGAGGTGCCAGCACTCGGGACAGCGGGTGTGGGTGGCCAAGTCCACGTGGTGGGGCTGTGGCGGCTGTGTAGCCACTGAGGACGGCTCCGTGGCTCCTGACGACGCTGTGAGCCTGCCTGCCCCCTGCCGCGTGCCCTTCCTGCGGGCTGAGCCGTGTGCCGAGGGTTCCCGGGGTGGGGGCTGCCTGCAGGCAGTGGCAGAGGACGGGAGCCTGCCCAGACAGACTCTGGGCGAACAGGCCCCTGCTGACCCCAGCTGGACAGGAGCCTGCCTCTGCCCCAGGAGAAAGCAGAGGGGCAGGAGGACCTGGCCCCATCCCCACCCCCTGGACTGAAGAGGCCTTAACCCTTGCCTGGCCGGGCACGCGCTCCTCTGCTCCCCCCTCCACCGGCCGCAGCTCTTGGTCCCCCCAGCGCCCATGTCCTCCTCCTCTGCACCACCCCCTTCGAACAGATGAAGTCATCTTGAAAAATAATCAAAAAATAGAAAGAAAAAAAGCAATAAGGAAACAGGACTTTTCCCCCTCGGACAGGAACGGGAACGCACGGGGCCTGTTCTGCTCCAACGGAGACTCGGGCCTGCATCCCTCGGGCCCCCAGGCCCCACAGGGGGCTCTGCATGGACCTCCCCCACAGCCTGGCAAGGGTCAGCCCGCAGAAGCCCAAAACCCAGCACCCATGCCCTGGGCACGGTGGCCGCTCGAGTCCCGGGACGGCAGGGGCGGGGGGGCGGGAGGCCCCGGGTGGACACGGGCTGCGGGCAGCGGCGGCTCCTGGAGAGGCCGCCTCTCCAGCCCGGCGCTCCCGCGGCCCACGCCCTGCTGCAGACTCCGTTTGTTTATTTATAATTTATACTCAGCGGCTTCCAAGAACGCTCCAGGCCCTGCTGAAAGCTCACTGTGCTCCTGTCAGCTTGGGCTCCACGCCCGCCGATGCTGCCCCATCGCGGCTGGGCTGCCGGCCCCCCAGATCCACCCCCACGCGGCTCTCCTGCTCCCCACCGCCCCGGCCTCCCCGGACTCCATCTCGCACGCAGCCGGCCAGGATGACCAAGGCCAGGCCCCTGGAGGGGGCACTGTTGGCACCTCTCTCCGGCCCAGGCGTCCACTGCCCCTGCCGGCCCCGACCCAGACCCTGCCAGCCAGGATGCACTGAGGTCTTAGATGACGGGGACGCTTCTGCCGACGAGGGAGGCGGGGAGTCTGCGCGGTGAAGACACAGGCTCAGGGATGGCTCCCGGCAGGGAGCGGGGAGCCCAGGTCAGAACCACTCCAAGGCGGGCATCAGGGGTCGCCTGGAGGGAGGGGATGCCAGGAAGTCACTGCAGCTGCGCGCCCCCATCGCCCCTGCATCCGGGAAACCTGCTAGGCGGTGACTGCCGAGTGCCACACCAGGGTCACCATGGGGCCACCAGGAGCCCCCTGGGCCCAAGTCCACAAAGGGGCTGTTTTGGTACCCAGGGCCAGCTGAGCCACCCAAGGGAACCCTGGCCACTGGAGGGCTGAGAAGCCAGTGGGGGCGGCCAGACGTGGGGCCAGCAGTCTGGAGCAGACGTCCCCACGTTGATACTGGGGCCAGCCCCTGGCCCCTCCACTCCAGCCCTTGTCCTGGGCCCCGCTCAGCCCCTGCCTGGTGTCTTCCCGCTCACTCTCCAGGTTGTGGAGGAAGAACACAGCGTGGGCTCCGGCCGGCGGGCCTGGCTACGCCGCCCTGGGAGACCCGCGCCCTCGTTCATCCAAGCCCTAATCCCGCCTCCATCCAAGGGAGCTACCGATGCCCACGGTGTCCACGCACACCCTCCCCTCTCTGGGCCGTCTCGTTTCCACCTGCAGGGCGACACCTCCAGGGCATGCCCTCTGCGAGTCTGGAGCCCCAGCTACCGCAGAGCCGGCCGCTGCCAACCATGGGCCGCACTGCAGGTGAGGGGTGGGGCTGCCCCTGGCCACCGTCCCTGGTCCTAGAGCTCAGTGGCCTGGCAGCTCAGCCATGGCCAGAGCCCAGCCCCTCCCTGCCTCAGCTCAAGGAGACTCCGCCCAGCAGAGCGGGGCCTGGGACGGCAGGGCCCTCGAGGGTCACCTCGGGGGTGAGGGCAGGTGTCTGGGGCCACGCCGGGGATTCTCTGCCGCCTGACGGGCACGCGGCAGTCTGGCCCTTCCTCGCTGCCAGCTCCCCTTGCGACCGAGTTCCGTGGGTCAGCAGGTGTCCCGGCCGTGGGGGTGGAAGCAGACCAGATGTCCGTTCTCAGCCTCAGTGCTCCGTGCCAGGACGGTGCGGCCCGGCCTGTGCTGACTCAGCCCTGGAGCCCCCGACTTTGGAAGCGACTGGGGAGGGTGGGGAGAGCCGGGCGGCTCCCTCCCGCGAAGGAGATGCCTTGGAGAGGCCACAGCCCAGCCGGGGCTGCGCTCCCAGATGGCCGCCTGCCTGTGCCACCAGCTCGGGGCAGCCGGAGGTCCCGACACCGGGGCGTGGTTCCCAGCGGCCCTGCTGCCCGTCTGGCTTCCTGCCAGAGCCCTGTGCGCTGGGCCGAGCGCACGCTTAGCCACAGAGCTGCCCGTTGAGCCCTGCTGGGGCCCACGCTTCGTGAGCTCCTGGCTGTGCCGAGGGAGGCCACGGTGGAGGCACCGGGGCAGAGCCGCACGCCCTCCCCTCCCTGTCCACGGCACAGGGTCCAGCCGCTGCAGGCGGAAGTGGCCGCCAGGGGACCCGCTGGGCAGCCTAGAAGAGATGCACCCCTGCAACTGACCCCAGCTTCCCCGGCGTCGGCTCGGCCACGGCCAGGCCCTCTGCAGCCGCCGAGGGGAGCCCAGCTCTGCCCCTGCCTACGCTGACCCAGCTCGCCTCGGGGCTTCACCCCTTCCTGTAGAGGCGTGGACGGGGCGGAGACCCTGGTCCCCCTGCCCAGGCCGGCATGCTGCCCGCACACTGGTCCAACGGCCATGCCCGAGCTCCCGCGGACACCGCAGCGGCAGGCCGGTTACCCTTAGCGGCTTTTTATAGGTCAATGGGACACGGCGGCCAGCGGGGACAGGAGGGCGGGGCGGCGGCCGTCCCGCGTGGGCGGCCCCTGAGCGGCCAGCGCGAACGCCTGGAGGCGGGAGGGCGGCAGCCGGGGCAAGGACCGGGCCTGCCCGAGGGGGTCGCGCGGCCGGACAGAGCCGGCACGCGGCAGGGAGGAGCCCCCGACCACGCGCACGCGGCCCTCGCCACTTCGCCGAGGCGCTCGGGGCCGCCAAGTCTCAGAGGCGCCAATAGTGGGCGCCCGGGCGGAAGTCCCGCCCCCGCGGGCCTCGCGTGGCCTGAAGCCGACGAGCCTAACTCTCGCGAGAGGCCACTTGAGTCCCCGCCCCTCCGCCGCGCCTCCACCAATCAGTGAGCGCCTGATCGCGTTGCCAGGGCGACCCCGCCCCGCCGCCGCCGCCGCGTCCCGGGAGTCCGCGCAGCGGCGCCGTTGTGCTCTCCCGGGCTTCGTCCCGAGCCGGTGGAGCGGCCGCGCGTGGGAAGCCGCCCGGGGCGCCTTGTCGCCGCTGCGGCCCAACCCCCGCCCCTCCCGAGAGCGTCCACTCGGGGCGTGTCCTTGCCGCCACTCGGCCCGGGTCCGAGGTCTGGAAGGGGCGGCTCCCAGGCACCCAGGGCCCGGTGGCCCCGCCGGGAGAGCCCCACTGGCCTGGCCCCCTGGGCCCCGGCGGGTGTGGCCTCAGCCCTGGCTCTGGACGGGCCGCCGGTGCCCTGAGGGTTCCCCAGAAATGGGACTGAAGGCAAAGTTACCGCGATGCCGGCTGCAGAATGAGCCTTAAAAGTAATTACGAATAGACAGTGTAACCGGCGTGTTCGGTAGGGAGCTTGGAAAACCGGAACTGTTGTCCCCAGAGGACCAGGGCCATCTCGGCTCTTCCGTGTGGACAGGACAGTGAGCGCCACGAGAGGACGGGCCGACAGCAACCCGCCGCCCCAAAGGCAGGAGGGGCGACCTGCCAGGAGCTGCCCTTTTATACCCACAGTGGCTCGCTCTGATTGGCCGCCCCTGAAAACCAGAGCTAGACTTAGCCAATCAGGGGAGGAGCAGCTGGTGAGGAGGCGGGATTACAGGCGTGGTAAAGCCCCGTGCTGTGAGCAGATCCCGCCGCCCTAGCTGGTTTAACTGCTCACGTTTCCACCCCCAGCCCCAGAAGGCGCCCCCTCCGCCGGCAGGGGTGCGGGGCGACACCTGCTCTGGCTGCTTTGTTAGAGCAGCGGTAAGGGGCCCCAGTAGAACTCAGGTTTCCCTGGGGGAGGGACCACCCGGAGTGTGACGACAGTTGCTCACTCCCCAGAGCCCCGGCCTGTTGGCACAGTGGCACCGCCAGGCAGTTCCTGTGGGTCACGGCACGGTTAGCTTTTTTAGTTAGAGTGCGGGAGCCGCAGACGCAGCCGTCGTGCACGGTAAGCCGCGGTGGCATGGACTTTGGTGATGGACAGGAGGACGTTTGTCTGCAAGGAGCGACTGAGTGCCCAGACCCGAGGAGTGTCCGAGTGGGTGCGCAGGGGCAGCTCCTTGGTGCTTACGAAAGGAGAGACCACAATTCCCGGCAGTGCCAGAGCACTTGGACTGGTGAGGGTGGCTGCAGACGTGTGTGTCCTTAAGGCGGTGGTGTTGAGACGCCTTTCATCACACGCTGTCAACCCTGTAGGCAGGACTGTGGCGGGGTGTGTGTGTGTGTGTGTGTGTGTGCGCTGTGGCGTGGTGGGCTAGGCCTCCACCTGCAGTGCTGGCATCCCACATGGGCACTGGTTCTGTCCTGGCTGCCCCACATCTGACCCAGCTCCCTGCCATGGCCTGGGAAAGCAGCGGAAGGTGGCCCAAGTGCTGGGCCTGCACCCACGTGGGAGACCTGGAAGAAGCTCCTGGCTCCTGGCTTTGTGGCCATTTGGGGAGTGAACCAACAGATGGAAGACTTCTCTTTCTGTAAATAAATAAATTAATTAAATAATTAAAAAAATAAAAATAAAGACTGTGGTGGTGACTCCGATGGTACCGGGCGATCTGGGAGGCGTTCGGGTCCCCCTGTGCACCTGCGGTGTTTCCGCCTGTGTCTGGAGCAGACTGGGTCAGGAGCGGCTCCTGCAGAATCAGGGGCCACTGGGCTGGATTTCGTCAAAGTCTCCCTCAGGCATCCCATGAAGGCAGAGGGGTTTTGCCTGTGGCCTGTGGTCAGTCTGAGATAATTTAGAGTAATTGACGGGCTTGGTTCTAATTCTCGGTGGGCCCTCTTCTTCTTCTTCTTCCTTTTAAGATTTATTTATTTATTTATTTATTTGAAAGTCAGAGTTACACAGAGAGAGAAGGAGAGAGAGAGAGAGAGAGATCATCCATCCGCTGGTTTACTCCCCAAGTGGCTGCGGGTGCAGGGGCCCAAGGACCTGGGCCATCTTCTACTGCTTTCCCAGGCCACAGCAGAGAGCTGGATTGGAAGTGGAGGAGCTGGGACTCGAACCAGCGCCCATGTGGGATGCCAGCGCTTCAGGCCAGGGCGTTAACCCATTGCGCCACAGCGCTGGCCCCTGTAGGCCCTCTTCTAACAGACGTTGAGATGCCGCCCTCCCCAGTCGTCTGCAGGATTGTTGGGGTTCCGGTCGGGGTCGTTGGGGGGAACTGGCAGTGGATCGGTGGGGACTGACCGCTCTTGTTCATAGATTGCAACTTGAGGGGCACGTCCGTGGGTGCACGCAGCGAGCGCACCCCCGATCCCTGCGCACGCTCCTGTGCCCTTGCTAGAGTCTGGCCAAGGAGCAGCGTCACACGTCACATCTTTCCAGGTAACACGTGCACCCGCGCCAAGTTCTGGAAGCTTCTATGCAATGAGCTAGGTCGTCTGCAGGCCGCCCCGTCTGCCGAGGTCTCGCCGAGGAGAAGGAACCTGGACGTGTGAGGTCCCCGCCCTCCGGCGCTGGCTGGAGAGGTAGCTACTGGGCAGAGCTAAAGACCTGGGGTGCGAGTACCAGTGAGGGGAGTGGGCGGGTTCTAGGGAGGTCATTGTGCCGCAGTGCTTGGGCCAGTCAGACCAGAGCTCTGCGTAGTCCTAGCGCATACGGACAGCCTGGGCGTGAGGGGCCACAGCCCACTTCCCTGCTCTGGCGCAAGGGAGATCCGGCTGCAGACTCGTGTTGGAGTTGGGGGCCAGCATGTCCGTGCTCTGAGTCGTAACCAGGCCAGGCAGCGGTGCAGAGATCGGGCCTTTGTGGAATCCCAGTGTCGGGACAAGCCCGCTCTTCCCTCCCTGGCGGTGGACCTGCCAGAGCAGCACACGTCGCGATGCCCACGTCCCACTGCTGGCAGCCGTGCTGGACCCGGCTCCTGCCTTGTCGCTGCTTTGCCCCGACAGGGAGAGAGTCAGGTGTTTGGCTCCTCCTAACCTTGAGCTGTATCTTAGGGGCCTGAATTTGAAGATGTGCCAGGGGCTGGCGCTGTGGTGTAACGGGTTTAGCCGCTGTCTGCAGGGCCAGCATCCCATATGGGCACTGGTTCAAGACCCGGCTGCTCTATTCCCGATCCAGCTCCCTGCTAATGCGCCTGGGAAAGCAGCAGAACACGGCCAAGTGCTTGAGCCCTGCACCCACGTGGGAGACCCTGAGAAAGCTCCTGGCTCCCGGCTTCAGCCTGGCCCAACCCTGGCTGTTGGAGCCATTGGGGGAACAAACCGGCATATGGAAGAGTTCTCTCTCTGCCTCTGCTCTGCCTCTCCATACAAATAAATAAATACATCTAAAAAGAAAATGTGCCTTCACGGAAGAACCTTTCAAAGATGGCACCCTGATGAGCTGGCGGGGCCTGGGTCCACTCAAGGAGCCTTTGAAAAGCACCAGCGCGTGGCCCTGGCCTGAACTCCAAGACCTTGACCCCATCTCCGCTTCAGGCCGACCCCCGCGGGAGCAAACT